>NC_047064.1:1058265-1411020 GCF_902459465.1 Asterias rubens
TATGTCATCGATTAGATCTTTGGGGAGGGGCTACGATATCCTATTACGTTGATTTAAAGCCCAATAAAACCACATGAGAAGGAAAACCACACTGCCTTAATTTAAGTTTACTTTTGTTCATTTTTATTCATTTAAGGTAACTGTTTTATAATTGGTTGCCAGAGGGTTGAAAAGAAGTTGATCTTTCCACTGTCCTCTTAGGTTCACAAAACAATTTATTTGAGTTGGGAAATGTTTTTACAATCTAGAGTAGCATGACCTGAGTACAAGAAAACCTCTATAAACTCCCGAAGAAACAGGGCTTAAGGATATAGTAATTACACCATTTGATTTAGTGGCGCTTGGAAATTAAATGACATTATTTTACTACCTCAGGAACCACTGTTTTAGGATTTCGAAAAAAAGAGAAAATCTAGAATCTTGGAAAGGGTCAAACTGTGTCAAGTTGCTAGCGTGCAAGTCCATCTGTTCTGTAGTTTCTGGTTAATTTTGATAATAATTTATCAAGAAGAAGGTCAATGGCTGGTCAGGTCATTAAAGAAAGATGTTTTGGGGTCAAACTTCAGGTGAACATAAATAATGATAAAAGGATAAATCCTTGTTGGAGAGAAAATGTTGCAAAGTGATGACAACTTTTAGTTTGCTACAACCCTTTTTTTGGTTGTCACAGTCTTTACCCACCCTCCTCCCAAAGTACCCATGTCAGGCTTGGAATTACAGACCACTAAGGCCACGAGTTGCCCCTTGTCTTGGCCTTGGTGCCCTTCAAAAGTTTCCCATTAACTTCAAGATTTTCTGATAGACATGTTCAAAGATGAAATTCCAGGTCTGCCTTGTCCTCGTCTCCCTTGGTCTTTCTACCCCTTTGGTCCTTTTGATTCAGACAGGATTGTGCAAATAAATAGTCAAGACAGACCAGGCTTAAGTGGCCTCAGTCTTTCTGTCATTGTAACACTTTCCTCTTTCCCTCCTCAAGTCTCGCTACAAGACAGGTAATCAAATAATCTGTAGTCTTCACTTTCAGAGGATTTCAGCTTTTACCGGTGCCCAGGGCGAAGATTCCTCAAGTTGACCTGGTGTTGTAAGGTCATCGAGGGTCAGATCTGCTCTTTGATTTCCATCTGTCCAATTTAGGGAGTTTGCTTTGATATCTGTCAACCAGAGAAAGTGGTGACAAGGGACGAGATCCCCATTCTGTAGGGGTTTTTAACAATCTCAAGTTATGTATTTGGATTTCTAGACTTTGGCCATTCTGTCCTGTAAGGATATGTGTTTCAATCTTCCAATAGAATAATTGCCTGTTGACATCTGAACAATAAGCCCAGGATTTGAACCAATAACCCTCTAAGTGAGAGCTGAGTGATGTAACCACCCCTTTATTAAACCAATTAAAGATAAAGGAAGCCAACAAAATTGGTTATGTTATTTAAAGTCTGTCTTGGAGATTGTCACTTTCATTAAATTAAGATCTAGGTGGATATACTGAAGGTTCATTTATGTGTTGAGAAGTATGTAAAGGGTGTGCACAACATTGCCAAGAATAAATAAAAAAATTCTTTGATTAACACAAAACTTCAGAAATCTTCTCTTGACAAACATGAGCACTTTTTGCATTTTTTTTTGCTTCTTTTTGTGTCTACGCTGCTAAACTGAATGCCAACTTAGCACAGCTAAAAAGAAGAACTTATCAGTTTAGTTGAATATAATGCTATTTTGCAGAAATTGACTGAGAAAAGCTATATTTTTATATTAAGGAACTGTTGTTCCAATATATGATGGTTTCTTAAGTTTTTTGTTTTTTTTCTTTTCTTACAAAGCCTCGCTCCTCAAATGAACTTATCCTTTTCTAATATCCAATAGTTTCAAAGCCCTCATACATACCACGACCATGCATGTATAGATTACAACACTTCTAAATTTATAAATTTATGGATGCCCCCCACCCACTACAAGATACAACTATTTTTACAACTTTGATTTGTTAAAAGGTACCGACCTACCATGTAAGTGTTTAATAATTTATTGTTTTGACTAAAAAGTTGATAATTAAAGATGACCTAAGGACCCTAGAGGATGTGTTCAGACTTCTTGGAGACAGATGTGTACATAGTCTGGAGCCATGGCTGTAAACTACACATCCATTAAAGTCTTGAGAATCTTAACAAAAAGGAAGGAAGTTATGAGCTTTAGGTCACATCGGCCAAGAATGCGTAAAGGTTTTTGTTTTATGGCGTAGCCAGTTGGGAAATTGGTCCTTGTATTTTCTTCTGTCAAAATAAAATTCTAAATCAAAGTAACAGCTGTTTGATACTGATAGAATCGAGCTAGATGAATCAAATGTTTTAAACCCTTTTTATTTACCCAACGATCTTTTGGTAAACCCTTTTTACCCAACCATCTTTTGAAATAGTTATCAATCATTATGATCAAAATCAGGATCCAATTTTCTGTTTATACCACTGGTACATTTAGCTACATTGCATGTGACTATTAAGCTGACGTCATTCCAAAGGCTTCCACCGGACATACCAGTTCGGACAATTAGTCCACCTTGACATTTTACCTTCTTAATAATATCCATAATTTCCTAAATAAAACAATTATGACTAATTACATGGTGGGTCCATAATCTGGGCATCATGCTTACCTGTAATATTAAGTTATCCATTGACCTTGGTTTTTAGTAACACCTATCCATGGGTGGGGCTTTGTGTGGCTGGCACCTGCTAATAAACAGAGACAAGTGGAAATTTCGTACTTAGCAATAACATCATCTGACCACTCAGCTGTCTGGGCAGATCTGAATGGCTTTCAAAACTGACCCAGGGGATTAAGGATTCATTACTGGATGATTTCCGGAAGAGACTGGTTGCTAGGGTTGAAGTGGACATCTTATGGTTGGGTCTTACTGAAGACATTCTGAGATGGACGTTTGTGGATGTGAGCTACTTTCAAGATGTTTGCACTTCATGTTAAATTATTGTGTCAAAAGGAGGTGTGAGGTGTTTGATGCCAATGGGGAAGACTTTGTGGCTGACCATGGAGCATACAGCCCATGGTTAATAATTGTGAATCATTTGCCCTCAGAGGGAGTTTTGTACGTATATATACTTTTTTTTTTTTGAAAACCTGCCCCAAACAAGGCTAAATAAAACCCATCCTTGTTAAGGGGCTACAAGAAGAAAAAATATTGAAGTAATAATAATTATATGGGATGAAAACTTGAACAACTGTTATCTATATTATCTATTAACAAACTTTTCAAAGTAAACACGGTGAACATCCATAAAGCAAGTTCTTGAAACAAGAACTTCAGAAATAAACAAATCGAATGAAACATTTATCGTCAGAGCTTTGAGGTAGCAGTAATTTCTCTGTCATCATGTGGTTTCTTTTGGACATCAATTCTCTCAGCGTTGAGATGTTGATTTGTCTTCGGACTAACTTTAAGATTCTTCCACAGAGCAGTGTCTTCTCTCTAAGGTATCCAGGACCCATTAAGGAATCTTAAACAACATCTTTATGTCTCCTTGGGGGCATCAAGCATGCCATCACAATATTAAATTTAATGCAATAAAACTCTCCCAGGCATGTAGCTGTTAACCTTGATCTTAAAAAGCGTTGTTTTTATTGTTTTTAAAGAAAGGACAAAGGCTGGACCTTGACTTTGGAATCCAATAAGATCATTGAACCGTTGTCTTTAATTTCACACTGAATGGAAATCTTAAGTATCTGAGTGTAAATCTCTGAAGTCTGTCATACTCTACTTAACCCTTTTGCTAATCGTTACTATTTGCCCATAAATGTTTGTGGTTGATAGTGAACAGTGGGCAGTTATCAAGGTTGGGTCAAAGTTGTAAAATCCCTTGGACAGCATTTGCTGAAAGTTGTAGAATCCCTTGGACATAGTTTGCGGTCGCACTAGGGAAAAGCAACCTCATTCCAATCCAAGACATCACTCGATACCAGGTAACAAAATTGAGAATTTGGGTTGCACAAAGTTCATGTTCAAAGTTCATGTGGTAAAGATTGTAAATATCTTGAGACACAATTTGCCATTACTGTGCCATATTTAAGCATAATGAGGTTCAAATGGTAAATATTTTAAATTTCTTGAGATACTATTTACCATAACCGTGCCATATTTGGGCATGACGATCACTTTATCTTTTCTATTGCACCTTTCATTACCTCACACCTGCTGACAATTTTTCTTCATTTTAATCAAATCAGTGTCTGGACTCGGGATTTGAATCAATGGTTTCCATCAGACGACTTCTAACTTAAATTGAACCCTCGTCCATGGGGGTCTATTGTCCATACTAGACTTACCGTAGACGCCCAACGGTCATTCCCCTTACCTAGTTAAACACAATTTTTTTTTCAGCTGTTATCACTGCCCGATATAATTGCCACAGAAATTATATACCACCTTCCTCTTTTGGGTCGTGGTCAACCACATAATGACATGGAATGTGCTGGGATCTTAAGGAAATGTGTGCCTATGTCTTGATCAATAACAGGCTTCCCTTACTGATGGGTCACACAGCTACCTTTTTCGATGATCCTTTTGGGGGGTTGGGGGATAAAGACATTGTTACTGTTAAGGAGCAACGCGATGCTCCAGCTTTTTTTTAGTTTGGGTTGGAACGAAGATAAATTTACTGGAGTGGGACTTAAAGCAATGACCCCTGGACTCATAAGCCGATGCTCTACCAACAGAACTTAAAGTCGGTTTCCCTTGTAGTTTATTACTTGGAATGTATTTTACTCGGGTGATATTTTTAGACAGTACATGATTTGCTGATAAAGTCAGCAGACTGCAAGTCTTGCGCATTTTCAAACATGTTTAAGATTACTTTGGTTCCACATCACTTAAACACATCTAAGGAAAAACATTTTAATGGACGCAATTCTTCTAATCTGTGTGAGACTTGCACAGTTTATTGCAAAGCAATAGTGAGAGGTCAATATCATCTATGCCCTAGATTTGATCAGGTTTTCTTTCTTGAAAACTAAACAATCGTCTTATAACTTTTCTGTTCAGAGCATGAGAGAAGACTGATCCGAATGTTTGAAATGGGGATCAACTGTAACCTCCATTCTGCATTTATCCGACTGTTTCTTTTACAGATTTAAAGTGTCAAATGTCATTTCTGTGACTACACAATACAAACATCGTAAATAATAAATATGACTATACATTTACTCCCTGAAGGCGTGTAACATCTAGACCTTCCCATATTTCAGCCTTTTTATTACTCATAATAAAAATCTGGTTGAGAACTTAAACATCTGCTACAGTTATTAAACCAAGTGTGGTACAGAGGCATTAGTTCCTTTGTGGACTAAATTGTGGTTAGATTACAATAACATAATTCATGGGCCAACGTAAATGTTTCTCCTTCCTGTCATTTATGGGAGGGCGATCACCCACTTGAGAAAAACCAACTTATTTTTCAAATTTCTTAAAGAAAGTTATGTGGAAGCTTTTCAGTTTGAAACTGTTTATTTATTTAAACTCTCGCTAAGAAGAGGGGAAATTCACAAATATTCTGTCTCCAAACTTCTCTAGGGGATGAGGTACTTCATCATTTAGTGAAAATATTTGATTTGTGTTGTATCTTTTTTATTCATTGAACTTGGGTTGGAGATGATCAATGAAGAGAAGTTTTTTTATCAAAACATGAGAATCCCCCTTTTATAAAAACTGTTTATGCAGCACTTCTACATCCCACCCACACACATCCAAGTGTTGAAATTTAATTGCCGGTAGAGAAAAAGCAGCAATCTGTTTTTGTCTTCTCTCCGGCATATGTTTCAGGCATTAGGCGTAGTCTTCATATTTTCATTTGGTTGAAGTTTCTTGATCTTTGTGACCAGACTTCTTAGTCTTTCTAACCCTAGATCCAGGGTACAGGCAGATCGGCCCACGCATAACCAAACAGCCCCTGGTCCTAAAGTGAAGTATACCTTTTGCGGCATGTCTTTAATGAATAGTCTTAAACCCATAGGGAACGAGATTGTATGCCTCAACCGTAACCCTAAACATTTTAGGCATTCTGTAGATAAATGCAAATTGACACTGTAACATGTTCCTTAATTCAATTATTTTCCTTTTTAATGGAAGGGAACCATTTTCCAGCACGGTGGCCCGAGATGAAAATGTTGAGACTTGAACCGTCTCTTATTCTTGAAGAACAACGTTACCTTTATAGTTCCAGGTGCATTCATTGTCAAAGCTTTCTTCAACTTGTATCTTTCTGTCTTTTCTCTTTGTAGGCTTGATAAGATTGTCGTGGACGTGGTCGAAGGACAAAACAACCAGACCTACCATGTCATGTTTATGGGAACAGGTAAGAAGAGTGTCTGAAAATCTCATAACATTGATGGGATTATAAGAAAGGATAACAGAAACTAGGGTCAACTAAAGCTGCTTAAACAGAAAATATTGCTGAACAAGTTTCTGCTAAGAAAAAAAAGGCAGCTTACCAGTATCATATGGAACATTTTCTGCAAAGCAAAATTCTGTTGGTTACTTTTTTTGTGCCGATGCAGCTCTAGAAAAATCGGCTCGTAAGACGACACAAGATCATGCAACTTTGCATACCTAAGACAACATAAATAAACAAATAAATACCAAGGCCCTTGCCACTTTGCACTCCTTCATCTCAAGTCAGCAATTTCTTGAGGAGAACATTGTATTCTTAGCTTTAATAATTGCCGTCAGTTACAAGTCGACTAACTTTAAGGGTTACAAACTTCATGTCAATGACTTTTCTAACTTTAAACCCAATTTCCAACGACTCTCTACTCTACTTTTTCTGCCCCCTCGTCTAATCTCAAGGAAGAATAAGCTGTCTCATTTTCAGAACAAAAAGCCGACGGCGACCCATTCACACCCAATTAATCCTCAAGACGACAATAGTAGTTTCATCCGCCTAGGGTCGGATAGAGAATATCTTCAACTACTTCCTTGGTTTGGAGGTTGAAGAGTCAGATGCGTAGCCAAAGGCTAGGGGAGCAGACTGTAACTAGCTTTGTACTAGTGGGTTATCCCAGTAGTGTGCCCCGTCTCGTCTGGGAGTGTCATTGCCAGCGGTTATTGGTATTGAAATACGGCAGCATGAGAGGAAAAAGCTGTGGCTGATGGAGAGGAGGAAATAAACTTTCAAAGTTTCAAATGATTATTTTCCATCTAATGATGTTAGTTTATGTGATGGGATTTTGTGTATTGTGTCCTTACCCACCAGTGTTTTCAAATTCTGGAAAGGCAACCATGAGATAAAACAGACAACAAGTGGGAAAAAAGAACAATAAGCTGAAAAAATTCGAGGACACCCATAACTTAGCAATATTTCTTCTATTTCTCTTAAAATTATACAACAAAACATCAAAATGAACAAACAAAGTTTTTTTTATTTAATGTTTTCCTGAGGTCATTTTCTTAATCCTATTCAAAAGCAAACTACTCACACTCAGTAACCACTAGAAATGTCCTATTTCAATCATCTTGGTTACACACACTGCTTTACAAACAAACTACAAAATAAAAAGCATATCCTAAAACACGTTTTATGATTTTCACGTTTTCCTTTCACCAGCAAGTCTATTAAACCTAATGCCATAGAGATATCAAATTGCTGTTGCCCCAGGCTTGACCGACTAGCCCAGTTCTTTACCAAGCCCTCAGACAGAGCCAGCCATTGCCCCAAAATGAGTTCCCACTCAGATGTCCAGAGCGGCATCCAGGGTCAACCAATATTCCGCTAATTTCACAGCATGGGTGATTATGTTGCCAAGGTGGTACCACCGATTGTTTTGGATGCGGTTGAACTTTACAGTTTGGGGTGAAGTGGTGGTTTGAAGTTTAGTTGTGATTGGATTAGGATTTTGGGCAATTATTATTTACTTTAGTAAATTCATACAACCAGCCTGAATCATCAATAGTTTTGTAAGGTTGATTTGTGATATTTGGAACAATTGAAAACTGAATAAATCTTCTTTTGTAAACCCTGCATTAGTTAGTGGCCCATAATTTACAGCAAGGAGTTGCACTTTAAAAACCAGCAGGGGGGAAATGGCAAATGACTTCCGAAACAAGTCAGAAACAGCTATGAAAGTTTTACACCCATAGCGATAGCGCCAGCCTCATCCTTATCCCACAGTGGGACGGTATAACTTAAATCGCTCCTTTAGATTCATAGCAGGGTGCTTCCACTGTCTGCAACTAATCTACTTTCACTTTGTTGGTAAAGCTTCATCTGGTCTAAGTGAAAATTTGATCAATCTGGTAGTGCCAGTAGCTCTGTTAATGGTTTCATTACTTGAACCGAGGTTGTAATAATAATAATACTAAAACAGAATTTATATAGCGCAACATGAATTGGCATTCCTCAAATCGCTTAACAGCAAAATGAAAAGCATTACAAGAAAACAAAAACTTATAGGCCTATAATCCCCAATGAAATCACAAAACAAATAGTTATAAAAAAATTTAAAAAGTACTATAAGTATTATAAGTTATCACACAAGCGTGAGTGGAATACGGAAAAATATAGCGCTTCTGCGTCCCATATCCAACAAGGCCGAAACGTATTTATCTTCAAGCAAACTTGGCGCGTGACATAGAACACACTATACGCACGGTAGTGGTATTAACCGTGCAATATAGGTTTTGATCACCACTCCATTCTGCAAATCTGATTGGAGGATTAGCGCGTACTTGAAGATAATACTTGATATATGAGTATAAAGTTGATTACGGTGAACTTTGATGTGACAAAGTCAGTGTCCATATATTGGCAGCTTCAGCTGTGGCTATAACCAGAACGTTGTAAAGGCCAGTTCTTTAAGGTTGTCACTGTTGCCAACAGCTGTAGTCACAGCCAAAGTTTCTTGGTTTAGCCACAGCCATAGATAATGATCAAGTGCATTTTGGGGAAAAACAACACTGTTGTTGATTACAGAATTGTAATTCAAAGTGAAGAAGAAAATGCTGTAACTTGAACAAAATAAAGTCTGAATGTTAGAACATTGAGGCAAATACTTGTTTGAAGTTTTGGAGTACAGGGTATATCTTGTAAGAGTATTAACTCTTGTATTGAGTTGGGAACCAGTAAGTCTTCCAAACTCTTGTATTGAGTTAGGAACCAGTAAGTCTTCCAAACTCTTGTATTGAGTTAGGAACCAGTAAGTGTTCCAAACTCTTGTTTTGAGTTAGGAACCAGTAAGTCTTCCAAACTCTTGTTTTGAGTTAGGAACCAGTAAGTCTTCCAAACTCTTGTATTGAGTTAGGAACCAGTAAGTGTTCCAAACTCTTGTTTTGAGTTAGGAACCAGTAAGTCTTCCAAACTCTTGTTTTGAGTTAGGAACCAGTAAGTCTTCCAAACTCTTGTATTGAGTTAGGAACCAGTAAGTCTTCCAAACTCTTGTTTTGAGTTAGGAACCAGTAAGTCTTCCAAACTCTTGTATTGAGTTAGGAACCAGTAAGTCTTCCAAACTCTTGTTTTGAGTTAGGAACCAGTAAGTCTTCCAAACTCTTGTTTTGAGTTAGGAACCAGTAAGTCTTCCAAACTCTTGTTTTGAGTTAGGAACCAGTAAGTCTTCCAAACTCTTGTATTGAGTTAGGAACCAGTATGTCTTCCAAACTCTTGTTTTGAGTTAGGAACCAGTAAGTCTTCCAATGAAAACGATCCATCGCCAACATTTTGAATCTATTTATGAGATGCAAGTAGCACTCAGATATGTGTGAAATTTGTATCCAACTCAAATGTTATTGTTTTTGCAGAGGATGGAAAGATAACCAAGGTTGTTAAGTTACCTGGAATCGACAAAGCTTGTGAGTTGGAGGTTTTGTGCATTACTCCAGTAAGTATCTCGTGACTTGTGTGTCTTTGTCTTTTTAATTCTTGGATGTGTTTGCTTTTGCTTGTATCCTTTTATTACATTATTTGTTATAGATATAGCCCTTTCCATACCTGTTAATTTTGTTAGTAACTGCAGGAAATAATAAAAGATTGGATAAATCCCTTCATGTTTCTTCCCAGCGACAATTCCCATAGCCAAGCGTTCCATATTTGAAGAAATCATGTAATTGTAAACCTTCTTTCTTAAATGAATTTGAATTTATGACTTTACCCAAACCCCAGTTCAAACATGAGACTCGGAGCACCTGTTGTACGCTGCCGTGCTTGCCCTCATTTACTTGCACTTTTTGACCCCAGTTCTTATAACCTGACGTGTGAACTTACAATTATTTCCTTTTCCTGGGGGGAAACCAAAGAAGATGAAGACGCAAACACGTTCTTGCTCCTTTGTAACTCTTTTGGCATCTGATACCTTATGGCAATTCTTTGCAGTAGACTTACAGAAATTTAGTTGTTCTGATAACTGGCTTGTCACACTCATTCATTTTGTACATTTTCTGATCAATCAATCAAAAGTTGACAAAGCAAGTGGATCTTTCAAAATGTTGAAGTTGAAATATCCTCCTAAGAAATAAATTTGTATGATCAGCGCCCAATTTCATGAAGCATGTAAGCACAGAAAACTCTTGCTCAGCAAAAGTAGGTTACCAGCCAAAATATTGTACAGTTACCTTTGCTGTGACTGGCACCCCACTCATTTGTGCATAGCAAAGGAATTTGCTGAGCAGAATTTCCTGCTGAACAGCTATGTGAAGTTGCGCCCAGTTGTGGTAATGGCTTGAATATTAAACATAATTTTTTATTTTATTTTTATTTTTATATAGCTCAGCTTAGCTTTTGGGGTGGTTGGGGGAGTTTGGAGTTCATCAAAGTGCTTAATACTTTTATATACATTTACCTTTGCTTTGACTGGCATCCCACTCATTTGTGCATAGCAAAGGAATTTGCTAAGCAGAATTTCCTGCTAAACAGCTATGTGAAGTTGCGCCCAGTTGTGTTAGTGGCTTGAATCATAAATATAATTTTTTTTTAATTGTTTATAAAGCTTAGCTTAGCTTTTTGGGTGGTTGGGGGAGTTTGGAGTTCATCCCTTTAACAAAGTGCTTAATACTTTTTTCCTTGTTCCTTTTTTTCCCCAGGACAACCAATGTGAGCCCCTCAAGAAAATCACGCTTCACAAAGAGACGGTAGGACAACATTCAGATTGTTTTTCATCCTCTACAGCAAACAGCCTTTTTGTATTGACACAAGCCACTTATGCCTTAAATATCTTTATTTTCCTAAAGAGTGGCGGGGTTTTCTTTTTCATTGCCGGCAAGAATGCCAGAGAGTCCCCTGGGGTAGGGGATAAGAAACCAGTAGTGTGCCTGAGGGTGTGTGTCTCTAGGGTTGGGGATTATACCTAGCGCTAGGGGTGTTGGATTTGTTAGTGTTTCAACTCTACACACCTGGCATACCACATGGAAACTGGGATAAAGGTACAACACCTCAACAACATTACTTTAAAAGATGCCTACAAAATAATCGCTGGTAATTGTTGGGCAGAAAAAAAGCTGTGTGTATACTTAGTGCCAACCCATTGCAGTTGTGCCATACTTTTTCTATCAGGTTATCAAACTTTTAATCCAACGTGGGTTTCTTGCAATTTTTTTATATAAATAATGCACTCACAAGAATCTAAGGTCCCTGAAAAAAAAGTGGGTAAAAGTTACTCATTATTTATATTGTAGTACTATAGTTGCGTTTCACTTAGGCAACTTCAGATAGGACCTGTACCTAAAGCGATAGGTCTGTGAGCTGTGTGTAATGCACATAAAAGAAACCACGGAGTATCGTGGCAGAGCGGATAAGAGCACTGAACTCAAGCTCTGGTGTTTCTGCTCAGTAGAGTGTGGGTTCGAAGCCCTGTTAGGGCAGAGATGGTTCTTGAGGTTGGTTTAGCTTTGGTGCGCTACATATTTGGCGGCACAGGCTGTATACTCCCCAGGGAGCTGAGATGGTTTAAGGAATGAAATGGCCCAGTGATCAGGGGTATAATGTTTAAAGGGCTTTGAGACATAGTGTATAAAGCGCTATATGAAAACCGAATATTGAATTGTTATGAAGATAGCATATAAATGAACTTTCCAGGGTTTGCCCTGGTGTTTCTGGTATGGTTGGCTGTAGATTGCTGCACATCACCTTGTGAACCCTAAATGGGTCTTATATTTCAAACTTGTCGTTAAAATATCAAGTGCTTTGAGATGCCTGTTAAAAGCGCAACACAAGAACTACTATGATCATTTTTAAGATAATTTTCCTTAACACTCCTTTAAGAATTTTTAGTACCTTTTTGGTTATATTTTAATAACTTTTAGATATAACCTATGACGGTATCAATACAAGTTGAAAACTCAATGAATTGAAGTTTAAAATACCTTTAAAATTTATGAGATCAATTCAAACACACAAGGGAGCACCTTTCTACTCATCACCCAATAGTGATTTGAATTTCCTCCTGAAAAAATAACAAGGTCAGAAGGTCAAATTTTCGGAGCTCCAAAGATATAACGTCTAATTGGAACAGGTGAAAAACATGTCACTACTTCAATTCCCTGGTGTTTGAATCCTGAGCTATGTCTGGCAAACATAACTTGATATTTATGTGATGAAGAAATTGATGGGTATCGAAACACCCAAGACCTTCTTGCTTTTCATTGTTGCGTGTGAAAGTCGCAAATTAAAGTGCAATTATATTCTATCATTCAATTTAGCAAAAAAGGTCAATCTTTATAATTCTGTTGGTCACAAGCAATAAACTGAAGTTCAAATTTTCTGTTAATGTAAGGTGATATGGAGGACACCACAGGTTCTAGTATGGAGGCCACCAACAATTCTTTTTGGAACCACACAAACTCACATGAGAGATTTTATCTGTGAATATACCTCCATCTACTTTTTGCACATTCACCATACAGACCTTGAGTCATTCCTGATGGTGATATTGTAGCCTAAAGTTGCCATCTTTGACTTGCTGAATTTATGACAAACTTTCTCAAGATTGAAAAAGTGGGAACTGTAGAAACATATCTCTGCATTGTTTTAATGCTGTGTCCAAATTGACGGCTATGGCTGCAGCTAGATCATCTTGTAAAAAGAAGAGTTAACGTATTGGAAACCTAGAGCAACACCATTAGCAACAGCCATAACCAGCAATTTGGACATAGCTTGACAAAGTCGTTCAGCCAGCAATTTAGACACAACTTGAGAAAGTCGTTCACATTTATCAAGACTTTTTTAATCATATTTGTCATGTCATACCGTATCGAAGGGAAGTAAATTAAACAGCTTTAGATTGGGGGACATTGACTTTCTTAGTTGAAGCCATTCCTTCCTGCAGCCAGGCTTACACACCCTGCATGACACAGACACTTAAAGCTTCCAACGTTCGCCCCCTGGAGTACACAAGAGTAGCTTGGGAAACAAAATAAGAACAAAGGAAACAACTAATTGAGAATGCTGAGCGAAGGCTTAGTCCATGTGTTACATTCACGTGAAGTTTTATCAAATAATAATAGCATGTCTAACCCCTGCTGATGTCAATCATTTTAAAAGTACAAATGAAAACTGTTGACGTTTAAAAGATAAACATGAGACTTTTTCATGAAATATCTGTTGAATATTTATTTGATTTGCATATTTGATTGGCATTTTAGGGCGCCCTCTTTGTTGGACGATCAGCTGGTGTAGTAAAGGTACCTCTGCAACGATGTCATCTCTACCTCTCAATGAAGTAAGTGATTCCAATTGGTCAATTTTTATTTTGAATTTATTTTGTACAAATTTGTCTGATTTACAAGGAAATTGCAGGAAGTTCAGAGTTGTTAGTTGAAAATACTGGCATACATCAATAATATCCTTTTCTAATAAAAACTTGCCATATTCTTTCAGAGATTTTGGTACAAAATGTCTTGATTTCAGCGAATATTTTACTGCTTATCATCAATGTCAGTTTGTGGTCTGCCGCATAAGTCTTAAACTTTCAAAACCAACCTGATTTGATTAGTCAAAATAGTTCCAGTAATATTAACCAACAAATATAGATCATTGTGATCAGGAGTCCCTACAGTAAACATGGAACGTAATATAAGTTGAGTCATGTGAGAGTAACCATACAGTGCAGTCTGGTCGGAACTGTTTCTACTAATGGGTTTTGACATGTAGACACTGAATAGGCGGGAAATAAAACAGTCTTGGATCAAGAATTGGGCATAAAATTTACTGTGTTCCTAGCGACCACACCCCGAAAATCAACTGGATGTTCAGTTGTATTCAGTTAATTGGTCTTCAGTAACTGGGTGTTTTGTAACTTAAAGTTTGGTTTTAGTTTAGTTTAAGTTCAGTTTATTACCTAAATTGTAAAAGCATCAAAACACATTGTGGTGTAAAAGGGAAAACCCAAACAGACATGCATGCCCACTGAAAAGGACACCCTCGATCACACACTTAGAATATAAAAAAAATGGATGGAGACAAATGCAAAAAACAACTGTAGAAAACCAAAACCAGAATATCAACAATTGGGTGTTCAATGTATTCAGTCTGGGCGTTAGTTTTCAAAAAAGAAAATGAACATGTAGCTTTATTTGTCATGATGTCTTTGTTGCTAATCCATTCATGATTGACTTGCATAACACTTCTCATTTGAACTGTTTATCTTATTAAGAACTATTTTTAGGAGTTACATTTATATATATATTTAAACAAACTTTGAAGTTTTACCGAGGTTATTTGTGGGGTTTTTTCCCTGAGTTATTTACACAATTGTTTGACAATAATCCCCTACTTCCTTTGATCTCAAATAAATAGGATTTCCTGAACTAATTGACAAATTGCTTTGTAAAATTAATAAGAAAGACTCTTTTTAAGGAATGTACTGAGAAATGCGTGTGGTAAAGTAAGAGATTTGTCTTTTTTGTGCCGTGCAGAAAAGTGAGCACTTCCTCTGAGTGTGAACATTCATCACTCAATTTAATTCTTTAAACATTGATACTTCACCACTGTTCTGTTTTGTCATGAAAAAAAAAACAGGCGTTAAGGGAAAAAGATTGTTCCTATTCATAGAAGGTATGCTTTATTGTTTGTGTTTTACTCATAAACCGATGTGTATTAAAACACTGTATACTCAATACATTCCCAAGTTCTGTGAAAAACAAACCATGGTCATATCACTGGGTGGGATTGGAACCTATGACCTTTGCTATTCTAGAGTAGATATCAAGGTATGCCTTACACAAATGAATATTTATATGTTTTGAAAACTGGAACTAATCGTAGCTCCCCAAGTGTCTATCCATTGATAGTAGTTGTTGCTACGAAATGTATGCAGTTTTTATGTAGTAAGTTAGTCTTTAAATTACTACGTCTCCCTTGCATATGACATAACAAGGTAACGCAGCGCCCTCCCAGTTCGTTGTTTGACCTCAGCGACATCAGCATCAAGGATTCTTTAAGATGACACTTAAATGATTTACAAAATGATTTTTACTCTTTCAGGGAATGCTTGGATTCTAGAGATCCGTATTGTGGATGGGATACGTATGCCAGACGCTGTACAACCAAACCAAAAAAGTAAGAGAAGTTCAGTTTACCATTTAAGCAAACTCAATTTACCAAGAAATCTCACTTCACCACTTAAACAAATCAGTTCACCACTTAAAAAAGAAATGGGTTTTATCACTTAAAAAACTTAAGAAAACTCAGTTAACTAGTTAAGAAAACTTGTTTACCATTTTAGAAAACTCAGTTTGACAGTAGATGGAAGAAAACTTGAATTGTTTAGATATCTCAACTTACACACATTTCCAAGAACAAAGGTTAACTATTGACTACATTTATTAGACATTTTTTCAGGACGGTTGTACTATGTAAATGGTTTCTAAGTGAAACTGCCTCCTGAATACAATCA
This sequence comes from Asterias rubens, assembly GCF_902459465.1. Classification (NCBI taxonomy): domain Eukaryota; kingdom Metazoa; phylum Echinodermata; class Asteroidea; order Forcipulatida; family Asteriidae; genus Asterias; species Asterias rubens. The sequence goes on from NC_047064.1 coordinate 1,074,142, forward strand.
GAGTATTCTAAAAGAAGGAAGTGTTCCATCTATGGGTATTTCCCATATGTGAAACTCTCACAAAATCTGTGTTTCTACTGTCCAAGTTTTAAATCCTACATCCGTAAACCTCTTTTTCTTTTTGTAGCAGTAAGGGTGAAACACATTGGATACAACAAATAACCTCATGCCCAGTCACAAACAGAGAAGGTAAGGAAATAAAGAGAAAATCTTGAAAGAGTCATGTGCCCCTTAAGACGGTGCCAACTTTTATAACCACCCCAACACTTCAAAACACAAGACCTCAGTGGAGGCGCTGTCTTTGGTGTGTGATGTCAAATGCAAGGGGTCTGTAATCAGAGTTCAACAGTTTTGGTGTTGGGTTACCATGGTTAGAGTGAGGAAGGATCAAATCACTCAAGGGAAACAGTGCAAGGAAATATTACTGCGGCATTAATTTGCGGTCATAAAAACTACCGTTTTTAATTTCAGATTTATATGCACTGATTAATGCAGTGTCCAAAGTTCTGAACTGGGATTTGAACTGGGGTTCCAGAGGTGGAAGGCAAGGAAAGGTATAAGTACGCCAACCTGACCTCCCTTTGATCACTAAAATCACTTGAATCAAAGATTTTGCATCAGGGGAAATACTTTTAATTTCCAATCATAAATAGTGAACCAAAATCAAGTCGATGGTTTGTGATGATCCTTGTTATTCGGAATTGCCTGTACCCACCGGGCTAGCTTGGTAGTCTAGTGGTAAGACATATGCTCTTTCAATGCAAAGGTCATGGGTTCGAATCCCACCCAAGTGATTTGCCTGTGGATTTTGTTCACATAACTTAGGCAAGTACTTAGTATACATACAGAGCTAACACACATCACAACATTTTACACAATATCCCCTGAATGATCCAGGTTATTTCAGTTTTGACATCTTTCCCTTCAACACCGGTTCCTTCATTACAGTTGATGGAGGTTACAGTGCCTGGAGTGACTGGTTCCCATGCCATGACCCTAGCGGTGATTCAAACTGCCTCTGCAGACGTCGAGTCTGTGATTCTCCAGAGCCTAAATGCGGAGGATCATCCTGTGAGGGTGACAGTATTCAGGTTACTAACTGCTCAGGTACTGCTGTTGTCGTGAGAAATTCAGGTACATGGCCTCTTGACGAGCATGACTTTTATTGCTTTCTTTTTATTTCTTTATTTAATTTTTTTTTTTACATCATTTGCTCATCATCATTGCATGAACTACAAAAATTGTTTTATTTATTATTGTTAATTTATTTTTAACTTTAAGGTCTCATTTAATGAGTTTCTTAATGATTTTTTTTAATTAGTTGACAGTTTATGTTATAAAACATTTGAGGAATGGGCTTTATAAGCACTCTTTGGCTTAGATTAGTCAGAGTGCAAGTAGTGAGTGCTCTTAACCACTTCAAGGAACCAGTCAATTTTCTTTCAACCCTCAATATGATAAAGTGATTTAAAACAATCAAAATGGTCACACAGTTATAAGAAGTAATTGGCTTCCTCCAGACAGAGCAAGTTCCAACTCTATGCAAACATGCTGCATTATCCTTCTATAAATGGTTGCCAAAAATATGGAATTGACTAAATATATCAAATTTGGTTTCAATTTTGGTTTCTGGCTTTGCAAATTGGTTAAAGAACAGCTTAATAACATAACAAGCACTCCCAAAGGCAGGACATAATCAGGTAACATGAGACATTAATTGAAATGGTTAGCCTTTATTATACATGGAGTTAGTCTCCATTACAAGGAGTATAACTCATATCCCTCGAGAGCCACTGGCTTTCTTTTTGAGCACATGAACGAAGACTAACTATAGGATGGCAAACTTTATTGTACAAGGGGGATACAAACAGATGGTGAGCTAGGTTGATGGGACAGAGAGAGGGCAGGAATCTTAAATCACTGGATAGCTGCCTTAGATGTCAAAGTTCAAAGTTGATATTTCCTTTTGTGTGCATTTCATAGTTTTCATCATGAAAGATTTAATAGGGATAGCACAAGGCTTTGGTTTTCTAAGAGTGCATTCAGTTCCAATTTCCAAGTTTTCAAGTGAAAGTGGGTTTTTTTCTTTCTCTGAAATCAGTGACAAGGATTTTGAAAGTTAGGAAATTTGACACATGGATAGTATTTAGGTAAGGTTACTCTAGGGTTTCTGTGGATCCTTAAAAAGTCTTTAAAAATCGAATGAATTGTCCAAATTTAATGACTATGAATGTTTAAAAAAATAACACAAAGTGTGAGCGGGTACAGCTCTTTCCCCCTGCTGGTTTCACTTAATTTGGTCTTAATTTTGTTGACGGTCTTAAAATGTCTTTGATTTGACTTTTTAAAGTGTGCTGACACAGTGCTGTCTGTGACTCGTAGAATGACATCATTCTAAACATCTATTAATGGATGAAAACTTGGGGTTAACTCTGACCACCCAGGAAAAGTGACTCATAGAAAAGAAACGTTGATTCATACAACCTAATGTTTAGATGCATGATGTTTCAAACCAACACTATATCTGTTGATTGAAAACATACACAGTGGAACGATTATTAGTTTGACTCGTCGCCACCCTGTGACTGTTTCACTGATGGAGGCGTTTGATAGCAATTTTCGAGGTTCCTGAGTCATTCAAGTTTAAAAGTTTCTAAAGTTTTCTTTAAATAGCAGGTGAGGTGGAAACAGAGGTAGGCATTACAATGTCATAATGTTTTTACTGTTTAGTAAAAAAAGAGGGTGTGGTCCCAATGTTCAACCTTTGTTATAATAATAATAATAATAATAATAGATGTTAAATTTGCATCGGGATAAAGAATATTTATTGGTGTATGGGTAAAAATCAAAATTAATAATAATAATAAAAACATTTATAATGTGCGCATATTCACCCCAAGGGATGATTATGGTGCCTACCAAGAAATATTTCTGCTCAAACAAAGAGAAGAACAAAGTATAAATTTCTTACTTTGCATCTTTTTTATTTTGTTTGGTTTTGTTGCTTGCATATTCTTGTATTACTTTATTTGCTGTTTTTTGGAAGAGTTGAATTGCAATATCAGATGAAGCATGCTTAAACAATGGATGAAATTGCATGTTGTTATAAGATAAAGATTTCTTGCAACTTGCCTGTATTTAAGTTATAATTCTTTCTGATTGATTTGGAAATTGATAGTATGCACACACAGCATAAAAATTGTGCATGGCTCCAATTATTGGGCGCACCAGAAAAACCACATTTTGGGGGAAAGTGGCCCAGTTTCATTAAGGTGCTAAGCAGTAAATACTGCTAAACGAGTTTGATGGCTAAGAAAACAAAACCAATGGGGTGATGATTGAAATAAGTCTATGGTCATTTTGGCATGTAAGTTTTGGCTGCTAAGCAAGTTTTTCTGTGCTTAGCAAAATTTCATGAAGCTGTTTAGCAGAAAACATTCCTAAGGAACCTAGTGGGGTGCCAGTTGCCACAATGTAAGCTGATCTAATGTTGGCTGTAACCTTTTTCTGTGCTGGGGTGTTTTTAGGCATACAGGCTTTATGAAATGTGCCCAATTTGATGACATGACATTTTCAGGGCCCAAATTTACAAAGCCTGTGGGCACAAGAACTTGCTAAGCACAGACAAATTTTGCTAGCACAAACAGGTAAACAGCCCAAAAATCCATTTCATTTACTGGACCCAGCACATTTTTCACTTATAGTGGAGAAATACACAGTATATTCTGCTTAACAGCTTATGAAATAGTGCACAGGTAATAGGTGAGTTTAGAAGTTGAGTTTTTAGTTATTTCAGTGCTGTTGAGGCGGGAGAGATGTTGCCATAATCCACTGATGCCCACCTAGTCCAGTGAAGTCCGCCCATATTATGAATCCCATCATTTATGCATTTCCCCCTCCCTCCCATGTCTCCTACTTCTAGGCTCCTGGAGTGAATGGAGTGCATGGAGCGTATGTTCAGCTAAATGTAACGGCGGAGTCCAGACTAGATCTAGACATTGTCTGGGAGGTAGTGTGTGTATGGGAACACCGGAAGAAACACGAGAATGTAATAAACAACTATGCAGAGGTAGGAAAATCATTCAATGATTTCCCTTGTATATTCAAAATGCCACACAAGTGACGTATCAGTTGTGACTCTAAAATCTGTTTTTTTGCTACCATACTCAACATTAGCTTTAAGTTTGCAAAACAAGTTTAGGCTAGAAAGTTCATTGTCTACAGTTCTGGCTTGATGGGAGATTCTGTACCCCCATAATACAGATTTCTCATGTAAGTTTAGTCGTTGAAATCGCAAGAAAAAAGTGAAATCACCATTATTTGTTTTGACTGTTGTCAAACATCAGGTATAGGACTCGATATGTCAAGGCTAATTGTTTTGTTCCATTTATCAAAGACTACAGCATTTCAATTGAAAATAGTCATGGAAATTTTCCACCATGACCATCTTTATGTACAAATCTGTAAACATTTCTATGTTCAATCTTATTCATGTTGTGAACACCTTTAAATAGTTACATTTAACTTTGTTTATTTTTCTAACAGAAGTACGTAAGACAACCCGATGGACACCATGGATGGTTCAGAACACAACACAAGACAGTTTTGTCTTGAAGCGTTATCGCTTCCTTTGCAAAGCACCAGTGATGGATCAATCCTTGCTCAGGATTGGTCGAATGAAGGTAGAATACCAATCATGTCCGTATCTCAGCAAGACATGCTGGCCAACGGGAGGTGAGGAACAAGAAGTCGAGCAGCTCAACCGATTAATAGGTATTCAGAGCAGGGAACCAATGAACCAGCTGGTATCCTACAAAGTTTCTTTTCTAATTTTCTGGCTCAGGAAGCAAATCGCATGCAAAAAATGCTACATCTTTTTTTCAGCAGCAAATTGCTTTGAACATTGTTTTTCTATAATTTCTTTTTGCAAATTGTAAAGATGAGGTACAACAGTTAAGGATTTTTTTCATTTAAAGCAACATTTTTCAATTTTTTGTTTGTCAACACTGTGTTGAGTGTTCTACAAGTATTATAATAATAATACCATAGAGCGCACAGTATCTGACAAAGAAAAATGCCATTCAAGGGCGCTGGTTCCCAAAGTTAAGAGTCCAGGATTTAAGATATTTGTTTGAAGAGGAAATCACCGGAAATGAGTATTATTTGATAAAAAAAAAACAAAAAAAAAACAGTCAAACACCTACAGTTCATTAAAACTTCTCTCTGTAAAGGTAAATACTGCATGAAAAAAAATATTTTAAATATCTGTCTGAAATTCAAAAAAGCAAAAAATTAGTAGATGGCCTGATTATCGAAATCTACAGAGTCTGTTACGAAGGCTTTAAATTCAAGAAATCAAGGAACTCTGAAATTCAGAAAGCAGGATTAATTTTTGACAGAAAGTGTATCTTCTTGTTTTGTTGTACCTTGTCTTTATTTTTTGTTTCCGGTTTTTCTTAATTTTCTATTTTCATTTTTTTGCTGGAAATTAAGATATTGATTTTGATGAGTGCAATAATTTTGCCTGAAAATCTTTTCAATTAAAAACACAACCAGCTGGCACCCTGCATGAATATTAATATTATGGAAATAAGTGACCAATCCAAATCAAGCTAGGGAGTTAATTATGCAAATTTATGCACAAAATATCTTAAACAATTCCTTCTAAAAAATAAGAAATCGCCAAAGCAAAAAAGTGTATCTCAAAAGTGAGACTACCAAAGATTGTGAACATTTGCTTTAAAAAAACATTTTTTATAGTTACATTAAATGTTTTTAACAGACTGTTAAAGTTGGTAATAACTTTCCTAGTTTCACAGATTGGTCACATATTTTTGTATTTTGCAACCCGGTTGAAACTGCATTTTATTATTATTTGTTTTATTTTGCAAAATAACTTTTGCATAACCTTATACTTCACTGTTAAACATATGTGGAATGAGGTGCTTGCTGGAGTGAGGTGTATTCTGGTTGAGCTTATGACCAGCTTTGTCATATCTAGCCCAGATGCACCTCATATTACAGCTAACACGAGCATTCCCAGTTTTTTGCGAAGTTGTCTATATATGGACTCAGGACTCCTTCTGTTAATTGAGTATCATCTCTGGGGCATTGTTTTAAGAAACAATGTAATTGACAACACAATTTAGGCTACTTCTGTTTATTTTTTAACTATTTATTTACTGCTTTTATTTTTCATTTCGAAATGTTTTTTATTTATTTTTTTATTATTTAATCTTTTTAATAGGCTAGATATGTTTGTTTTAGCCTATTACTCATTTGTTTCTTTGTATTCCTATTTTTTCTTCTTCTTCGTTGGAACCTTATCAATTGGTGATGTGATATAACGGGAAAATCCACCCTTGTATCCGCACGTTTCGCCGTGTCATGACATGTGTTTAAAATAAATCCGTAACTCTCGATATCGAGAATTGATATTGTTTTACTGTTTTCTCAAAAAGTAAAGCATTTCATGGAATAATATTTCAAGAGAAGTCTTTCACCACTACCTTCTGTAAACCCTGTAAGTCCAAGGGCTTTAAAGGGAAGGTATACCTTTAATAATGACTCTCAAACTAATGGCAGTAAAAACTTATAAGAAATACAGCAGCTTTGGATAGTGTAAAGCATTTTGAGAATCTTTTCACTTAGAAGGTTTGTGGTCATGGAATCATATATCTTTTTTTATCCACCTAAATTTAAATCTGAGATATGTTTCTGTCGGATACGTTTCTCAGATTGTGTAATAGTAATAATAACAACAACCAGTTTTTTTATAGCGCTTTTCACAACCGGAGGGCGTCTCAAAGTGCTTCCAACATTATTATATCTTTATTACATTATTACTTCTGAGGTGAGCTAATGATGCATGGACTTCGGGTGTCGGTCACAGAGACTGAAGCCATGATAGTTTTAGATCTAGCCTTGTATGGATCAGAGAGAGTCTATAATTGATGATCATGTTTAGAGGAACTCAGATTTATTCACATCAGATGTAACATTCAGGATGTTACATTGGCCTGTAAAAAAAAAAAAAAAAAAAAAACATTTTTGTATAATTTTTCTGATCCTTTGGTTTTTAAGAATTGATTAAGTATCTGTGAATGGGGTGAATGGAGAGAAATTATTAAGGGCTGGATTTGAACCTGTACCAGCTATGATTTATCAATGTATTCACTCGGGGAGGTGAGGGTACCGAATTATGATCGAAAAATCATCTAATGGACATTTTTTTATTTATTTTTTTAAAGATGATTTTAACGCTGTAGGGGCAGCACAGACTTGCCATTGAAAAAATCCTTTGCTCTCAAAAATATGTAAAATTTTTGAAATGATTTGCTTTGTCAGCTTGCAAGTCTAGAGACGAAAACTTGTTTGTTGAAATGAACAAATATTAACGTAAACCAGGGCTGTAATTTCTTTTAAAACAGAACATATCTTTTCTTAACATAACTTGCTTATAAGGGCAGTGTTATGATAGCTCTAAAGAAATAACATTTAAATTACTTCAATTGTTTAAATAAAAAAACTAGTATGAAACACTGCAACATTTATAATGAAACTGAAATTTCATGTGGAAACTGCTGTTGCAGGAGCCCGGACAATTTCTATGTCCAGTTACCATTAGGAAGCCTCAGATCATTCACTAACACAGGCAGCGATTACCATCTGCCTCCACACAACCATACTTCCATTTTTTTTCAACGTTGAAAAATTGGCTCCATGAATTAAGGACATGGAGGCATTCACATTAAACATTAAAGCTGTTGTTAATAAATGCCCAGCTGTTATGAGTTGACTTGCCCTGGGGGAGTCAGCACCTTGAGGTGCCAAGCTCATGTCAACCAGTAGGCCTACCAACTAGAGGCAAGATATATAAACTCAGTTTGGTGACCTTTTGCTAGGTTGGGGGTTGGGGGGAGTGGGGTGTGGCGAGGGGTTAGGCATTGGGGGAGGAAAATTGCTTTGTTTTTTGTTTGAAGCGTTTAGGTTAATAAATTCCTCATAAGTGATGAATTGTCCTGTTTCATATTAAAAGGGTAATCTCAGTATTTAAAGTGTCTGAGTTTTGGACAAATCTTTTTATTTAATTTGTATCTAGGCCTAAAGATTGCCAAGTGGATTAAATTGTTTTCAATTTTCTATTTTTAACTAGGTATGCCTAGCCTATTAATAATAATAACGACATCTGCATGTATAAACCGCCATATATCCATGAATTTGCTTAAAGGCACTATAAAAAGAAGAACACTATACATTGTTAAAAGCTAAACAAGGGCTAAACAGATAAGAAATTATAACAAATTAAGGCAAAACTTTGAAGACAATTTTAAATGACAATTGAATAGATAGTTCTGTCTGGGGCAATACAATTGTTTCAACCAAACACCGAGACTGGCAACTGTAACTCTAAAAGATGGTCAAAAGAGAAATTGAGCTCAGCTTCACCTGTGTCTAAGACCTTTGAAAGCAGGTCACTTCTGATCTAAACCTGATCACCCAAAGTTACTCTTGTATGACGTCCCACCACCATCCAAACCCATTACTAGCCCAACACTCTCCCTGCCAACATGTGGCTGTTTTCAATCCCTTCACCAACTGAGTAGGACATCCTTCCAGTGGCCGGTGGAAACTTCCTCAGCAATGTTGTCAGAAACCATCACCCTGGTTCTCATCCTGTTAGAGCTTTATCTTTAGCTGTAGTAAACCGCTCAATATCCTGTAGTTTGGTTGTGTTTGGGGGGTTGAGTGTAAACTGACGCTGGAGATTGAACCACACCCTTGGTCAGTCTGAACACACCTTGAACCACACCCTGGGTCAGTCTGAACACACCTTGAACCACACCGTTGGTCAGTCTGAACACACCTTGATGGTGAATTAGGGAAATGTTTTGCGTTACTTTGGCATATGGTTATTAAATTCATTGGAAGTTTTTTGCCGGCATACACGAAATGGTTTCCCTTTATGGAGTATTTAGTGATGAGTGGCAAGAGTTCACTGATCTAGGCAAGGACTGAAATCCCTCCATCGGGAGATTGTTGTTGAGATTAGGGTTAAGGTATATCCCAATTGAGGTCTTTTTGTTAATATATACAGGCTTTTCAGTGTGTTTTAAATCAATTGTTTCACTAGGTTTTCTTCAACTCAATTTAAATAGCGTTAAGACACAAGTATTTGAGTAAATAGTTTTTTTTATTTGTTTTATTTTGTTACTGTCTTTATTGTGTACTCTGGATTTCTTCGTAGCTAAGGCTTCGCTTCCATTTTGCTTATTGTAGATATAGACCTACATATTATTTGTATTGAGTGCCATGATTTGTGCGCTTTATAAGTTTTTATTATTATATAAGTGGGATCAATTTTATCAAACGGCTTTAGGAAACATTTTTGTTATTTTAACAATTTCTTTCCTGTAATAATTCTACCATAATGAATTTACTGTATCATTGCCATGGTGTTGGTTCATGTCTGCACAAATGGATCACAAAAGCTTAACAAAACACGCATCCACTTTTTGAGAGACATTTTCGTTGCAAAATAAAGTGTTGTTTTCACCCAAGGAATCCAAAAAGGGGGTTATCCCATTAATGGACCCAATGAGGGTATATAATTAAGTCCCAACTGGGCTACACTTTGGTGACAATTACCCTTGAGCAGTACAAGTTAAACAGGACATTTTGTTACACAGTTCATTACATCTCGTGAAAATAAAACTATTAAAAAATAGGATTTTCAAATTTTACAAGCCGTCTGATGATGAGTTTGTAGACACTTTGACTGCAAGTAGCTTGTGATATCCGTTAGATTATCAACTCAGATATTTGGTATTGATACAGATTAGTTACAAATTGAGTTTTCCTTTGAACAGAGCTTGCAGTCAGTAGTAGGTTCTTCCTGGTCTGTGCGCCTGAATGCCCTTAGGTTCTTACTGCACTTTGGAGTCAGGTGATCAGATCACCCCGTCTGGCTTGCTCCTAATTACTGGACAGGATTTTGTGAATTAAAAAATGAAATTATAGCAACGTGGCCAAAGGGACACTTGTCCAGTAAAAACCAACAAATATTCAACCTTTGGAAAACCGACCTAATACTAAATACCTTTTTAGGTCAATCTTGGGTCAAAGTATTTGGCTGGCTTCAAAATGGTGTAAAGAAAGTTATTTCACTCCTCTAATTTCTTTGAAGTTTACATAAGGAATAATTTTGAACGCTCTGTGTGTGAGGGGAACACGGGGGGGGGGGGGGGGGGGGGGGGGGTTTTAAGGCATTGCATGGTCAGGCATCAATGTATATTAAGTTTGAGGTAACACTATTTGTATATCTACTTTGTAAAAAGCAAGACAAGTTCTCAAGAACAAATCCACAAATCAAAGTATTAATACAAATAGTGTAACCATCAACTGAAACTACATGCTTGGAATGCATACTGCATGTATGCTATGTTACTGTTTGGGAACTGGATTGAAAGTTGGCTTCTAAAAGCCATCAAAGTCAGGCGGAAATTTTTCAGATATTTCCATCTAATTTTGAAAATAACATTTTATTCCAAAAATGTTCTGCTTCAAAGCACGATTAGGGAAAATGGTTTGTTGGGATTTAGAAACTGAATATCAACTACTTCCCAACCATTTCTAAAGGTCTGCACATCATGAGATGATACTGAAGACCAACAAATATCTTGACAAGTTTAGCTTATATTTTGAAACAAACTTTAACAATCTATCTTTTATTCTTAGGATCGTTTGGAGGATGGACAGTTTGGTCACCATGGTTACCGTGTAGTGTTACTTGTGGTAGTGGTGGTACGCAACAACGACATCGTTCATGTTTCCCTGGTAACGCACAATGTTCGGGTGACTCTTATCAACAGAGAACATGCTCAGGATTTTCTGAATGCCCAGGTAAGAAGATATTCTATGGGAATAAATACTTTAATACTTTAAAATAATTGTTTTGTGTTATTTATGAAAACAATTTGTTTTGTGTGTGGAATTTTTGTACTAAAGTCAAGCTATTCTGAGAGTGTCTTTTGGGAAGGTTTTAATTTATTTAAGATGCATGGCAGATTTCTACAGAAAGAATTATTTCTCAGAACGAACTTTGAGAGATGATGCAGTTTAAAAAGGAAAAACAAACAAAACTTTCGCAGACACCAAAACAATGCTCAAAATACGAGTTACAGTGTAAAATTGTTGATGGCAAGAGATAATGTTGGTATCTCAACAACATTTCATTTTTAGTTTTTAAATTATTTACCATGAAATACTCTAGAAATACTCATGAAATACTTTAAGAAAGGGTATAACTTTCTCAAAAATTGCATTTTAAAATTTTATCTAACATTTGTGTATGAAATTAAAATCCATAGGCAAATCATTTGGGTGGGATTCGAACCCACGATCTTTGCATTGCTCGAACAGTAGTCTTACCACTAGACCACCGAGCAAGCCTGATGGCTAGACGCAGTTCGAATCCTATATATTAAACAATTTCTTGTTTGACATTGCAGTTGTTGGAGGTTGGAGTTGCTGGAGCGAATGGACAGACTGCAGTGAGACGTGCGGTGAAGGGACACGTATACGAACAAGAACCTGTAACAACCCTACTCCAGCACACGGTGGTAGTGGATGTATCGGCTCTAGCATAGACTCACAAACATGTTCCATCTCAGAATGCCCTGATTTTGACAGTAAGCTGTTAACTTGAAGCTACTCTTGTTACTATTACTTCCTTCCTCCTCTGCTTTCTAGTCCCTCTAAGGACCCTCCTCGTGCTACTCACCTGCTCCCTCAGACATCGCCCCAAACCCAAACAAAATTTTCTCCTTCCACATGTCTCCTTTCTAGTTCCTCATGGTTTCTTTTCTAGCTACCAGCTCCCTGGTGCCCCTGGTGACCCCAGTATTCATTCAAATATTTGTCCTTCCACACCATGTCTCCTTTCTAGCCTCTCTAGAGGTTTTTGCCGCCAGATCCAAGACATACCCTATCGCCCCAAACCCCCTGCATGACCCCATTATTCAAACATGAGGTCTCCTTTGTAGTCCTCCTAGGTGACTCCTCATGGTGCCTGCTCCCAGACATACCCTTTTCCCCCCAAACCCCCTGCATGACCCTGATATTCAAACACGAGGTCTCCTTTGTAGCCCCTCTAGAAGCTTTTTGCCGCCCGATCTAAGACATACCCTATCCCCCCCCCCAAAAAAAAAAAAAAAAAAACACGATCTAAGACATACCCTATCCCCCCCCCCCCCCAAAAAAAACCCAAAACACGATCTAAGACATACCCTATCCCCCCCCAAAAAAAAAAAAAAAGGCACAAAAAAAACCTGCATGACCCCCAGTATTCAAACATGAGGTCTCCTTTCTAGGCCCTCTAGGTGACTCGATCCTCGTGGTACCTGCACCCAGACGTGCCCAATTGCCCCAAACCCCTCTGACCCGGCATCCAAACATTTCTCCTTCCACACCACTCTCTGTTTCTCTACATTGTGTTAGTCGCCATTCCTTAAGTCTTTTACATCTCTAAATAAAAGAAGTGTGTACATCTATGATTTTATATTTTGCCAGCCTAAAACTTGTTTGTCTATGAAAACAATTTTCTTTGTCTTGTCTGAGACAAATGTTGACCCCAAAGTGGAAATTAGTAATCATCTGCTCCTCATGTTGTGTCATTTTATTCTGGATAACTTCTCACAGATTCTAACATGCCCTTAGGTCTCCTTCTTCTTGCAGGCTCGTCCGGTGAGCAGGGCTCCATCCAGTCACCGAGTCGTCATAACTATCATCTCTCCGGATGGAAGGAATGGAGCCGATGGACAAAGTGCAACAAAGAGGGCCAGCTTCATAAGCATCGTAGTCGACGCTGCTTGGAAGCCAATCCTGGTAATGGGCAGTGTATTGGATGCATCAAGGAGGTGGATCTATGCAAAGCGGCTAAAGGTGGGTTGGATTTCAATTCATTAAATGTTTCAATCATAAAGATACATCACATTGTGAAGACAAGAAGTTTTAGTATAATTCATCGAACTTAAACAAAGTAAAGACTTGCACTTTGATTTTCAAATAGAATTTTTGATCTAGGCAACAAATTCAGAAATGTCAACAATATTTTTATTGAGTGTAATATCTGATGGAGGCATGTCAAGATTTTCAAAAATGTCATAAGGGTGGTTCGTCCTGCACAGTTGTATTGGCGTTCTGTCACTTAGGCCTAGGTTGCACCGTAGTTTTAAGTTGCTTTAGAGTTGGGTTATAACAGCTCCTTAAAAGATGTTATTTTCCATGGTGGATAGTGTCTGTGGTGGTAATTTGCTCTAGCCTTTAATGACTGTTTGAGAATGAATGAATTTACCTAATAAATATTTTTGAGCGCACCCTCACTCGGTAAACAATAAGGCGCATTGTGAAGGAATTGTGTTCACCAAAATTAAACAAATTGCACCTTACATTCAATCATACTTTAAAGAAAGGTACCATCAGGTAGCAAAGAGTTTTAGTTAGTTGTACTTTGTATCACTTTGAAGGCGACCATCAGACAACTGAAGACCCTCCCGTTACACTCACTCAATCACTCAATCACCCACTCACCCCCACTCACCCCCACTCACCCCCACTCACCCCCACTCACCCCCACTCACCCCCACTCACCCACTCGCTTACTCACTAACTCACTAACTCATACTTTGATCACTTTTCTGTATTTCAGAGCCCTTCCCTCGTGCTATCCCAGAAGTCCAGCGATTACAAGCCAAACCCGAAGTGGCTTGTGTCCAACAACCGGCCCCCGCCGACCCAATCAGCCCTACGTTTATCCTCATCATTGCGATATGCTCGGCTGTAGCTGGTGCTCTCATGTCGGTTACCATCTATCGAACATGGCTCAAAAGCTGCCAGGCCAGAGAGATGAGAAGAAATTCTGAGTATGATGACGACACTGCGGATCGTTTCACCGATGATGATTACGATTGTCAACACCCTAGTGCATTTAGGCATCAGGTTGCCACGACGACTGGAAATGACCAAAGTTGAAAATTTCACCCCGAGAAGGGAATTAAATAACAGCTGTGTATAGACTCTAGCTGAATGCTATGTGTGGATAGTTTTAATATTTTGTACGACGCTGCATTTTGTAAATATAATTTGTGCAGCTTGATAATGCAAGTTGTTTGTTGCCAACCCACATTTACCTGTGGGATGCAGTTGCCTGCAGTTTCATCACAATGACTTAAAGGAAAATGACTCTAAATGTTGGTTTCTGGTACCTTTTAGGGCGAGAATGTATTCATGAACTCATAATCATCATATAAGGGATCCCACAGAAATCCCACAGGAATTAAACACAAGTTCAAATTTCTAAATATACTTTGGTTTCTAAAGATCATTTAACTGAAGGTCGGGCTGAGCTGAACTTACAAGAAATTGTCACATCAGGGCCAAATTCTATAAAGCTGTCAAACAATTTCTGCTGAGCAAGAGGTAACAATAAACCAGTTGCAAATGAAACAAGTAACATAACGTCTTGCCTGGTAACCTTTTTTTCTGGTAAGCAAATTTGTTTTGTGCTTAGCAACTTGTTGTTAACCAGCTTTATGAAATTTGGCTGCTCTGGATTCAGCCTCAAAAGGGGGAGGGAAAAACTTGATTTCAACTCAAATGAATACCTTTTACAATAAATTGTCTGATTGATAAAAGCGATTGTATTTCATGAACAAAAGTCCAATAATGTACATGTATCTTTCCCAATACATGCACATACTATTTTTGAAATTAACATTTTTGAAGTTTTTTTTCTTAGACTCTTCTGTATAACATTCGTACATGTTTGTTTGCAACTACAAAGTTAAACTATAAAAGCTAAGCTCAACTTATCTAACCAGCTTAAATTAGTTAGTAAACTAATTCTGTGAAAACTCTTATTACAGTGCCTTAAAGTATCAATACCCACCGGAAATGTATCAATATTTATAAATATGTAAATTATTAAGACACCAAGTATAAGTTCCTAAAATAGTTTTATGAAAGAAAATGAAATTTACTTTTGATATCCGGTCAGAGTGAAATGTTCAGTTTGTTAACGAAAAAAGCAAGAAGTAGTTAAGGTTTGACACTTTTGAAATGCCTGTATAAGCCTATTTATCAACTATAGTATTTACAAATCACTTGAGAGTTTATTTAGTTGAACATGACCCACCGGCTTGACAAATACTTAGAGTGATTTTAACTTTAAACCCTTCAATGTATTCACTCCCATGGTTTGTATTCAATGTCATTATTTATCTGCTGTAAATACTGCTGTTAACCAGTTCTACATGCATACCAGGCAAATTTTAGTTGATGTTCTAATTGTTTTGGGGGATCCAGGTGACTATTTCAGTGTGTGGATAGAATTGTTTCATCTCTAAAAGTGACGGAATTATTTGACCATGAATGTTAATAATAATAATATAATAATAACAATAATAATAATAATAATAATAATAATAATAATAATAAGACTTGTAATGCGCACGTGTATCCACCCTGCTGGGTGTTCAAGGCGCAGTAAAAAACCAACAACAAACAAAACAAACAAAAAACAGACACAACAAAATTAGTCTTTGAAAACCTGTGACATAAGATAAGTTTTGAGAAGAGATTTGAATGATGTGGTACAAAGACAAGATCTAAGATTAAGTGGTAGAGAGTTCCAGATGCGTGGCACAGCTGAAGAAAAAGACCTGTCACCCCATGAGTGTCGAGACTTTGGTTCAATGAGAAGAAGCATAGAACTTGATCGAAGATTTCTTGATGGAGTGTAAACTTGAAGGAGTTCAGAAATACAGTGGGGAGCCTTGCCATTAAGTGCTTTGTGGACAATGAGCATCAGCTTGAAGATGATTCGTTGAGAGATGGGGAGCCAGTGTAGTTGTTTGTGATGGAACAAGATTTCCTAGACAGTGTCACAATGCGGGCAGCAGTATTTTGGAAGCGTTGAAGACGGGAAATCTGGTTGTTAGGAAGACTGTAGAGAAGAGCATTGCCATTGTCAAGGCGAGAAGTAACAAATGCATGAATGACCTTTTAAGTGGCACTTTTGTCCAAGTACTTACGAATCTTACCAATATTCCTGATGTGGTATGATGACAGATGATCGATGTGTGGTTGAAGTGTCATCGATGAATCAAAATGTTTTAGGACATCCATTTGTCACTAACTGCATTGGTTAAGGGTTTTACAACCGAACATTGTGCCGGTAACATTAATGTGCAAAAACGTACAAAAGCACAAGATGTGCCTTCACAATCTTTGGTATCACAGGCAAAATGGCCATTTCTGGGCAAAAACAAAATATTTCTAGGTTAATTTCCAGTGGTTGAATTTCGCACATTTGTTTTTGTCTGTGGCCAGGGCAATATCATCATATTCAAGAGGCTAAGCAGGTAGCTTTCAGACCAGCTCAAGTATGAAAGTTGACGAAATAAGATTTGGAACAATGTTGCACCAGACTTTGCAAGGCAAGCTCCAATTTGTTAACATGTACTAGGGGAGAAAACAACAATCAACAATCATCCATTAAAAGAAATCTAAAAAAGGTATTGAATTAATGAACAATTAAATTTCCCCCAACAAGAGCAGGCAGTGTTTTGGCTTTTGTAAAACTATTTTTTAATGTGTAAAGGATATTTATACTTATATTGTGTATGTAAAAACATTACATTAAAAAGCTGTATATATGATGTTCTCTGTTTTGTAGGATATGTTATGTTTGTCGTTCAATGTAATCCAAGTGACATTAAAATGTTACAGATTATTATTAATATTATTGTATTAGACCAATGCTGAGTAATGCATGCTTTGGTAGTGACTGATGTTCAATTAAAGCTTGGTTTTTTACGTGGTGAAAAAAAAAAAAGTTTTTAAACTATTTAAACAGAATTTTACAATTTCATTGACTTTATGAAATTGTGAGTAAAGGCCGTGTTATAGTCGGTCACGCGATGGAAATCTTGACGCGCGATCATAACAAGACACAGCATTTAGGCCGAGCAGTCTTAGGATCGCGCGCAAGATTTCCGTCGCGCGACCATCGCGCGACGGACTCTAAACCGGCCTTTATGTTTTCTTAATCGCCATTTTCATGATGATTTAAAAAACAGAGGGCAACTTTGTGTAAAATTTTCATAACAACTGCCTTAATTAGAGAAAAAGTACTGTTTGTACACAAATAAATTTAATTTGGGAAATATGATAATAGTGAAATTTGACATCAGTTTCGAAGCTTAGAAAAGGAACTTACTGAATTATAATATTTATTTGTTATGTACCCTTTTTAGACATCTCTATAATGGTAAAGAATGGTTTCGTTGGGGTGGTATTGCTGTAAATTTATAACTCATCAAGCGGGATGGAATTAAACGACATAACTACAATTATGTATTCTGTAATAACATTTGGGTATTTCTTTATTAATTTGAAAAATTGAATTTATCTCATTGACATGGATTTTGGACTTTACACTCTTAAAAGATTTGATGTACATGTGGTGACAAAATATGGAATTATCTTTTGATTCAATTAACAATGCTTTATTATAAAACAAAGTATGAATTGTTGTTTAACTTCAAATGGGTCCTTTTAAATGTATCCTTTACTTCTCCTAATATATGGACATATTAATTTTTTATAGCAATATTTAAAACCAATAAATTAGGAATCAAATGTGATTGTCTTGATGTGTTTTACTGCAATTTGCTATTAACATGGATTATGATTATTATGCACATGTCATAAAAACAAATTCAGAATATAGACTACAATAAAAACCCTTTTTATATCAACTTTCATGTCAATATCTCTTTCAGTTATTGTGAAAGTTACTTTGGACATCTTGACGCAGTCTTAGAGAGACAGTAGTAAAACAGCGTAAACATTTGTATTAATCAAAGCTTCTGTCACTTACAGGAAGACACTTATAAAGTTTCTGCTGCATAACAATTATGTGTAGTAAGGACTGTATACTGTGTACTTTCCTCTGAGAACTGTTAAACAAATCCACAGGCTTACGATTTCACAAAGATAGTCCTAACTTAAAGGGAAGGTACACGTTTGGTAACTACTCAAAACAAATATTAACTTAAAAACTGACTTGGTAACGAGCATTGGAGAGCTGTTGATAGTATAAATAATTGTGAGAGACGGTTCCCTCTGAAGTAGATTTTGAGAAAGACGTAATTTCTCACCAAAATAATAAAATACTTCTAGCTAGTTGTCTTTTATTTCTATCTGAAAGCACACAAATTCCTCCAACAAGGGTGTTTTCTCTCTCATCATTTTCTTGCAACTTCGATGACAAATTGAGCCCAAAATTTTCACAGGTTTGTTATTTTATGCTTATGTTGGGATACACCAAGTGAGAAGACTGGTCTTTGACAATTACCTATAGTGTACCACCTTCCCTTTAAGACTAGTCCTAGGAGATATTAAAAACATAAGGCTACTCCAAATCCACCCTTTGCATAATATACACTCAGATTACTGCCAAAATACAATGTCCTCTATAGGGACACCACAATTTGAAGTCCAATTTGGGAACATGGCGTTTGTATCAATACCGCCTCAATAAAGTCAAGATTTTTTAGATTAGTCTGGGAGCTGAACTGCGCGCGCCCCCCCCCCCCTTGATTCACTAAAGAGCAGGCACTTAGTAGGAAGCATACGATTGTTCAAATACTTCTGGTCACTCACCTCAGAAAAGACGAGATTTAAATGGTTAATTGCTTTGCTTAAGAAGTAAAGTGTCATGACCAAGAGTCAAACCTATACTCTACAGAACAGAAAAACCAGAGCTCGAGTCTGGTGGTCTTAAAGGAACACGTTGCCTTGGATCGATCGAGTTGGTCTTTGAAAAGCAATTGTATACGTTTGTTATAAAATACATATGGTTAGAAAGATGTTTAAAAAGTAGAATACAATGATCCTCACACATTTGCCTCGAAATTGCGTGGTTTTCCTTTTACTGTGCGAACTAACAAGGTCGGCCATTTATAGGAGTCAAAAATTTGACTCCCATAAATGGCCGACCGTGTTTGTCGACGAGGTAAAAGGAAAACCACGCAATTTCGAGTGATAGTTGTGTGGATCATTATATTCTACTTTTAAAATATCTGCCTAATCATATGTATTCTATAACAAACGGTTACACCGCTTTTCAAAGACCAACTCGACCGATCATAGGCAACGTGTCCCTTTAACCGCTGGGTCACAACTTGCCCAAAGTCTACGAAAACAACACGCACTTTGTATAAAACATATACTGTTCTCAGGGTTAGCTGTATAACAACCAACAAACATAACCTGAAAAGAGTTTATGACATTAAATAACCGACTCTTTCATTCACAACAATTTCCTCATCTAAGTTCTTATACTCTCTATACCAAATGGCTATCAATTATGACATAGAATTGGTCCATTATTTACAAAAGGGAAAAAGAATAAATTCTACAAAATAAAACATTTTTTTTTTCAATATAGCCATCTGGAAAATATTAATGTCTTAATACTATAATCTATATGACTAAATTTAATATTATTAAAACATCACTACTATAACTCAAGCACTACACTGATTGTTTTACACATCATTTCTGTAAGTTTAGTATAAGACTTAACAATTTCAGTATAATTTTCTTTTTAAAGCACTTTTTGTATTGAAATATATTCCCGAAGTTTTACAGGTTTGATCCACTAAATTATGGATGATTTCAGTATGAAATTTGAAGATAAAAAAGTGTGTTTGAAAAAATACAAAAGCATTTGCACTATGTTTGATATTTTGACAGAAATACGTTCCTAACCAGTTTTTAGTAGTATTTAATACACACATTAAATGTTGTAACGGCTTTGAGACAACATCTAAATATTGTGGCTTCTGATTTCACTCAGTTTGAACACTGGCACCGTGGTTACTGGTTAGACGGCAGAGCATGCAATCCCAAGGTTGTAGGTTCACTCTCATGCTGACTGCTTTCCACAATGCCTACAATTATTGTCACGTACAGTAACTTACAGTGTTCAGTTAATGAACGATTTTAAACGATTTTAAACTTTTGTAACTGGAGTGCACAAAAGTTTTGCTGGAATTGGTTTTTTACATTTATCTCCTAAATGTGACTTTGTTGAATTTCTTTTGATGGAACACAGTTTCGTTTAAAGTATTTGTGTCTCAAATCAATTTTTGGAAATTATTGCAATTAAACTGGTACCCTGCTAACCTGGTACCCTGCAATCCTATATAACATAATGTTCCTGGTATAGACCCATTGCACTGAGGTCACATGTGGTGCTGGTCTAGTACCTGGAAACACGTCACCTAAAATGCACACTCAACCAGAGGCATGATATTTGGTCCATGGAAAAAAAGGAGGTATATTTTATTGAGTACAAGGGTTGACCTACTTATACATAAACTAACAAAAAAAAGAAAACAAATTAAAGTAGAAAGAAAATCATGCCTGACAAACACACATCCGACTCCAAAATGGCAAAACTTACTGGGTGATGACACCAGGACCCTATTTCATGGCACTGCTGACTGCCGAATTCTGCGCTTACGATCACCATTCTATGCTTACCTGCCAGCGCCGAATTTCTGTGCAAGCCATGTAAGTGTAGAATATCTAGTAACGTGAAGTACGCACGTGTCCAAGCCAAAACTCCTTGCTAACCCGTGAAATACGCTTGATGTAAGCACAGAATTCTCTGCTTCCGTAAGTGTCAATTATTTGCTTACGGTAAGCATGCAGAGCCACGACATTGGGCCCTGGTGGATTGAGTCAATACAAGTTAATTATTCAGGACCAAGTTTCGATGCAACCCGGTATCCCAATAAGAATACTTGTATACCCCTAGTATCCCAGTCTCTAATTGCAAAACTGGCCATGTCTAGAATGACAGCAGCAGCTAGCAAGTGGATTGCGATCAATTCGCAGCCGCTAAATTTGCATACATGTCTAAAGCATAATGACATAAAACCCAGAAGAAATATTTGGGCAGTAATAATATGTTAAAATCTAGCACACACACTTTTAAAGATCCTTCAAAACAAATAATTTCATAATTTCAGATCAGTCTGTATACTCTCACAGCTTCAGACGCTTGGAAATAAATTTTGCCATCAGCTCTTGAGGACGCTGTTCCCATTCATCATGTTCTTCTGGTGTCATGTTCACTTGGTCTCCAAGCAGCCGATCAAGTAAAGTGACGCAAACAACAGCACCTATGGATAAATAGAACAAGAACATGAAAGCAAAATCAAGATCAGGTTTGTTTTATTTTACAGCTTTCTTTGGTTACACCCTAACGTTTAGGCATTTTTTCCTCTAGTATATTTCCCTAATGTTAACCATAAAATAAAGGAATAATAGAGGGGAATCAGAAGATTAGCAGTCACCTTTCAGCCCGGCCCACTTTCCCTTTGGAACCAACATTTATTTTTTGAGAGATAAACTCTCCCTCCTTTCAAAACCTTGTCTTTTAAGACAACCTGAGGCTTCTGTAACTCAGTTTTTGA
Organism: Asterias rubens; assembly: GCF_902459465.1. NCBI lineage: Eukaryota > Metazoa > Echinodermata > Asteroidea > Forcipulatida > Asteriidae > Asterias > Asterias rubens. The sequence continues at coordinate 1,095,693 of NC_047064.1, forward strand.
GGTAAATTTAGGTTTTAAAGTTTGTGGCTTAAGAAGTGGAAAATATCCCCTTTGTTAAAAAAAAATAAGAAACTTCAATGATGTAAACTTCTTGTAATTCTTGTGAGATTCAGTGAAAATTCAAACGAGGGAATTTCCCAACCTTTAATTCCTGATTTATGGCACATCGCAGCGAGGCACGTTCCTTCCATCTCAATGTTTCTGACCCCAGCGTCGTAAGCCGCCTTCAGGTACTCTATCTTGTCCTCCAGGGTGTGATCGCAAATGGCTCCATCAATTCGAGCCTGACCTAAAAATTCCATAGATATTGTGATAAAGTGAAACACATTATTATCTCTGAACATATCACTATCAGCAATAAAGAATGTTGTTTGAGCCAGTGTTGTCAACAGGGGATAATTGTCAATGTCTAAGGCCACTTGTACAAATTGTACAAGCCACTTGTACTTTTCAATTCGAACTCGCATTTATTTTCATACTGCATAAAAACAGTACATAGCCAAAACAATAATTTTTAAAGAAGTAACCAATAAACAAAGCTCTTCCACAAATGCCATACCAAGCACCCAACCATTAGCAAAGCTTATTCTTCTATAGCACAAGAGTGGGAGTAGGTCTCAAGGCCAGCCCCTCCCCCATCATCCACTAATTATTTGTGCAGAAGAGTGAGACCACAAAAAATAGTTGGCAAGAGAGATCGATGGATGGATTAGAAATAAAACCAGCTCCATGGCTCCCTCCATGGGTGCTAGTAGAGGTGTCTACACTTTGAAAATTATGACTTAACAAAAGGGATCCGGATGTTGTGATAGAGCATACGAATGAGTCGAAGTCATGACTCGCGTCCAAGTAATGGCTATACAGTTGACTCTTGTTATAGGGAGGTCGCTGGGACTGGCCAAATTAAGTCTTTAAAACAGGAGCATTGTGGTACAAGAATAGCAAAATAAAGAAACACAAAGTAAAAATGGAATTCAGGGCCTCAGCATGTAGTCTTTACAAGCAGAGCTTCTTTTATGGGTGTTTTTTTTACAACGAATTGACTATAGTTCCCACTTAAGTGCGTATGCGAACTTGCTCAAAGTGTGTACTAAATAAAGTAACTTAAAAGAAAACTCAATTGATTGACTAAAATCTACAATCATCTACCTTCATAGAAATCAGAAGTGCACATTGTGTTTCCAATGACAACGTCATACTTTGCACCAGGCTCATAAGCTGCTCGGATTTCTTCAGCTACTTCTCGGCTTAGCTTTGTTGGACGATTAACTTGTTTGCCTAAAACAATCTATGAAAAACAAGTATACCGGTTCAGCCTTTGAGAAAGACTCTTTTGGAGTAGAAACGTCAGGCCATTAACTTTTGTTTTGCAAATATACCATATAGGTCCTTTTGGTTGGTACACATTTTGAAATGGGCTAGTTCTACTACTTCCTCAAAAACAAAGAAAATCAACAAGTTGTTGGAAAGATTTCTAAAAGGTTTGTATGTTTAGGAACTTTAATGTGGAGCACCATCAGGGCTCTGTGCTAAATTTGCTTATTTATAATTAAAATTTAAGGTTTTCAACAGTTTCAACAAAATTAAAGGAAGGAAAACTTACAACGTACAAACGTACAAACTTAACAAGGATAAACAGCCAAATTAGTTGAGTGATTTCATTTTAGTTGATCTTTAACTCAACAAGCCAAATGGCTGATCATCCTTAGTTAGAGCCTTAAATTTCATAAATCCATGCATCAAAAATACTTTCAAATAAATGATAATAATAGGTATTTGTACTGTGCAAAATCAATCTACAGATGTTCAAGGCGCAGAGAAGCAGACAATGAAAACAAAACAATCCATAAAACCTTACCATCTGATAAACTGGTTGAAACATCTCATTAACAGCGGAGTCTGTGATAACCACAGTGCCTGGTGCTAGACCCAGCCCACCACATGTACCCATTCTAGTGAAGATTACATCAGTACATGCTGCGTGATGCATCAGTTTTATCAATTCATGAAGTAGAATCGATATTGAAGGCATGCCCATACCATGCTGTCAATGGATTAAATCAAACATAAATAGTTATATTTCTAGACAACAATATTTTATTTATGAATGATTGCACTTTTTAGTGAATGATTTTCTCTATCATTTATTGGTGACTTTTGCAATGAACGTCCAATTACGAAAGGTCCAGACTTTTGCTTAAGAATCTTTGTCACAAAATATAGTAAAGATGTCTCGTCCTACTAAAATAAATTTCTTAATTTGAAGTTTTGTTTGATTACTTTTCACATGAATGTAGGGCCGAATCGACAACATTTGGTTAGGGCTATGGCTCTTGGCTACAGCATTAAGAGTGGAACAGCCACAGCTAAAGCAATAAGCTAATTTCTTAAAGCAATCAAGCAGAAAATGGTGCTAGTAAAATTATTCTGCTAGACAAAAGTTGGGGAACCAGTCACAAACAATAACCTGTTATGGTTTAAGGCTGGTAACCTATTTCTTCTAAGCCAGATTTGTATTTGCTAAGCAGCTTTTTACGCTTAAAGGCAAGGGAAACCTTTGGTAATTGTCACTGTTTTTAGTCAATTGGTCATGGAAGAGAAAGACGAAAGAAAAAAAAAACACCCTTGTTCAAAGGTGGGTACTTTCAGATGACAAACAAAAGGCTTCATGCCTGAAGTCTTTTAATATTTGAGTGAGCAATAACCTTTTTTCTCAAAACCTACGTTACTTCAGAGGATGAATAATACTCACACTGACTGAAAGTACACTGCCAACTTTGTACATGGAGTAACGGTCTGTTGAACACAGGTCTTTTGGACCGGAGCCATTCTTCTGAACAAGGCCGAGTCTTTTCCCAATGAATTCTGCAAATCTTTTCATCCGTGTTGGACTACCTCCCATACACACAAACTGCAGAATTTATCAAGAAGTATTCAACATTAACACAAGATTAAGAGAGTTTATAAAGTAATATTTGACCTATTGACCTGATGTTGCCCTTTATGTTCAATAATTCACTCAATACAAGTTTTGGCATATTAAAATTATTATAAATCAATTGATGCAATAAACACAAAAAATCATAAATTGGACAAAAACCTTGAAATTTCAAGGCACATAGTTTAGGACTGAATTCAAAACCCACTTATTTCTATCAATCTAAGCTTGTTTTTAAAGCTATATCATCTCACTTCAAATTATGCCATTTTGTTGTGCCCTTGCTTAGAAATCTTATATAAATGCCTGATAATATTATTTATTATTACTATAATGAGACTGATACCACCATTGAGCTCCAATATTCTCAAGGTTACAATAATTATAATATTACTGTGTGCTGTATATTTCAGTACCATACATAGGTGTGCATACTAAATACATCGTTACATTACTCATGTTCTAATTTTATAAGCCACATTTCAAGGTCTATAGACCTTCTCGCAAATACTTGGTATGCACGCATTAGGCGTGGAATGAGGTGCATGCGATCTAGCTAGCAATTAAACATGATCGCTAGCTAGACCATGCAGCAGCTCATTCAACTGTGAGCGCTTGCGCAATGGTATTTGTGAAAAGGTCTATGCCCACTTTGATTTCACCACCAGGAGAAATTTCAGATTTTTATCTGAACTTAGAGTTTTTAGGTTGGTCTGGTGAAGAATCTGTTACTTTTTCCATATATAAAAAACTTTACTTGTTTTATCTATTACTTCTCTAATGTTGAGGTCACTTTTCCTTAAAGCTCTGTGCAGTCTGAATCCAGGGGGTTACTAAAATTACTTAACTATTTAAATCCTTTCTAAAATTTTGATCCCAGTTTTATATAATTTTTTTCAGCAATGACATTCACCGCTGCTCACCAACCACAACTAACACAGTAGTTAGTACTGTGTTCAGTGCTTATTTATAAGTTTAGTTTATTTTATTGCCCAACCTTGTTACAGTGATTGGTTTTACAAGCAGCATTTCAGGGTTGATGCCAACTCCCCTCCCTGGGTTTGCCTGAACTTTTTCAGTTACTAGCCAGCTGCACCAGTTAGCTTGTCATTTAACTGGTCCACCAGCTTTTTCACTAGTTCATATTTCATATTTATTTGGGGTTGCTTTTCAACACTGAACGAGCCGACCAGACCATTTCCAGAAAATTCTGAAAGTCTTCTGGTGTTTAAACAAGCATTTTGCCAGCAGACCGTTAGGACCGAAATCCCAATCCACATAGTTCCCCTGCGAGATTCGACCCAGGGTCCTATAGGTTGAAGGCAAGATAAAGAAACCACTACACCATACCATGGAGGTTCTTTCTCCATGACCATACTGACTGCCCTAGCACTATATTGGTTATTCTTGTTTACCATTTCATAATCTATATAAGTTCTACTTTTAGAAGCATTTAAGCTTTTCATTGAATAGACAGTGAGGCAAACTCAAACCTTGACATCTCCAAAGAGTGCAGGTAAGTCGTCTTTATCCGTGGCAAGCCCAAGATGATATAAGACGTCTTTCTCTTGCTTCTTCAGGTAGGGGTTTGGAGGAAACACCAGACCATCATCCTCCATTCTGTAATATTTTTAAAAAGGTCACCGTGGTCAAGTGGTTAGACTGTTAAAGTTGCAAATGTAAGGTTGTGGGTTCCAAACCCCCCCCCCCATGCTATACCGCTTATTTCATAGTGACTGGACTAAATATTGCCGTCTAGTTAACGAGTCACAATTTCTTGACTTGTGTAATTCATAACCCTGTTGCCAGCTTGGCATTTATATCCCCTTGTGGAAGTTTACCGAGTTCCCTTGATTGGAGGATCATCTAACAAAATCCTAAATTCTACGGCATTTCTCAAGTTTTGGCCGGGGATATATGATATTTGGTGCATGGTCTGGCATCCATCGGTTTTAAACTTGCTTCGTCTCATAAAATCTTTCTTAACAAGCTTCACCAGAAGAGGAGCAGAGTATACTGTACCACACCGTCTATTTTCAGAGCCAATACTCCCACAAAAGAGTACCTGCAAGTTTACTGTTTATTTATAGTTATTCTTAAGCTCCACTAGATTTGATAGTTCAGCCACTGGGGTATCATTTATGACAGACATGGTACTATTATTATTATTGTTATGCTACTAAGAACACTCTCTCTTGCACCCTGACCTAAATTCTTCAGGAACTTACCCAGGGTCTCCTTTGGGAGTTCACACATCTGTTTTTTTGTGTGACTTTGGAACAAGGATTGTGTAAACAAATTCTAAACAGCAAAGTTTGGTCCTCACAACTCATTTTGATATCAAAATAATTTGATCATTTGGAAAGCACAAACAAATGGCATTTGGCTTGTAAATAATTAATTAATGTCTACTTTACACACTCAAAAACAACATTTTAAGGTAAACAATATGAAATCATTTGTCAGGTTTGCTTGTACTTGTACTGTCAACTTAACAGTTATAAATTAACAGTCGTTAATTTAAAATTCGGTCCTGAACTTAACAGTCTTTAACACAACAGTTGGTAAGATTTTCAACTACAGCCTTTTATGATGGGACAACATTTGAAGTAGACCGAGTCAATGGAAACCATTTTCTTTCAGTCTTACCTTGGTTTCTTACTTGGATCACCCATTGTCGTCTACTCAATTGAGTCTTCTACTCAATAAAACCTTCTACTCAATCAAACAGAATCTGTGAAAGAAAGAAAGTAATATAATTCCATAAATTTATGAGCCTATTAATATTGTTATCGGAAAAATCAGCTCAGGTAGTTTTATATTGGCAGGCATTCCATTTTACCTTTTAAAATTGTACTTGCATCTACCATATGATTCGTCTATAAAAAGTCAGTCGAAGATTGTTGTTGAATAGTCTTGAGCCGCGTTCCCATTAGACTTTTTTAGACCATGCGGAAAAGTTAAGGTGACTGGCTTTGGTGTAATTCTACCCTGCGTTCGCACCTGGACCTATAGTCTACAACGTTTGTATAGCATTTTAAAGCATGGTCATGGTAGGTTAACAGCGCGGAGCTGTTCCCATTGGACTTTTTTGGCAGCCATGTTAAGTTACCGTGGCTGAACAGAAGTCTACCGCGACCTCTTTCTGCCTGTTAGTTTATGTTACTTTCTTACCTCAGGGTCGCAGTAAGTAGACAGAGAGGGCAGTTTACCATGCATCCCCATGGATTGAATTTTGTCATTCTACAGAGAAGTTGTGGTTCTTAAAAAAAAAAGTCCAACAGAAACACGTCTTAAAGAACCTTGACCTTTTGTCAGCCTTTGTACTCAATCAAAAGTTCCTATGTTTTCTAGAGTCAAAATGACACCTGCCTGCTGGGTGGGTGTATTTACATCCTATACGCACCACGACTGGAAATATAAAAAATAAATAACAAGAATTTATTCCGTAAATAGAAAAAGAATTTTTGAAAAAGGTCCCATGAGTCCTTGACTGTACTATATGCCACAGGCCATCAAATTGACCTAAATTGTGACCCATTTACTTCAGCGATGTATCATTTAATATCAAACCAACGCATACTATAGACACAGGAATTAATTTGAATCTTTAATGGTTTTGACACTAAGCCCATAAAACTGCCTAAATAGAGGTTTTTCTCAACTGGAAGAAAACACTTAACTTTGTTTTGGACCGACCACTCATGTACATTTTTGGCTTGCAAATTTGTCCAGAGATTAATTTTGTGCATTAGGCCCCCTATGTAATAAGTTTCTTATTTACTTGTACTATCTGGATCTATAGGGCCTTGAGTTTTGTTCCTTCAGGGGCACAGCAATTTCCCTCTATTGGTTTTAAGTGGCACTTCTATGAGGAGAATGGCAATTTGTATTGAAACCTTGCAGAGGGCACCATGGTTATTTCGCTTCCTGCTACCTTTTATTTTTCCTAGTACATAATTCAATTTCAATCTGTCAACAAAGTCACAGCTGCCTGAGAGTATGTTGCTCACGGATCGGACTTTTGAGTCATCGACTAAGTCACCTTTTTGGCATCAGCTACCTCAACCCTAATATCTTTGTTTATTCTGTGGGGAAAATCTTCCTGGACAACGAGGGATTGCTTATCATTTTATACATTACTATATCTGATATTATTATTTGCTATTCAGAATGAAGATTGTTGTTTAACAAAGTGTTACAAGGTAACTAATGTAAAATGTGCAAAGAGCATTCCAAAGCTCAATTCTAAAGTTGATCACCACGACCAGATTCCAACATTACATAAAGACTGTTTGTTTTGTGGTACACAGAACTAGGCCTCATCAGTCACCTCATGTATTGTGTGGTTTTGCACAAAACATACAAGTTTCAGATTTGGCCAGAATGTGCAAACCACTTGCTTGCCAACTGCAGTTTATGAAAAGGGGAGAAATTTCTAGCACAGCAGGACTTTGTACTAATAAGACAGGAATGTGATGCAGAGAGTGCCTTTACTGGTCCTCTGAAATATCCACCTGTCTCTGCTATGCTAAATTTAATTTATCATAATGTTTTATTTGTGCAATTTGATCAAAGGTCTTAGGCTATTCAGTTTCATTCAATTTGTTTGGTAATTGTCAAAGATCAGTCTTCTCACTTGGTGTATCTCATCATATGCATGAAATAACAAACCTGTGAAAATTTTAGCTTGATCGGTCGTCGGAGTTGTAAGAAAACTATGAAAGAAAAAAACACCCTTGTCACACAAAGTTGTGTGCGTTTAGCTGGTTGATTTTGAGACCTCAAATTCTAAACTTGAGGTCTCGAAACCAAATTCGTGGAAAATTACTCCTTTCTCCAAAACTAGGTCACTTCAGAGGGAGCTGTTTCTCACAATGTTTTATACCACCAACCTCTCCCCATTACTCGTTACAAAGTAAGGTTTTATGCCAATAATTATTTTGAGTAATAACCAATAGTGTCCACTGTCTTTAAGACAGACCACATGCTGGTTTCAGTGAGTGAGCGTTGAACAAGTTGTCGTTCTTGAAGTAAATCCGTGTATTTCACATTGAACAGAATTTTAGTTTGTTTGGTTTTGTCTGGCTGCAGAGCAAACAAAGACCCTTGACACTGTGGAAGTGTCGTGGCCGAGCAGTTAAGAGCACCGAATTCAAACTCTGGTGTTTCTGATCAGCAGAGTGTGGGTTCGAATCCCCAGCCGTGACACTGTGTCCTTGAGCAAGACACTTAACCATTGCTTCGTCCTTCGGATGGGACGTAAAGCCGTTGGTCCCATGTGTTATTATTATTATTATTATTATTATTATTTTATTCGCCATAACAGTACAAAACAAAATACATTGACAACATTATACCCCAAGATGGGCAAGGGACAACAAAAGCAAATACATACTATGATCCGTAGATCTGTTGCTCCAGATCTGTTGTGTAACGCATGTAAAAGAACCCAGTGCACTTATCGAAAAGAGGAGGGGTTCGCCCCGATGTTCCTGGCTGTGGCTGCTGTATGCGCCATAGCACCTTGTAAACCCTTATAAGGTGCTAAATAATTGGGTCTCAGAATTCATCACTGCAATAACCTATCTTTCTGAAAGTTTGTATATACTCAGCGCCTTGAGTACCTTGTTTGGTAGATACGTGCGCTATATAAGACTACAATATTATTATTATATCATTATTGTTTACAGTACAATCATCAATTTACCTCTAAAAGATGGCTGCGACATGAAGCAAGACCAATCAAGGGGTCTGTGTGTGTGTTGGGGGGGGGGGGGGTAGTCAACCCAGCATGCACATCTGGCTATGCTTTGGTATTGATTTATCAATAGTATAAATAATGCCTCCGATGTAATTATGATAATACAAGGTCAAACTTGTATATATTTGGTTTGCGATAACACCATGTGTGTATCTACTTGCCAGGTAGAGTTGTTCTTAGGGAACTGTCTTGCTTTATTCTACTGCCGCGGAGTAGATAATCGGAGGTTCGGGAGACTTCTCAGTTCTGTCAAGAACTGTCCTGCTTTTTAACTATTACCAGGGCGGATGGTATAGAAAATAGACTGGACTACTACTTTAGCTTATAGGATCGTAATTAACTGTACTGTACAAGGTCAAACTTGATTTTATAACAGCCACTCTGAGCCAGGCATTGAAAACACAGCTGTCAGCAACACAAAATGATGACCAAGCAGGTTTTGAAAAATCGGGTATTGTAACACTAACAACAGTTTCTGTGGAGTGTGCAAAGGCAGCTCTTTTAAATTACAAGTTATAAAAATTATAAAAATTCAATGGTTGGTTAAATACTTTTTATTCTACTACTAGTACTACGATGAACTGATCTACTCTCTGATTAGAATTAAGAGTGAACCGTTACGTACAACTTTTACTAGTGTTTGCATGATTGGGCAACACGTTTAACACCCATTCCGATCCACATCACACACATTAAAAAACAACAAGACACCCTACCCTAGCCCTTCATCTGAACACCTTTGTCTGCACGTATAAAAGGTGATTGTCATGACCTTTTTACAACGATCCGGAAATCGATGCACAGCGACAGCGTACATTACGTGCCCGTCCCGTCTCTATTTTCTAAATACAACATGGTCACCTCTGTCTCTGAAGAAGTCTACACTATAAATCACTATTTTGTCTTCATGCGTTCTTACCTTTTTTAGCCACGTATTCAGACTGAATTTCAGTCGGTGTCCAGTCAGATCACACCGGTACCACACCAAGTCTTTAATCTGAAACTTGAAGTTATTACGAGCCAGTGTTTCGTGGAACCGAGTGTTGTTGTATGAAAAACCTACACACACAAACTACGTGCAGATGCAATGTTACGTTATTGATCCGATCTGTAGTGTAAACAAACCCTTACAATTATATGCAGCCAATCAGCGTGCAGAATTTATCACACACCCACAAAATAATATCACACACCCACAAAATAGAAAATCGCCGTACATTGTTGGGTGGGGACGATGCACCATAAAACGAGGTTGTCGGTCGCGCGATGGTCGGGCGTCGGAAATCTAGACGCGCGATCATAAAAAGACACGGTTTTTAGGCCTCAGTCTTAGGATTGCGCGCAAGATTTCCGTCGCGCGACCGACTATAAACCGGCCTTTACACGCTTCCTCTTCATTAAAACGTCATACCGCCCTCTCTGTTTTTTTGTTTTTGTTTTATTTTTTACCTCAAGCAAGATTTCCGAGATGAAATCTCCAAAAATATTAGAGATAAGTGCTTTAAAAAATGTTTGTACTGTCATTAAAATCTTGAACTAAAATAATTTTGTTGCAAAACATAGCAAAAATGGTTGGAAAAAAAAAAAAATATCGACCCTGATGGGACTCGAACCCACAATCTTCAGCTCCGGAGGCTGACGCCTTATCCATTAGGCCACAGGGTCAAACCCCGTGAAGCAGGAAAGAGTAATATATTTATACGTTCAATAATTATAAAAATAATTAATTAGTGGCAATATTATGTTTAAAATAATATTCATATTCATTAATAATCTTTTACGTTCAATTTGCTGATTAGCTTGAAATTAGTAGCAAAAAGGATGAGAAAACGAAGCGGTGAGAGGGCGCCCTTTCTGAATAGGTATGGCATTATCTATTCGATAATAACCTAAAGAGTCTTTTTCGTCTTAAAAAAAAAGCGGGTCGTCTGCTATATGTACACTGCAGTGCTACACTAAAACACTGGCTGCTAGCTAAGCTAGCGCTATTTATGCTAGATTTGTTGCCTAAGTGTGTAATAAACATGCGGTTCAGGGCTAAAGTTGTCGATGTTGGCTGTATAGAACAATTCACAAGTAAGTTTTAATTAAAAAAAAACATTTTTTCTCTATTTGTTCCACCGTTTTTTAATAATTTAATAATTAATAACACATTTTCAACTTTTTCAAAAATGTAATTGTATTGTAACTAAAATAACGATTTAATTTCACAATAAATAAACTTCTGAAAACTGTGACCCTCTGACAATAACTTAATAAGGTCCTCCTCCTAGAGAAGTAGAACTATGACTTATTTATATGAAGAAGACACCTTTCAGATACTCAGTAAATTAAAATTTGAATAGTTCTACTCTAGTCTACGGTCATTAATATTTAATAATATACTAATTAAATACTAAATAGTTCTAATTTTTCCTCCATGGTCGATGAGTAAGTTGTGTATTGTTGTTCATCAGTTAAATATGAATAAACAAATGAGGTGATGATAGCAGTAGCAGTCACATATTTGCAAAATGATCCTAACCCTCTGTCCTTTGTCGAGGATAGTTGGTTACAAATTACGAAAATCGCAACTACTAACTTAATTAGCACCAACAGTCACTGTGTCATGAGTTTATCTATTACTATTGGTACCCTTAGACCCAGTAACCAGGGCGCTGTATTCCTTTTTTCGAATTTTAAAATTATCTGGGATAACTTTCCGTATGACGCCATCACTTTTTCACGCATTTTTACAAAAAGGGATCTCATTAAGGTAAAATAGATACTATATTATTTCATAGCGAATGAAAAAGTGGTGGCGTCATACGGAAACTTTTCCATTATCTGTCATATGACAGATAATGTCCAGATCATGTCAATACTTGAAAAAAGGAATACAGCGCCCCGGTTACTGGATCTAGCTCTATACAAATCGGTCCAATCCACTCCGTATGGATTGGAGTGATTTCTGGGACTAGATTTTATCTAGACAAAGGGATAGCGCTGGATCCCCATAAACCTGACATTTTTTTAATTTTTTTAATTGTTGGCGATATCCCAAGAAATTTATATTTTCTCCTTGTAAATTCCAGGAGTTGTAAGCACAATCTCGAAGATGACCCAGTTGTGTGTACTACGATTGACAGCAGATCATATGTACTTTATTCTAAATGACAAGGTTGCCAAAGGAGGAATATGGTGTGAGCTAGCAGCGGTAAGTGTTTATTGATCTGGTTTTTAGCCACTTCTAGTAACTATAAGGCTCCCCTAGAAGTAGTTTTAGCCTCATCCAGTCCTAGAACTTCAGGTTCGTTCCGCTATTGTCTTGAAGATAGAGGAACGAACCTACAGCTCTATAGGAGTATTTTCTAGCCCACGGTGTTTGGCAGTCAGTCTCGGACCATTGTTAAAGAAAGGATGTACCTTGGTAGTTACTCCTAGAACTTTGAGGTTCGTTCTGCTATCGTCTCATGAACAAACCTCTATAGTTCTAGGAGTAGGTAAAAGTGACCCTGAAAGAAACATGCCATCTGTTCAAAAGCTTACGTGTTCTTGTTATAAAGATGGCTATTTTGTCTCTGATATGCCCCTATTCCGTTTGATTAGCAATCAATGCCAATCTTTGAAGTGATTCAATAACCAAACAATGACCCTACTTTTAAAATAAAGCCATAACCCCCCCCCCCAACAAAAAAACAAAAAAAAGTAAACAAAAATAAATAATAGGCTAATATGGTTTCATATACAGCGAGTTGAATCATTTGTGCCCATAAATATTTGGCTGCAGCCCACCATGTTAAACTTGTTTGAATGGAATAACACAAAGACCATGTCCATCTGTTGCACCTGGTCTTGGCCTTTAAGATTTTCCGATTAAAGTGCCCAGTGCAAACTGAAATTGGCCTCGCCTGTTCAAAGATCAAATGATGGGGTTCTTTCTTGTCATTTCTTAGAGTAATTTCTTCGATGAGTATAGGATGGAAGGTCTTTCAGAGGAATCCAACGAGATCTATCTTGAGGTCACTCCAGAGGACATTGTCAGAGCTATGAAGACTGCACAGAATGCCAAAGCTGTCAAATTAAAACTCACCAAGAAATTCAGTCCCTGTCTTACATTCGACATTGAGCTGGTAAGTGTTAATATTTCAGTTGACTTAATGTACTAGCCAAAGTACCCAATGGACTGAATTTTGCCTATGTTTTATATTTTGTCAATCGAGTCCCATCTGTTGCATTCGTCAATGTTCCACATCATTTAGCATTATCTTGTTTTCATAGGATTTGTACATAGGAACCAACCATATAGTATAAATCCCTTATAAAAGTTGTTGATTTTGGCTAGACACTCCCCCACACTCACACCCATTCATTAACATAGACTTGATTTCAAGTCTGGAAGTGACTGAACCTTTTTTTGCTGGTTTTGTTCACTCCTTGTCTTTTCTGTCATGTTTACATTTATACACAGAAATATCAACATACATGTATACCTCCATGGTATACTGTGACACAGAGAGTTCTTTTTACAAGAGATTTAATCAAACATATTACTGATAACCAAAACAAAAAAGGCTGATACAGAGGGCGGCTATATTAAGAAACACAACAAATAACAGCAATAAATAATCTCCCAAAAGTAAAAGCACTACAATAAAAAAACAAGTTTTTCTGGCTTCCTGCATAAGAAAAACCAAATGCTATTCAATCCTCAGAGTATTATCAGAGTATCACTTTAAATTTAACAATGACTAAAACCTGACTGTCAAACAAAATTAAGAGCATGCAATGTACACTGAAAAGTAAAGAAACACTTGCCAACTCTACTGACTATAAATTAACCAGGCTAAAGGCATAAACAATAACAACTAAGTTTCCAGTTCCCACAGATAGCCAAGTGCACAGTGAGAGATGATCATTAAAATAAGAAAACTGGTAGTAAAAGAATCTCAGTGGGGGTCTTGTGAATCTCACCACATGCACATACAGTACAGTCCTTGCCCTATGTCACAATGCTGCCTGAGGCAAACTCTACTCTGGCCCACACTGGTTAATAGGTGTTGTTCTAGGACCCATGACCCCTCAACTTCCGCCCCGTATTCAAAGCGTGTCCCAATTCCAAATTCATAAAATATCAATTTACGGCCGAGTAAGAATTAAGTCCCCAATTTAGGATTCACAGTGTGTGATCCATCCAAACAACAGGTGACGCAACTTCCTTCCACGACTAGACTTGATTTCAAGTGTGACTGCGTTTATTTATCTGCATCAGCCAGGCTAAATTCCCCCCTCACATACGTGCACACCGATATCGATGGGGGAGGCCCTGTCCGGAGGTGTTGGAGACTGACAACAACCCATAGAGCTATGCATACGTATGCCCCAAAACACGTGTTGGCCATTTTGGTCGGTCGGGTCTACAACCTCAAGCTCCGCATAGAGCAACTAGTACACAGGATGGGAGCTATCAGCCGGTAATGATTTGGCCGTAATCGTACTCGGGCGGTAAACGCAGGTTCCCAGTTGGGATAATAATCTTATTCAGGCTCGGGTTGGCCAAGAGATACGCATGGAAATGCCGCGAATTTTTTGTTTGTACATCAAAATTGCCTCAGGTCCCAATCTTAGCCAATCACGTGTATACAATGTGTGTATGGTCTGTCTCGTACGCTGTGTTGTGATGTACTACGAGGCATGGTAGTCGATGTCAGCATACAAAATTGTGTACGTGATTGGCTGAGATTGTGAACTGTGGCAATTTCGGTGTACAGAAAAAAACATTGGGCAAAAGTCGAGGGGGTCATGGGTCGAGGGGGTTTTAGAACAACTCGGTTAATAGGACATAGCAAAGCATAGGAAAACAGATACACACTAAATGAACCTAAGCAACAAATAACATCAACTTCCACTTCAATGAAATGTAAAGTAGATTATAATAAAAGTAAATCCACTCCTTGAGTAGAAATAAACAAAAACTCTCTTCTTTCCTCCATGGCAAGGCAAATTAATTCAAACACAAATATTATTCCTCACTATAAAAATATACTCCAACTCAAATCAAAAAGAAAGACTCAATGTAGCCATATAGCTCCATGATGTAACCATTAATTGATTGTTCCATATCCACTATAAAACAATAAAGACATCCACAGATTCCAAGAAGGAAAAGATTGGACACAACACTGGTATAATTAGTGCTACCAACCAAACTCAAAACAACACTAATCACAAAGAAAGTATACAAAGATGATACTTAAATAGCCGATATAAAACACCCAAAATCCACCACTGATGAATCAATAATTCCTTTAAATGTAAGAACACATTTTGAATTAAGAATAACAAATAAAGAATTTAGTACTCACTCTATAGTTGGTGATAACAACAATCAATCAGGGTAGGACAACGATCAATACTCAAACTCCTTGTGAATCAGTCAATCAGGGTAGGACAACGATCAATACTCAAACTCCTTGTGAATCAGTCAATCAGGGTAGGACAACGATCAATACTCAAACTCCTTGTGAATGAACTCCATCTTTGTACATTGTATCATAACTCTATGATTGTATAACAATGAGCAATCTCCAGTATCTTCCAATAAGCTTTGTGATGTCCACCTCTCACTGAGAGGGGTGAGTGGAAGAATGATAAGGGCTATGTTGGCAGTTAAGTGTTGTACCACCAAGACCAGTGTCATGGCTGTTGCTATAGGCAACAGCTGCACTTAAAGGAGCAGCGCACTAAAGGTGCCTGGGGTGGATTTCACAAAGAGTTAAGACTAGAGTCTTATCTTGAGTTAGGACGAGTTAATCGTCCTAACTTAGGACTAGCCATACGTTTTTAGTATCTCCTAGGACTAGTCCTAAATTAGGACTAAACTAGGACTAGTCCTAACTCTTTGTGAAATCCACCCCTGGTCACATAACAAATTGTTTATAAATGGGAAAGTGAACCGCAACTAAATAATTTTGCTTTTTGTTTTAATCAACAATATGTTTTTTCCAGCCTTCTAGGACTGGCCATAGTCGTAACGTCGTTCATGATGTCCCTGTGAATGTTATCCCAAAGAGTCTCTGGAGTGAGTACACTGAACCAAAAGTACCTGACTTTGATGTAAGTAATAAAAGTAGGAAGTTATAACGACAATTATCTTCTCATTTTCATTGGTAAGGGGGGGGGGGGTGGGGGGCGTGTCTTGGCCGAGCGGTCTAGGTTACTGGACCCAAGCTCTGTTGTTGTCAGCAGCAGAGTGTTGGTTCAATACCCAGTCATGACACTTGTTCCATTGAGCAGGGAACTTAACTATAATTAATTCATAACAAGTTGTGAAGGTAGTGTATTCTGCTTTACCATTAGGCTCTTGTTTGAGGTTGCGATAACGTAACCCTTACGCTGTCTCCAGGAGGGTTACGTTATCGAAACAACTTGTTTGATGATACTCGTGCCTACATCCTTAGGACTGTGAAGGGGGTAACCCTGTTTCAGACCTAGGAGTTGGTGGCAATGTGCTCCTGGTGACGGTTAATTTGGGTTGATGTCCCCAAATCAGTTAGGTTTAGCCCTCACCTTGGAATGGCTATTTGTACTGGCCTTGTTATGTGAGGCGATCTCTCATTCAAAATAGAAAAAGTACTCCCTATCAATTCATCACTGAATGGTCTTCTTCTTTTTTTCCCCTTTTTTTTATGCAAGTCGCCAGACACACAAGGCCTGAAGGCCACTTCAAGGTGTGGGCTACAATTTTGTTTTTCCAGAGGCAGTTGCCACCATCTCCTAGGGCTGAAACCCTTTACAGATGTAGGCTTGGGTATCATCAGTCCGAAGCCTGGCTGGTAGAGCAGAAAGCACCTCCCCAATTTAACGTAGCAAGTGTCCGACCGGGATTCGAACCCAGACTCTGCTGATCAAACACCAGAGCTTGAATCTGGTGCTCTTAACCATTCGGCCATGACATCCCACTATCTCTATTAATTTCTTCTTACAGTTGTTCTTTTTTCTCATTAGGTCAGTATTTGTATGCCACCTCTAAAATCTCTTCGGAATGTTGTGGAAAGAATGAAGAATCTTGGAAGTTATCTGGTAATTATAACTCCTTAATCCTAAATACTTTATTTGTTAATCAGTCAAAGTTTTTAGACAAGCATCTACTGACATAAAATGGTTTTATATATAATAAGTCTGCGGTAACACCATGTGGGTATATCTACTTTGCTGGGTAAATTTGTGCTTTTAGAACTTGATTTGCTATTTTTTTTACTGGCACAGACTAGATTTAAGAATTTGGGAGATTACTTAGTTATGAAAAGAAATTAGTTGAAGTCGAGATATAAATTGTATGTATAATTTTTCTTTCTGAACATTTCATAATTTTATATGTAATCTACAGTCAAATGACCACATATAAATTGTTTGTATAATTTTTCTTTCTGAGTATTTCATAATTTTATATGTAATCTACAGTCAAATGACCACAATTACATACATTTTAACTGTCCAATTGTTGAAACTTTATGAACAAACCAATGGTTGAACTCCTCTGATTTAAATTAGCATGCTAATTAATATTCATAACCCACAGGAACTTTCAGCCAATCAGAATGGTGAGATGAGACTCCGAGTGGAGAGTGATCAGGTGACAATATCTACACATTTCAAAGAACTAGAAATCCCAGAATGGAGTAAGTTTTATTTTCAAGTTTCCAATGTCTTGTTCCCTGAGCAACATACGAAAAAGCAACTTTGTTCAGATGTTGACCTTACTGATAAGCAGAGTCAGCCTATTTTATGTTTTGCCATTTGTCTATCCATCTATCTGTTCGGCCGTGTGTAAATGTTATAATTTCTTACTTACCTATTGGTTTGCCTTCCTAGTCAGCCCTCACCCATCCTGACCTCCTCCCCCTGTCACATCCATTTCAAACCAAGTGGTCAACTGCATACTTGTTAAAGGCAGTGGACACTATTGGTAATTGTTAAAGACTAGCCTTCACAGTTGGTGTATCTCAATATAAGCATACAATAGCAAACCTGTGAAAATTTGAGCTCAGTTGTGAGATAATAATGAAAGAAAAAACACCCCTGTCACAAGACGTTGTGTGCGTTTAGATGGTTGATTTCGAGACCTCAAGTTCTAAATCTGAGGTCTCGAAATCAAATTCATGAAAAATTACTTTCTCACAATGTTTTATACCATCAACCTCTCCCCATTACTCGTCACCAAGAAAGGTTTTATGCTAATAATTGTTTTGAGTAATTACCAATAGTGTCCATTGCCTTTAATGTCCTTAACCATGGAGGTAGCCTCAACCCTAACATCAGTTGATAAAATAATTGATTTTTCTATGAGTCATTGTTTTTCTATGGTTGAGGAGAGCAGACTAGGAAAGAATGACCGAAAGGGAAAATTGGAAGTTTATACATTGTCAAGGCATGGAGGAAGAACAGTGTGACATGGTCAAAGAGGGTGGCCAGAGGTCATTCAAATCATAGAGGAAGGACAATAAACACATAAATTTTATCAAGTCCCAGACAGCCACTCTGGACACTGGTGTTCTGGGTGGGCATTGTTATGGGATGGGCTGTGTGTGAAACGGTGAAATGGAGGGCCCTTCAAAATACAAGCTTATATTAACTCATGGAGCAAGTTTATTGCTCCATGATTAGCTTCACTGTTTTCCAGACTAGTTTTGTCCCTCCCAATTCTACTGTGAAAGAGCCTTCCACTTGCTTCATTGTACTTTCGTTATGGAACAACTTACCTCTACAGATTCGCAAAACTGACCCTCTTCAGTTTTGCAAGGGACTTGTAAAGATTTGCTTGAACTGAAGACTTGCTTGAATCTGTATTTATTTCATGCCATTGTTTTATGCGTCGAGGCTCCGACATTTTGCGCTATACAAGTGTATTTTATTATTATTAATTTATTGTGCTACACTAATCCAATCGTCCACCAAAAGACCTGTCTCCTTCTGCTACATACTATATCCAGTGCACATTTATTTTACAGTTAATGAAGGGTCCGAGACCCAGAACCAGGGGCGGGGACCAGACCAAATGGTCGGAGCTAAGGTGGACATTCGAAGATTCTTACAATTTCTTGCTGGGCAGCAGCTTAACCCTCCAAAGATTATATGCAGTAAGAAATATTCACTTTTCTTTTAGATTTGTATTCAATTTGAAAGGTCTGTTTATAGTTTATATGACATGATGATAAAAACTAGTGTATATTTGGAAACGGTATGGATAATTCCGAGCAATAATATATCATTTTGCTCAAACATAACAGCTATCGAAATTCATAAATTTTCAAAGATACATTTTACCATCAGCATTGCTCTATTACCTGCCACAACCAAAAGATCCTAAAAGGAACTTTCAAAAATGTTTTCTCTTTTCAACAGCTGTATAGCATTTTTACTAAGTTATTTTTGTGGTCCCCAATTTGTGGACTGGAGTGTTTTCCAATCTATGACACTATCTTTAAGTTGACCCCTTTTTTAAAGTTGCCTTTGGACACCCATGTATAATCATTGTATTTATTAAGGACTGACACAGTTTGTGTGGGTAAGTTTTGAGTCCAAATGTTTGAGTACACTTTTCTTATCATGGGTAGCTTGAAATGGGCCTTCTTTGTTAAAAAAAAAATAAAATGAATTTACCATTTGAGTTATTGTGTGTACTATTATGGGTTTTTTTCTATTCATCTTTCAAATCTGATGTTTGTATTGTACTTTTAAAAATAAATACTTCTAATCATAACTTCAATGTTTTTCTTCCTAGATATTGTCAACAATAGACTCATTCATTTCTTCCTTCTACAAGAAGACATCTCATTGCAGTATTCAATGCCCATCATCCAATAGTGAGTATCACAAGACATCCAACTGAATGTAGGACTAACTTCAAGATAAAGTTCTCTTCACATCTCTTTGAGTCTTGCACCCCAGATCAGAACAGTTCAAACTAAAGGACTAAAGTATAGCACTTATGGCTAGGACTTTTGATCTGATCCCCGCAAGGTTTGGGGTCTTGCACCTCATATCAAAACGGTGAAAACTTAAAGGACCAAAGTAGCACAGATCAGAATAGTTGAAAGACTAAAAGTAGCACTTTTGATTTGTGACTTTTGATCCCTGCAAGGTTATTAGGTCTTGCACCCCAGATCAGAACAGTTGAAAGACCATAGTTAGAGGAATCATTGTCGACCTTCTTGTATTGTAATATCTGTGGAGTAATGACCATAGTGACAGAAGTTGAACGTCTTAGTCAACAGAAAGCAGAGAAAATGAAAATCTTGAGGCACATTTTGTCTTTGTCAGGCTCGTGGTAGTATGTTGAATATGGTTTTGAACCTTGGCCAATTTATTTGTGCAGCTTGAATTGTCAACCTCATGTAGAGTTTAATGTGGGTTTGCATCTCGGCAGGCTCGTGATAGCATGTTGAATATGGTTTCGAACCTTGGCTAACTTATTTATATAGCTTGAATTGTCAACCTCATGTAAAGTTTAATGTGGGTTTTAATCTCGGCAGGCTCGTGATAGTATGTTGAATATATGGGTTCGAACCTTGGTCAATTTATTTATACAGCTTGAATTGTCAACCTCATGTAGAGTTTAATGTGTGTTTGAATCTCGGCCAACACATTTATTTGTACAGCTTGAAATTCAGCCTAAATATGGAGAGTTGAATGTGTATTTGAACCCACCATGTGTAACTGTTTAAATTTGTCAACAGAGGGGGTAGTTTGAAATTCTGTTTTATTTTTATGTTTGTTACAATAAACCACTTTCAATTGATTACACATGTCTTTTCTCAAGTTATTTTATATGACACTTTTTATGTAAAAAAGAAATTTGTTGAAAGGAAAACTTGGCTACATCTTTTGTTTTGAGTTTCCCCTAAACAAAAAAAGGATTAAAAATAATATGCTCTCTCAAACGGAAAAAATATAAATTTGCATTGTACATACTTCTCTAAGATGTATTTTGCAAAATAACGTATCCAGATGGTGCCTACTAATTTTAATACACTGACTTTGAATTACAAATTAAGAAATTACATAAATTTGTTAATACCGTTCCTTTGACATTTTATTTTGACAGTTTTACTTGCCTTAACAACTTTATCGAAGGAGTTTTAATGTTTTTTCAGAAAAACACATGATTTTGGTCGAAATTTAGTAAAATTAGTAAGATAGATATAGAAATATAACACTTACAAATTCTACAATATTCAAAGATTTCTTTCATAACCACCAGTATCCACGCAGAAAACAAACACCCACTCAATTGAATCCTATTCTCTTGAAAAAGAAACAAACACAGATGACATTTTAAATGATATATGCTAAAGGTTCTCGTGTCATTAGAATGTACGAGAGTTACCCTGAGTTACCTAGAGTGACTAGTGGGTAAAGAGTGGCTTTGGGCCCCTCCGGGATCGCTGACTGACCGCTAGGCATATAGGCTCATCGATGAAAGCCACAAATATCAAAAGTTAAATTGACTCCATGCAATAATCACCGGACTGTCGATAGATGGGCTGTGGTTTGCGTACGGTGTTATTTGTGAATACTTGTGATTATTATTACAAGTTTGGGACTAATATCTTTAAGGCCTACCCGTGGATGTGCATTTGAATTTCACATCGGGAAAAAATAACCCTACCCCAACTTTTTTTTGTATTTTTGTAAAGCATGCTTTTTAGATCCTTCTTGAATTTTCAGGGTTTGATTTTTAATTACATGTAGTTGCCTTACTTCGTTATTATTAATTGTAAAGATTTTGCCCGTTATTGGAGCACCTGCGATCGCTGATGTGAGGCAAATGATGTCAGAACTTTTGCTGAATGTTCCCAAAACAGTCGAAAGTTGTGGGGAGTGGGTGGTGGTCTTACAAAAATAATGTTTCTCTCGAACGTACCGTGAAGATGTTAAACGATCTTAAGACGACACGGTAACACCATCGGTAATACCATCGCGATGCATCGGTGTCAAAAAGAATGTTAGAACTTGACGTTCGAAAGTTGACAAAAATGAATTTTGTTGTGGGTGTATGTGTTTGTTTGGAAGTTGTTTTAGGTGTTCAACTTATTTGCATTAATATAGGCTATGCCTATTTGTTCAAATAATATTGTTCAACATCAACATACCTCCTTGTTTGTATACCCTTTTATGGGGATTTTTTTCTTATTTTTTTCAAAAAAATGTCAATATTCATTGCACGGTTTGTTGTGGGTGGGTGTGTTTGTTTGTTTGTAAGTTTTGAAGTTGTTTTAGGTTTCCAACCATGTTGTGCACAATAGACATATTTGTTTAAATATTTGTCAACATCAAATACTTTGTTTTTACCTTTTGTGGGGTTTTGTTCCGTCTGCGTTGTAAAGCAGAGTGTGCAGTTGTTAAAAATCTCTCTTCTATAAGTTATTTAAATGTTGTTTACTTCAACTAGATGATACGGGTCCAAATTCAATGTTTGTAAATATAAGTTATTTATAGTCATTTATAACAATTATTTTACAAAAAAGCGGGTTTTCTTACTTTAATTATCTAAAGACCGACAAGTGTTCGGTTTCCTCATCTATAAAGGCCCTTTCTATCCATTCAGATCAGATGAAATTGTCGCCAAATAATTTGTGATTTGATGAAAGGGTTGCTTGTCAAATACGATGGCTCTTTGTCCACCTAGGTATTAAAGGATCTGTTCGGAAATTACTCAAAATTGTTATTAGCATATAAACTTATTTGGTAATGAGCAATGGAGAGTTGTTGATAGAATAAAACATTGTGAGAAACGGCTCCCTCTGATATCACAGTTTGAGAAAGAGGTAATTTCTCACTCAAATAATACTCGACTTCAGCTGCTGGAGCCTTTGTATGCATCTGAAAGCACACAAAGTAATGCAACAAGGGTGTTTTTTGTTCTTTCCTTTCATTAATCTCTTGCAACTTCGATGACCAATCGAGCCCAATTTTCACAGGTTTGTTATTTTATGCATATTATGTTGGGATACACCATAGGTGAGAAGTGGTCTTTGACAATTATACCAAAGGTGTCCGGTATCTTTAAAGTACCTTTATCTCATTCAGCCCACTCATCCCAGTCAAAAATACCAGAGGTGATGAGATTCTTTTCAAATGTCAATTGGGCTCAACGTGGCATCCGATGGGATTACGTTTGTTCATCTGATGAGAACGATGTTTTTTTCCTTACTTTCTCCTCTATCCTTATAAACAGTGGACAATATTGAGATAGATTCAAAACAATTTAGTCAACAACGTCCAAATAATTCTGGGTTTTTGTTTTTTGTTGAAGACTTGTCCGAGGTATATTACATGTATACATTTTCTTTATTGTGAGATAGAGTGGACATAATCGAGATGGGTTAAAAACAATATAGTCAACAACGTCCAAATGTTTCTGGGTTTTCTATTTTCGTGTAGGTGAAGACACTACTTTTCCCCAAGGTATATTATACCTTTATTGTGTGAACAATGGACGATATTGAGATGGATTCAAAACCATTTATAGTCAAAAACGACGTCCAAATGTTTCTGTTTTTGGGGGTTTAATGATCAAGATATTATAAATATTGATGTTGACGGACTCGTCTTGTTTTGAACAATTTTACCCCTCTATACTTTTTATTATATTTTATCATCTCAAAGAAGAATATTTGTCGGTATAGTTACAGCTTGAAGAGTTGTAACTATCGTGTTGGTTTGTTTATTTAGTTGTTTATTTACCATACTTATTAATTGCTTACTTGCTTACTTGGATAATAATTTTTCATAAAAATATTTAAAAAATAGTTAATTTATCCATAACTTCATGCACTTTATATTCTTTTTCTTTCTCCAGCTATGCTAATTATAATTCATATTTAGTACTTTATTTTGTCTCGGTTTTATTGTTCTTATTTTGTTAGTCCCCCTTTATAACCAAACATTTTCATTGGGGGCATGCAAGCAGAGGCACATAAACTTGAAGGGTGCACGGGGACTGTTTTGAGCTATATTCTATTGCGCGTTTTTTATATTTTTACTGTGAATAAGCAAAACACCTTTCCATTAATGCGACTTAATAGTAAACCGTGTCAGAAATAATAGTTTGTAAAAAAGATTATGAGGTAAAATTAATAGGACACTTTTGTTTTAAATATAGCCTGATAAAGACAACAAAGTGATAAAAGTTGACGTCTGTAAATGGTCAGGTTGAAAAGACTTGTCAGTTGTCATGATCCACAGCTTAACCCCACTCATCAAAGCGTGGGTTTGGGGATATTTGGGGATATTTGGGGATTTCCCCTTTTCGAATACAACCTCCATTTTCTACGAACAATGCCATGTTAAGGAGTAAATGATCTTGCAACAGCTTTTCGAGTAATTCCACATTTCCATGACTTTAAAGACAATGTACTTGTTGTCGTATGGCAAACTTTTCTGCGATTAAACACAATAATCCAAGCGTGTTGGCTCTGACGTCATTGTAACGTATACATTTTTTAAGAGGGCGATTTGTTTTTAAACATCTACCTGTACAAGGTGCTCATTACGTCAGTGGACTTTTCATAAACAAAATTATTTAGTAAAAAAAAAAAAAAAAAAAATCAAACATATTGTCGATTCAAATGCTATAAATAATTTTCCGGGCTGGAAGACAATTATTTGAAACGAAATTACATCGTTTTAAAAGGATGGTCGTTAGATTTTTCGAATATTTCTCAAACGAACTATACACATGGTAGATTTGAAGTTGAGCGAATATTATGAAAATGTCAGGGTATGTCTTGTTATAGTTGGATTTGAATGTGAGCCGACCATCTAATTGCAACGCTTGCCACGGCAACCCCTTCTTACTTTCTGGATTGAACAATGGCACCACCCCCGTTTTAGTTGAGGCAATCAATTAGTTTATTTTGCGCGCTCAGTCAGTACAATGTCATAACCAATATAACGCAACGTAATACAACATAAACAAATGCTGATGAAGAGGTGGATCGCCAAAGACGTTGATGTATATAGTGCCTATTATTCTTCTAATTGCAAATAACCATAAAACGCAGATGGCATTACTATCAGGTCAGTTTATACGTGATGCATCATCTTAACGTGCTTTTTGGCAAGCCCACCACCACCATCCAGATCCCAAGACACATCCCTAGCATATGCCATCCCACCAACACCCGAAGCACATCCAACCCCCACCTCCACCTCAGCCCACCCACACCTCTATACCTTTATGTAGCCCATCCATCAGCCCATCACCCACTACCTCTCGGGAGAGTTTCAAGCTTTGTGGCATGTCATCCACAACACTACCCAACCAACTCCATCATGCACCACCAGCCCATCACCACCAACGGGCCAACCGCCACACCACCACCCGGACCACGGTCATGTCACCGCACGACCACCCCCATCCCACCACCACCCCATCCCACCTCACAACCACCACCATCTTCCCAGCCCACCCCGACAACCCACTGTTCTCCCAGTCTCCCTGGTGATCACGCATCGGAAGGATCAAATAATCCTCCGGGAAACTACTCATATTTACACAGAGCCTCTCAAATCTAAGTCAGTCTTTAAGATGAGTTGACACTTGATATTCCAGCAAGGATACAAACCCATCAGCACCAATTTAATCATCATTAGTCCCTCCAACTAAAATCTCTTCTAAGAATTGCAAGAACTTTTCCTCTTCCCCAAGTTTTGGCGCGTGGGTGCCGCATCCATAGACACCCACGCAATGATCTTTGTATTTGTATTATTATCCCTTGAAATAAACACCTTAGGGGGTTGACCTTTCGGGAAGGCTGGTGAAGAAGCCTAGGTATACTAGGTTGTAGGATCTTAGGCGACAATTATTAGGAACCCTGTCGCCAGCCGTAAATATTCAATGAGTCACACCATTAAAAATGCATCTCATCTTTCTTCTTATTGTTGTCAAGTGTGATATTATTTTCATGACAAAACTTACCGATGGCTAGTTTTAAGGAAACATCTTGTAAAAGTATGTTGATTTGCTGTGGCAGTGCGATAGAAATTTAACCTCTTGAAAATGTGTCGCAGTATGAGAATAGGAAATGACATTCAAGCCCAATCCTTAAAGGGGCACATTGTCTTCAAATCTTTTAAACATTCACAGTTTAGAATTACTCATTTTCAGGGGGCACTTCAAATATCTCACAAATTTTGTTTTATGAATTACTCCTGACAACAGCACAAAATACTCACAGTGTTTTGTAATCAGTGAGACGTGATTAAAAAAAAACACATATAAATTTGCCACTTGACTTACAACCAGCAGAACATGGTCCGCCATTTTGTTTGGAGAGTCAAAAAATTGGTTCAATAAAACAGCAGGCTGTTATACACACAAAATAAGTACAAAACTTTCTACTTTTGAACATCTTTCTATTAAACTGAAAAATTTATATAAATTTGATTCTGTTACGTCTGGTGTTATCTGTGTGAGAAAAACCCCTGACGTTTTGACTCCTCTTCGTGAGTCATTCTCTGTAGAAATCTTGAAGAAGAAACAAAAAATAGTGTCTGCATGAGAGGTCTACACGCCGATTGATGCCTTGATCTTGCCTTGAACGTGTTTTCCCATGATCATACCACGTACATTGACAAAGAAGCCCCGCTTTATATAGTTGTAAATCAATTCATTATGACGGACGCCATTCTCCAGAAGTTTCATTCCGAGGACAGGTTTGTGAATGCTGATACAGCAGCCGATTTCACGAAACTTCTTATATACGCAACTGTGCAAGTCCATTTTGCGCAACGTTAAATATGGCGCAACTTGCGCCATAAACGTTAAGTTGTGCAAGTGGACAAGCAAAAAAGTTTCGTTTCGGTCCTCAATATTAACAAAAGACCAATTGAACCCTTCCTCTATGATTGAACAAACAACTACATCATCATGTATTGCAAAGCAATATTTCAATGTCCACTGCTACGGTTTATGGCAAACAACCCCACGGGGGCGACTGGCCAACATTGAACGCTGTATCTCCCATTCCATTACGATACTGTTTCTTTGCTTCCCTGTTTTCGTCTTTAGGGAAATTCCCTCTTTCTACCCTAGCTAAAACAATACTTTTGTAAAAAGATAACAACACATGTTTTGTTTACGCTGTTGTTTTCAGATAACTGAGCAATAAACCGGAAATAAATAAACTCGACTTAGAATGACGTCATACGGCCTCCGTTCACTACAAATGACGTCATTTGGACAGTATCCCTGGTTCGCGGCAGATTATTTGATATGCCAAGTGCGCTACGCGGAACCAATGTAAAATAAATATGGCATGCATGTGTGTGTAAAAAATGTGCACACATCGTTTTCAATGATTTTTTTATGGAAATTTAATAGGTGAAAAGAGGCGAAAAAGGCAGCCGCAGCCTTGGTCCTTAGGCTCTTGGTAAGCACAGTGTGCAGGTTGTCTCATTTTCATTCAGCCATTTAGCGAGCTACTGATGTCCTGTAACAAGATGACTGTTTGTGAACGGCAAGGACATTAGCCCATGTTTGTTGGAGGGTTTTCTGCTTGAGAAGTTCGATATTTGGCATGGACATTTTGTAAAATTGTGGTAAGTATAGCAGCGAAGGCATTGCTGTGTTTCCGTAGGCTCCATGCGTGTGTGTGTGTTCAGAATCGAGTTGATGTTCAACGTGTTTACCTTACGTTTTTAATTTGTGTACAGTTTGGGTGTAGGCCAGTGGTAAATGCATTGTTTAGCTCCAGTCTGCGTAAACAGACTATTCCTCATCGTTCACTTATCATCTTACCTTGTAAGATGACGTTCAATTTTCATCATCAAGTCTGGGTGTTTTCATGGGTGTTTTTTTAATTTCACTTTCAGTGTAAAAGATGTGCTTTGAAACCTAAGGGTCCACTTTATTTCCTGCCCCTTTTTTTGTAGATGGTGGTAATGGTAAAATTAGTACTGTTTTTTTTTATAGGACAATTAAAATGTTATTGTTATGTTGAAGAAGTAACATTCATTGAATCTCAGTTGTGCTGCTGACTTTCTTTACATTTGGCAAGAAAGATTGTTGGGAATGGGAGGGTACGTATTTAGCGCGTAACACAAAAACATGTACCTCCTAGCGCCCTAAAGAAAAGAAAAAAAACCGATTACAAATACAAGGAAAATGTACTGGTGGGTAAAAAACAAATGCAAGAATTAAATGATAAATAAATGCATATTTAAAGCAATCTTAAACTTAACAATTGAATTAGTGTTTTTTAAATGTTCCGGTATTTTGTGCAACATAATTTGTTGAAAGGGCAAGTGTACCAGAGGCATATTACATCTCTAATATGTAAAATTTCAGCCAAAGCAGTCTGTCTTTGTCTTGATTTTTTCACCATGTCAACAAACTAACTTGATAATAACATCATAAGAGGAGGGGTGTGGTGTTGGAGTGAAGGGAGGCAGGGGGAATTGGAAGGTTTTAACTTGTCTTCAGCATTCCAGCCGCCGATTTCAGGAAACTTTATGCAACGGCAAAAGTTGACATGCGCAACATTTATTGCATAAGTTGTGCACTTCTTACTCCAGATATCTTGCACAAGTGGACTGACGTAGTTGCTTAACGTTGTTATGGTGGGGATGTTGGTACAGACGGTAAGCAAGGAGTGGATGTTGGGCAACATTGTTCTCCATGAACAGTTGCCACTGGCTAAAACACATGAGGACTTCCTCCCGCCTTTGTTAAATATTTATTAGTGAAAAAACAATTTATTTAACTTTGAAGTGACAAGCAAACTGGTCTCAATGAAAAATGTCGGACACTTCGTACCTTTGCCACTTCGTACCTTTGCCACTTCGTACCCTGGACACTTTGTACCTTCAGGACACTTTGTACCGTAACCAAAATTTGGCACTTAATTCTGTGGGCGGGTACGAAGTGACCATCAGCTGAGTTACTTCGTATGTTCATTAAAATGTGGACTCCTCAATAATTTAATGTTCGTTGAGATAAAAGTTAGCAATACTTAATGAATTGTTATTATCTCGCAACTTTGACGACCGATTCAGCTCAAATTTTCACAGGTTTGTTATTTTATGCATATGTTGAGATACACCAAGTGAGGAGACTGGTCTTTGATAATTACCAATAGTGTCCAGTGTCTTTAATTAATCTTAACCCTATGACCAGCATGAGGAAAACCTGCTCAGCAGATAGCTGCTCAGCAGATATAGCTAACGCTCTGGTTAGTGTGTTAGTGTTGAATGCTAAGGGCCAATGTCCTGGTCAACATTCTGGTCGCAATACAGCAAGTTTTGAACCGTAGCATCATACTTTCCACCCCCTGTGTAAAATGGACTAGACCCAATCATGATGAATATTGATGTTCAGGTTGTATAGGTTTACTGGTTGGTTAGGAATTCACATTATCATTGGAGGTATGCTTGGTATGAGAAAATTACTAATGAGGTAGAGTAATGCTGTCTGTGCACATGTACAAATGTATGTATAACGTCATCGTTGATGGGCGGTAGTGAGTAGTGTGTTGAACATGTTATAATGGGTAGTCGTTATGATTTGGGTTACACTTAAAATCATGTTGAAACGTGTAATAGTTGTGTCCTAATTGATAATAATGTGCATTCTGCATAACGCGTGGAAGTACAATATACAAATTGAAAAAAGTGACAAGTTCATAACATAACATGAAACAATTTGGCATGTTTCTGTCATCTCATATTTGTGTTTTCAACAAATGTTTGAAATAAATTTTGCATCAATTCTTCCGTAACATTTGGTCCTTGAATGTCTAGAATGTTTTCATCAAATTATTATTTGCTGATTATTTTTTTTCCATTTGAATTTTAAAACCTTGGCTGCCTGTATGCAAGTTCAGAATATCTAAAAGATTATTTTATCAACAAAATAACCATGGATTATAGTATGATCATAAATATTGTAGTTTGAATTTAATTCGTCCTTTGGCCAAGACTTCTAAATTGTTTTAATTAACTAAACAACACAAAGTAGATAAACTGATGGAAATGCTCTTAATATTGTGGAAACTTGTGCAAAAAAGTTGAAAGCTTGGCACCATTCACCAATTGACATTGTAAAAAACAATATTTTTGTTGTTAATGAAAAATATAAAAAATTATAACAACAGCCATTTTAGAAAAACGTTGACGCTTTCCTTTATAAAAACTAAAAGGATAGTGTGAAATCTAACCTTCTTAAAATCTGATTTACCAAGAGCTGACCTGGTATTGTGCAACAAATAAAAGAAAACAAATGAGAAAGTTTCCCTAATGTGAAAGCAAAACAGTCTGGTATGGAGGAGAATAAATAAACCAATTGTTATACCCAAGGTCTTATGCAAGAGCATACATTGTACCATGTTCATGTCCGTCATTTGAATAGAAGCGTGACACGTCTTTCCTTAAAGAAATAGACAAGAGCTGTATAGATGGTACAATCTTGAGAGGAAGCTTCTTGAGACGCTCCAAAAACAAAATCTGCTCAATCTTAGGCGTGTCTCCGTTTGAAATACTTAGAAAAACCCTACCAAATAACTTTCACTTTCAGCGTTTGTTTGGAATGTTCAACACCTTTGCCGTAAAGCACTGAGATAATCATGCAATTTCCAGGCCTGTATACTTCATTTTTGAAAGGGAAAGGGCACCAAGCCATTTCTCCTTGGTAAAGGGCACCCTATATGTAGGGCCACTGATTTTCCGCGATCGCGGAAAACGGACGGAATTCGCGGAATCCGCCCTTTGAAACGGAAAACGGGATTTCAGAAAATTTGATTTTTTTTTTTTTTTTTTTTTTTCTTGACGCCAAAACTATTGAAATTGCATTCTTTATTAAGATTCTTTTTGTTAAACTAAAAAGGCATCAGAAATCAGACCATTAAAAAGTACGAGATCGTAACCGTGGATCATTCTGTTCTACTTCACACCATCCTCAATGTTTACACACATGATGTACACACGTTGTTAACATGGTTAAGCGAAGGGCATTATTCGCGGCACGTTTTAAACATTTTTTGTTCACCCAAATTGCATTTTCTCCCTCTCTTTTACCAACAATAATACACAAACTAGCTTACCTATGATCTATAAGAACACATACAATGTTTTTTCATCTCGGAAAGGTCTAAAATAAAACCGTAAACTGTCAACATTCTGTCGCCAAAGCGAAAACAAAATGGCTGACATTTTGTTTGTGGATGGAGAATGGTCACGTCCATAGACTTGTTCCCAAGTCTTTGATCATGCTGAAACAGCGCCCTCTTGTGGATACACTCCTGTCATTAGCCTACAATGTGGCTGATGCAGAGAATCAACTGCAGTTTTAGACTTGGAATCAAGTCTATCACATCATGTGCATTGATACTGCAGTCACAGTGCAACCTTTTTAGAACAGCAGTATACAAAATAATCAACAATTATAAAAAAAAGTATTTTTTTGAAATTTGTCAGTTCAAATGAACATTTTACGAAGTCAACAGTGCAACTTATCTCAAATTGATTTTTATAAGTGTGTCCCTGGGTATTAAACAACCTTTTATCTAATTAAAAAAACATGAAACGGAATTTTTTGTGCCTGAAACGGAATTCATGTTTTTGCCAAACGGAATTTGCACTTTTCTGAAACGGAAAATCAGTGGCCCTATATATGAGGACACTAAATTTCTATTGGAGCATTTTAAGGGCACCAAGGCAATGACCAGAGGGGCATGGAAGCAAATGCGTTAAAGTATCAGGCCTGAATTGCGGTAATGATTGGACTCCCACGAAAGCCTTTAATTATTGTACTTTCCCTTTAAAGTGCCTGAATGACTTGAGACTTGGCTGCCTATAAGGACTGAGACTTGAGGTTGGGTGGGCTTGAATGCACCCTCAGACCTCTCAAACCTTCAATATTGCTACGGCTGTGGTTTTGACTTCTAAGGCAAAGACTTTCTCAATCAGTACTACTAACTAGGGAAATAAAGAAAAACACATAGGAGTTCATAATGGCTGACAATGTGGCTTACTGTATCATACTAGGAAAATACATTTTAGACATTTACTTAAAAGTTTTATCGGACAGCCCACACTCTTTGTTGCCATGGATCGACCAATCAGAAACAATGATAAAAGTTTGCTCAAAGATAAATTTATTTCTACATCACAGAGATTGTACACATGGTTGTACCCGCAAGTCTACTCTTACAGCACAGATGTTTACAATTGCTGCACTGTGTTACAAAATCAACCAAAGACAATAAATTAATCGCATCGGTATTTGACTCTGTTGACTCATTAAAATAAATGAATCACACTCCCAGTCATGCGCCTATCCAGTCCGCCATTTTGGGAGTCAAAATATACACACAGGATTTGACTCCCAATATAGCGGAAATGGTTGACTTACATTTCGGAGGTGTGGCCGTTCCGTGCAAGGGGTCAATAATAAGGAAGGGGAGAGTTAATTACTGTGGAATTGGCCACTATCCATCAACATAAAGTAATGCAGGAAATATTGATGTGTTATTGGATTAGACTTCCCCTTTAACTGGAATTACTTACAAAACATAGTTACAGGGTCCTAGCTCTATGGTGACAGTTTATGATGACATATGCCAGGAATGGTGGTTATTATTGGTTAGAGCTCTGGCTACATGAACAGTAAAGTAATTTGATCAAAACCGCATCTGGCATTTGAGATTCAGACACGTATGAAAAATTGCGAGTTGTGTTGAGTTTTACTTTAAAACTTTGGGGTTTAAATATTATAACTGTCACACATCAGTGACAGGACTGGAATTTCATCTTTAAACATGTTGAAAGGGCAAGGCCATTTTCATTTTGTAAAGGCCACTTCCATTGGAAAATCTTAAAGCCAATGGGAACATTTTGTTGGGTACTGAGCCAAGATCCCAATTTCAAGGAGCTGCTAAGCACCCAAATTTGCTTAGTGTGAAATGTCTTCCTTTATGAAAACGGGACTATCAACCAAATCCTGTTTTTATCAAGGAAGAAGTTTCATGCTAAGCATATTTTTGTGCTTAGCAGCTCTATGAAATTGGGCCTAGTGCCAGGTTGTAATTCCAGGCTTGCGATGAAAAACTAAAATATACTTTTAGGTTATTCCTGTTGCAAATATCAAATAATTTTGTTGCAATTATAATTTTAGGATTTGAAGTGGCATCTTATCTACATGTAGGCATGCTTGTTAATGTTAGTCATAGCAATTAAAGCGTCTACTCTAGAATTGCGAGGGTTATCGATTCAAATCCCACCTAAGGTGCATAGATTTTTGTTTCTTACCAATTCTGTAATGTTCCTTTAAATAAGGTCCCATGAAAACTTTGATTTGTACAAAAATAAAAATAAATCTCATGAAGTAACCAAATAATATTGAATGGAAGGAAACAAATTACAATATCAACATGGCAAAAGAGTAAAAAAGATCTTTGGTCATAAACGGTAGCAACTTGATTTGAGTCAAACAAATTAATTATTAGCATAAAACCTTTCTTGGTGACGAGTAATGGGGAGAGGTTGATGGTATAAAACATTGTCTAAATTGTTCAGCACGTTGATGCTTTTTTTCATTATTCTGGGTTAAAATTAATGTCCCCATAATTCATGATGAAATTCATGAAAGCAATTCATACATTGATGAGTCTAGGTCAGTGTGCGGTCACCAACCCCGCAACTTAGATGTAATGCACTGGTTGGACAGGTTACCAGTGACATGTGCTGCGGAGTGTGAAATGAACTTGAATCTTATCTCTCCTTGAGTGGACGCAGCGACTAGAATTGGGTTGAATTCTGATGGAAAAATACATGCAATGTTGTATGTATTAAGTGTATGAGATGATTTATGGTGCAGTAGATGCACAACAGTATGGAGTCATGTAGAATGGCATTTGATTAATGGAGCAGAATGGTTGGGTGTGTGTGTGTGGGGGGATAGGAGATTGCAAAAATACACATTTCCCTCTTAATTTAGCCTGTTATTATTTTCAGATGTGATGTGATCAGACCTCATTGTGGATTTTTTTCCCCACAAATAATCTAAATTACTTTCTTGGGTTTTGATGATAAATTTTATTTGCACATTTCATCAAATGAATTCTGTATCTCCCCTGGGCTTGCAATTCTGTATCTCTGTGTCAAGGCCATTTTAATTTTCCAGTAAGGGATAATAAGTTAAATCCATCTACCATTTCCCGACCCCTGACCCCAACCAAAGAAATAATTTATTATAATAGCATTATGTAGGTGAAAATGCCTTAAGAATATATTAAATATATTCAATACATGTCTCAAGAAAGCAGGACACAAAGCTGTCATTTGTAACCTGACTGTGTCACACAAGCCTTTAAATTTTAATGCACTGAAATAGAGATTTACAGTCTACATCACACATCAGCTGAGCACTTCATCGTAGAATTCATGCAGTACTAAATTATATGCAGACATTTTCCCCCACACATTGGTACAAAACAATTACTCAGTAGCCATGCCTTCTACACAAACTAGTATGTGCATAACCTCATTGTATTATGAATATGGACTGGAATCAGAAAATTATAAAAAGCAGTGTAGCAAGGGTTTTCCGCAATGCCTTGAGAGAGCGAAAGACAGAATCGGAATGAAATGTGAATGCAGGCATTTAGGGTTATGCCCTTAAACAGGGTCGTTTTTCACTTTGTGTTTCATTTCAATTAAAAAATAAATTGCCTGTGTTTTAGAACATTTCCATTGAGTTCTTGGAGAATATACTTTTGGTTATTTTCAAAGACCATGCTAATTAACAAAGATGTGAAAATTTGGGCTCAATTTGTCTTTGAAAATAATGAAAGAAAACCACCCAATAGTTGTTACACACAATGGTCATGTCAAGTAGATTGCACGCTTTCAGATGCATAAAAAGGCTTTATGCATGAAGCCTTTCTAAGATTCAGTTTTGAGGGATCACTTTCTCAAAAACTACATTACTAAAGACCACAGCAACAGCTCTCCAGTGTTTCCTTACCCAATAAGTTTGATGGTCACTTAAAAAAAAAGTCATTACCAAAAGTATGCTTTGCCTTAAAGTTATTTTAAAGGAAGTTGTGCACACGTTGAACAGACATTGAATTGAATTACGTTTGATTATGTCCGATTGTCAAAGTAACATAAATATTCTTATTTATTGCTTAGTTTAAAAATATGAAATATTTTTTCCAATGATGTGATCACTTGTATGCGTCATGTTTTTTGTCGTTTGGAGATTCACCCTTCGTGTCTGATGCTGTCAAATGAAGCATGGCACAGATGCTCAATTTCTATTTCCACAACTTTGGAACATTCAGACACTGAGATTTAGTAGATGCCCCTATATACCCAGGGAGTAGCATGAAACTTTTCATCCTAATCTTCACAAGACGGTAGTATAGTAGGAGCAATCTGAACCCCCCCCCCCAGGGGTGGAGTTGAGATTCCCTCCACATACTCAGAAAAGCCGTACCTCCGGAATGGCCCAACTAGGAAATCACACTTGCAGACCTTCCAGAACGCCCACACAGCCGGAACAGAATAATCAAAGGGGGTACTCTATAGACGAGGTTTGATTAGGATTGCAATCAGATCAGGCAATACTGATATGCCACACTGAATTATTAGCAAAGGTTAAGGAGACACTGGGTATACTAAAGCTCTGAAATAAGAAGTAATACATTTTCCCCTGCCATTTGATCTCGGTATTTTGTATTCAATCTTTGAAATTGTTTTTGTTTTGCATTGTGAAGTTAGGCCCATTTACTTCCGTACTTAAATTTCTGTAAAATCCATGAGCGGAAAGATTTTAGCCTAAAAAACACCTGATTCAAGATTTATCATTATTTTATGAAACCCCTCAAAACTATTGCATGTTTGATGACCTTTGATGCATTGCCGGACATGCACTTTCTCTGTCGCAACCACATGTCAGCTACTTGATGTATGCCATATTTCATTGACCTTTTCTGCAATTAACACTTTACAATGTAAGAAATGTTCCAATGTAGTTTTACATCTGACTTTGGTATCAGATACTTTTCCCTTGAGGAAAATCCTTCATTAACTAAAAATTTGAGTTAGTTTCAATTTACCACCTTGACATTGTGGAAGGTTAATAGGGAAACTAGGTCATTCTGGCACACTGTATCAAAACTGTCAAATGCATGACTTCAATATAACCTTGCCTAAATTATTTGTTTCTGTTATGTTGTCATGGAAACCTCTAATAGAACTACACATTGTAAATAAAAATTTTAATAACTGTATATCATATAAAATTGGGTGGTTATTTCAGTAATTAGGGGCATTTTTCAAGGAGACAGTGATACATGTACCTTCCTGATTTACATATTCATAGAAATGGTTGTGTACCATACCCAAACTAGATCAAAATAAACAAATGAATTTCACTCTGCTGAATTGACTTGAATTCCCCTGTACATTTTACATGAATTGAAATGAATGCATCTCCAAGAGGGAATAAAATGGTTGTCCGAAAAGAAATCCTGACCAACCATGCAGGCATTTTATTTGAGGTCTTCTGAATTCCACACAGTGCCGTATTTACATGTAGTTCAAATACTGACTGCAAATTGTTGTAATAGAATTCAGCATCTACATGTAGGGGACAAATGATCCTTGTCATCCCAGCAAATATAAATACGTGCGTATTGAAAAATATCATTTAGTTTCAATATGACAGCAAGCTGAATCGAAATTTATACCAATCCCAATCCTCTTAAAAAACCTTAAAATCTTTTCAAAGTCATGAAAAATGAGTAGAGGTGTATTACATGAATTAAATAAGGAATAAGTTTTAGTGAATACTTTTGAACTCCTATGTGCAATTAACATTTGCCTGTTAGTCAAAATCTCATTAAACCAGATCAATAACAAGGCTAATTACCCCCTCTGACTCTATAAATTATTTAAATGCCATTTTGTTATATCCAAATTGCGTTAATACATAATACACTAAATCACATGATGAGCATTTCGGGTAGTAAAAAAACATATTTAAGCTAAACAACATATCATCTTGCTTAGCATTGTGTATGGTTAATTAACCTATTAACCACAAAATTGCTTAGCACAGAAAACAAATCTTTCTTTTAACAGCAGTGTGGGTACTAGCCCAAAAAAGTATTAGACATGTATATTATTTTGTACTGGTTCCCTGTAGTGTTTCCTTCGCAGAAAATTTTGCCGAGCACAATTTTCTGCTTACATCGTGTAGCAGCTTTACAGTCTGTTAAATTGTGCCTCGTCACACCTACATTAGGTGTAGGTACATTGGAGCTGTGGGATTTCATATTCTTGGTAAGCAAATGCCATGGCCACTTACTTGGTATTATTTGATGTTCACTAGGATATTCAGAGAGCAATTGAATAGTGTCCCTTCAACGTTAGCATATACCCACTTATAATGCTTTACACCTAGTGATGGTCCCCATTAGAGACTGTTACCATGCCAACCTCCTGGGTAACGATGGGATATATTCCATAATCAAGTCGGCAACAAAAAAATCCACCTACATGTAAACACATACCCAGGGAGTCACACCTAGTGATGCCTTGTACGTAGATGGTTGGCATGGCAACCTAATGGGTATCATTGACTACAGTACCTATACCTACATGTACATGTACGGAGGCCAGGTCAATGGATAAGATTTTCGCTACCCATTTGGTCAGTCGTAGCGCTGCATATTATTGCAAACGTAGAGCTATATAGGTGTATACAAATGATGTAGTGTACATGATGTGGGTTGATTTGCAGCAATTTAAATGACATTTATATTGCACTTCAAAAAATATGTATTGTATTTTGTGCATTTGGGAATTCCCCATATACTAAACCCAATTAAAGTTGTTGAGTTTTGCAGGCGTTTAAAATTAATCCATTAGTGTCTAATACAAGCCATAATTTTAATGTGAAGGGTCATAAAGAGCCAGTTCAGCACATTCGCATAGCGAAATATTTTGACCGACCACATAGATTTTGTGCACACTGAGTGCCAATATCTAGTAGCAAATGGTATAATCTGTGTAGGAGTTTTTTCTGCTATACAAGGGAAATTGTTCACTGATAACCATGTTATCTTATGCATGTAGATGAACCCACAAGCAAGGTTTGAACTTTATTACTAGG
Organism: Asterias rubens; assembly: GCF_902459465.1. Classification (NCBI taxonomy): domain Eukaryota; kingdom Metazoa; phylum Echinodermata; class Asteroidea; order Forcipulatida; family Asteriidae; genus Asterias; species Asterias rubens. The sequence continues at coordinate 1,133,556 of NC_047064.1, forward strand.
TGTAGCCTAAAATTTGGTATCCAGTTTTGAAATTTCCAACAAATTTAGACACCCTCTTTTTCCAACACCTGGCTAAAACCTCGACTGGGATATTCAGTGGGTACATTGATTGCATAAAATACACCTATTTCAATATGTACCTACACATTCAATATACCCTTGCAATCACACCTTGTGATATCTCAGACGTCTTGCCGGTTTCCATGCCAACTTGCAGTGTATTGGGTAACAGTAGCCTATACTAAGATCAATGAATACATTGATTGGAAGTTTTGCCTCTCTGCTTGTTCATGCACCCTTCACCTCCTCACCCTGTGAACACCTAGCAATGGCTTTTAAAGAGGCAGTTGCCATGACAACCTCTTGGGTATGAGTTGATGTATATTCAACTATATCAACCCACACCCAGTGATGACTTAAAGTAGTGGGTGTTGTCATGGAAACCTATTGAGTAAGGGTTAATTTTGGCTGAGATGGGATAAAGTTCATTTTGAGAAGTGTTGTATTCTTGAAGTGCACATTTAGTTCAGAACAAAACTTTGTATTTGGAAGAAAAAGAAAATAAGGAATCGTCAGTAAGTAAGTTGAAAATGTGGGCTGAATTTCAGAGTATCTAGTCTATGAACAGACAACAGAATTTAACTCTGTTGTCATGTTGAAATGTATCCATTGATTGTTTTAGGTTGATGACATGAGTAACATACGGCGACAAATCCCAATATTTTTACACGGAATTTGCCAAATTTAAACAAAAAGCCAACACAAAATTTTGTTTCAGCAATTAAGGTTGTTGGTCATGAACAGTGTGTGTGTGTGAAAGAAGATTGTACGCTTAGTACAGTAGTGTGTCAGTACACTACTGGTCACTAGCGTTGCTACACGTACTCATTATGAAATCTTGAACTCTACATCATAATTACACCACTAATAGGTAACTCCTCCCCCCTCTCCATCGCCCAATCATTAATTAGTAACATCAATCAAACTGTATTGGTCATGCCTGGCCATACCAACTACATGTAGATGCTACCTGCGTATTATCCATCATTTCAAACACAATAAGAAGTTGTTTCTGAGAACATCTGTCTACAGGTATAGAGTATACTGGCCAAGGTCTCCATTAGTTATCACTATTATTATTTCTTTTTAAGCTGCTTTTAAAATTTTCAGGACAAACATTTTGATATTTTATCTACAAGCCTTCTGTCAAGTCTTACAAATGATGTAATCAAAATGACCAGAAAGTTTTTTGATAAAATAACTACAATATCATAAGAAGCAAATATTATTCACTTCTTTAGATATTATTGTAATCCTCAGTCTAATTTTGTATGTGGGAGTGTTGTTAATATTCGGACACTTAAAGGTCACTGTGTCTACAAACTCATAATTATGATCCCTCCTTTTTATTTGGGGGGGGGGGGGGGGGGGGGGGGTGCCAAATACAGGGTCCTGATTGCAAGGTCTTAAAATTGATGAACTTGTTAGTGAGTTTTTATAATATGTTTGAACTGGGAATTAATGTTTATTTATTTTACAAATTCAATGTTGCTTTTAATGATTTAGTTTTTTTTCTTGATCTATTCGAAACTGTAGGCTTTTTGTACAGGACTTGAAACAGGTGGCTGATGCCTCCAAATGACCAATGTGGGCTAAACAAGGCTTGAAGGGACAATAGACAAGCTCCCCAATTTGGATAAATGGATGTAAAATGCAAATCAGTCGTCACGATTGCAATGAACTAAAACCCATTATACCCAATTCCCTTTCAGCAAACTCAGCCCACGATAAAGTATGAAATATTGACTGAGGTTACATTATGACAGCCTCAATAGCTTATTGCAATTTAAAGGGGTTGCCGAGATAAACAGGACCGTTAAATTAAATTGGCAGAATAGTTTCCAGGAAATTATCGGTTTGGGGAAAATTTTGGGATTGTATCGCAGAACAAGTGGGTGTGGGTCCTCCCCCACATTGGGGAAGGGGAAATCTCGCTCAAGCTAACTGCACTGTATAATTTAGGGTAATAAAGTGTGTTTTTTGAGAAAGTGTTGAAAAAAAAAAACCATGTAGAAATCAGCAGTTTGAAATATTTGTCAGGCCTGGTATTTCATGAAGGCAATGAAGGCCACAAAAGCCATGGCATGGACTCTGTTGCCCTGGTTTTGGCTTTGGTACCCCTTCAAAAGTTTCCCAAAGACTTTAAGATTTTCCAATGGAAGTGCTCTTTTCAAAATAAAAATGGCCTTGCCCTCTTTTAAAATGAAATTCCAGGCTTGATTTATTTTTTAAAATACTGCTTTCATAAATTTCAGATCTGTTGAGTGATTCAATTGAATTATATTCAAATCTGAAGAATTAGATCACACATAACCTGGTTACATAACATTTCCCTTTTGCTGAAATCCATTAAACGTATCCCAACTTAATCCAAACGGCGCCCTCAAGTGACAGTTATTAACTCAATCACCTTTAGTCTCTTGCAATTACCCCTAAAATGCATGACCGGCTCAGAGCTCTGATTCATTGCAGTAAGACACATCGACAATAGAACCCATGATAAATTAACAGTGAATTTTATGTCAGATGTCTCGTCTGCTCCGCTACTGTTCATCCTTGACAATATTTCCTTCCCCCACATTGACCTTTTCTCGATCTCACAGCCTTCTCTCTCTCTCTCGCCATCCCTTTTTCTTCTTGTACAGGCTCTGCGAGGAGAAGTAATTCCTAATTGAAGGACTTCAACCCACTCAAATAGGAGCCTGTAAAGGTTACATCCATGTAGTAGGCACACTGTACAGCGAGCAAACCTAGTCCATTGTAGATACAGTATTGAAGGTTAATGACAAGGCGATACTGGGTGCCCAGCTAGCTTGCTGTGCGGTAGATGTGGACATTGATAACACAGGGACGTCGTTTTAGTCTGAATGCTGAGGAATCCGTTCTGACTACACTCAGGTGAGGGTTTGTTGTGTTTAGAATCAGTCAATGCTTTCATAAATGTTTACTGGGAATGATTTGGTCCAACAAAATAGCGAGAACTTTAAACTGAACTTATTTTCTGCACACTGAATGCTGATACTGAATAGCAATTGGTGATTTTTGAGTAGCTATTGAATTATTTTGTGTTCCATTTTTCTGTGCTATGCAAGGGAAATCTTTCAGTGATGTATAAAACATTGTAAGTTTGAAAAGTGAATCGATTCGAGAGTCACTATATTTATTCAGCATGATTTCCACTGTAAAGAAAAAAAATTGTTCTCTGAACCAATTTTGACATTTAATGCTGTTGTACAATGTATAATACTTTCATTTTGCAAATGCCTCTGACAGTACACAAAATACATGTAAAATGACAAGCAAAATTGCTTGTAAATAGTTGATGGATGTGATTTATATTGGGATTCTGCGATAATTAATTGTTGGTTTTTATTTGACTAGCAGTAAGCACTAATCATTGTCCCTGCCTATCTCTGTGAAGGTAGGTCTGGTGTGTTGTATAATTAACGTAAAATAACCAAGTACTCTTATCGTGATGAGAAGGGGTTTGGCCTGGTGTTTCTGGCATGGTTGGTTGCATATTAAACCATTACAAGCTTCATGTATGCTTCGTTTTGAACGGGCAAGGGCACCAAGGCATTTTCTATTGGTAAAGGGCACTCTATGAGGAAATTGTAGATTTCTGCTGGAGCATTTCAAGGGCACCAAGGCATTGACTCGGGGGCATGGTGCAATTGCCTTCGTTCCTTCCTTGAAGTACACGTATCAGGCCTGGCTGCATGTGGTTCTTATAATTTCAAACATAACTCTAATAGCTGAAAAGAAAAATCAAGGAACGGTTTGGGATGCCATTTGAGTCTGAAAAGTGTTGTATAAGAACTGCATGTTATTATTATTAGTGTTGGCAATTAGGGCATGACAAGTGCAGGGAAACAGGAAGTAACACCTTTCTGGCTGCAGTGAAGTTCCAGACCTTGGTTTTAAAGCTACATTTTGTACAGTAGGCCTTATGAATTATAGTACCACCTCGTACAGTAGCATTTAATCAATCAATTGGATCAGATACACCGGCCCATTTAAAAATTAATATTTAACAGCCAATTCTTACTTAAAAATAAACCTTGAACCTTTAACATTTCTTCACGTTTTCTACTTACCATCCTGTTATTGGGGCTTGCTCTATTGGTAATGAAGGAAATGAAATGTGAAATAAATATTAATGGATTAATGTGCCGGCGCAATACCAACTGAGCTACCTAGTCCTGTGATGGCGGTCTCCCTATTTTGTCAATATTTTTGATCAGGATTGCAAGAAGCCATTAAACCATAACTGACATATTGTTGCAGATCTCACCAAAGTGTACAATAATACCTGGGTAGTGGCAGCAGAGGGATCACCTTAAATATTGGAAATATTAAAATTTAAAAAATATATAATATATTTTTCGTGACTGTACTACTTGTTTTCCACTTGACAGAGGTGGTAAAATTATGCAACCATTATAAAAAAATAACAGTTCTCTCTCACATGCCCATATATACTCTATGGGGAAAGATGGTAAACAAACTATGCAAAATAAAGTCTTGTAATTTTCATTCTCCATTATCACCATCCTCATCATCATTATCAATGCCATTCGACTGTAATTCTGCCCTCAAACCATTTCACTAGAATCTTCCTGGTTTGATTTTAACTCATTTAAAATTCCAATTTGATGGAACGCATTTGGACGCAAGCATGCATGACCCGACATAGAATCACTGCCTAACGCCTCACCTTGAAGGATACAACATGTAAGATGGGTTGTAGTAGAGAGAGAGTGGTGATTTGAGACAACGTCTTAACGCAATTAACCCTCGTCATCTCACCTCGTTTAGAGTCTTGACTTCCCTCCTGGCATTCACACTGTTGTGTTCTCAAGGCTGTGACCCATTAATTGCTAGTTTAGAATGTTCTACTAGGAACCCTTTATCAATTATAGTTTTTTTTCCTTCTCGCCATTCAGTGCACATTTTTAGAGCAAGAAGATCCAACTTTAATTCCACCCGAGATGCCTGTGACTTTTTTTTTTCTTCACAGAACTCGGGAAAGTACTGAGTATACAGTGCTAAGACACATCGGTGGATATGGGTAAAAACCAAAATTAATATTCTTTCTACCCGATGCAAATTTAACATTAAAAATAAATTGCAGTATAGAGCAAGGCATGGAATTAATTTTAGATTTTTGTTTAAGATCAGCTAAATTCATCTGAATTCAGGCATGGAATATGGATTTCAGGATGTCAGGCCTAGTCCAATACTGTTAAAGGTATTACACAGGAATGAAAGAGCTGACAAAATTGTCACAGACAGTGTTCATGTTTTGTGTGATCAACCATAACATGAAATAACAAACCTTTGAAATTTGGCCTTAATTCGTTGTATGAGTCAGGATAAAATAGTGAAAAACCACATACAATTTTCAGCATCTGAACATTGTCCTTAATTTTGGTTGTAACAACCAAAATCAACAAAAAGACCTTTTTTCAATTCAGCGTGCTGTGGCAAAAAAATAGAAAAAATAAATGCTGGGCGATAGTTTTGAAAAAACCTGGGGAGAATCCCAAAGGTTCTTAAGATGCGGCAAAAGTAAGGTACTGATTCACAAGTAACAGGGACACCAAAAAGACTTGGTGTGGCTGTTATGGGGTGTGACAGTTTATCCTTATCACGTACGAAGAAAATACAATTCATGTAAAATTCATGTTGTGAGTTAGTGCTGCTCTAATACACAGAATCTGTTAATATCAATTACTGTCAAGAAATTCACAACATTTCACACATTTTGTGAAGTTGTGTCCCAAATTTCAGGGAATGACCAAGGTACCTTGTAAATGATCTGGGCCGAATATTATTGAGCTTTTCAAGCAAAAAATATTGCTTAACAACTTTCTGCTTGGCATAAATGAGCAGGATACCCGTAGCAAAATTTTGCTATGCTTAGCTTCGTTTTGTGGTTAAGTAGCTCTATGAAATTGGGTCCAGGTACATGTACCATTGCTGTGTTCTCACATAAAATGGAATGAATATCTATATTGCTAAAAGTACCCCAAAAAAAGAAAATTTTATGCTAATGTATCTGCAGAAACCGCTCTGTGTTCATGTACATAGGCTAGAGTTGAAACAAACTCATATGAATTTTTCCTTATACGGAATAGACATTTAAGAACCCATGCAAAGAATTTATGAATATTTCAACATTTCCCGTCTCAGATTTCAGAGACAACGTGAAAACATGTCCTACAGGGGCGATTGCCCTACAGGGGAGAATTTATCAACCCTTTTTTGGTATCACATGATAGCCAACCTGAAACGTCTGAACTGAAACCATTTTAGTTCATGGAATTGAAAATAAAATTAAAATATGTTGAGCAGAAGCAGAAACACAAACAAATCTTGAATTTGTTACAATTCAGGTAGGTTAAGATGCGCACTCCAGTACTAATAAGAAATGTGTCTATAGTTGAGGCCCAATTTTATATAATTGATTTTAAAGCCATTATACTCTTTCGGCACAGAAAAAAAAAAAAAAAAGTTCACAGATTTACAAATAACTTACAGGGTTTAATTAAGGTAATGGTGAAAGACTTCTCTTGAAATATTATTCCATGAAATGCTTTACTTTTCGAGAAAACATTAAAACAATTATCAATTCTCGTTGTCGAGAATTACGGATTTATTTTAAACATGTAATGACACTGCGAAACGTGCGGAAACAAGGGTGGGTTTTCCCCGTTATTTTCTCCCGACTCCAATGACCGATTGAGCCTAAATTTTCACAGGTTTGTTATTTTTTATATCAGTTGTGATACACGAAGTGTGGGCCTTTGGACAATACTGTTTACCGAAAGTGTCCAATGGCTTTAAAGGCAGTGGACACTATTGGTAATTGTCAAAGTCTAGCCTTTACAGTTGGTGTATCTCAACATATGCATAAAATAACTAGCCTGTGAAAATTTGAGCTCAATCGGTCATCAAACTTGCGAGATAATAATGAAAGAAAAAAACACCCTTGTCACACGAAGTTGTGTGCGTTTAGATGGTTGATTTCGATACCTCAAGTTCTAAATCTGAGGTCTTGAAATCAAATTCTTGGAAAATTACTTCTTTCTCGAAAACTATGGCACTTCAGAGGGAGCCGTTTCTCACAATGTTTTTTACCAACAACCTCTCCCCATTACTCGTCATCAAGAAAGGTTTATGCTAATAAATATTTTGAGTAATTACCAATGTATTTTGGAAGGTAATCTTGTTCTGATAAGCATAATTTGTTTGTGCTTACATGTAGCTGCTTTTTTGCTTTTAAAGACAGCTGTGTGAAATTTTGCCTAGCTGTTTCTACATGTGCAACAGAGAAAAGCAAACAACTACATGTACATGTACAAAGTTGTTTTGCTGCCTTAATTATAGCATAATAATTTATGTATTTCATCACATTTGGGTGATTTTATCTATAACAGAGAAGAACATTTTGATTATGAAATGGGTTTTTTTGAATTTGTTATTAAAATTCTTTTATCAATAGACATCTGTCTTTATTTTAATTTATTTGGTTCTGTAAAACTGTGGCAGAACCTACGTACATTTAAATCAGTTGTGCTTCTAAGAACAGCAATGGTCAATGGCCAATACCTTGAAGATGACCACTACCATGCTCCAATTAGTAGCTCCTAATTAATGCCTTAAATTACCTCTGGTCAGCCTTGGAAGGAAATAGGCTGCTCTCTGGCCACACTATCCCTGGCCAATCATAGTCTCCAGATGTGGATTCCATCAACTAAACTTGTCATGCATTCCCAAAGCTAGTATTGTGTTTCTCACGCACGTCATTTTGTGAATTTTGTCAAGTACTCGCAGATGAGTGACACTTTCTCGGAATGACAGCAACCCAAGTTCAATCAGGTCCTACATCTTTTATTTGTTTCGCGCAATCTTTAATTGAAAATAACGCTAAACAAAGTAAAATACTACTAATAATGTCAAAATCTGCTTTGAGGGAATTATTTCTCTACTTCAGTATCCAACTACTTTTAGAAAAAAATAAAAAGTACCTTTAAGTTTGCAAACTGAGTCTCCAATGTCAAACCTCATTCAGGGTAATCAGATTATGGGTCAAGCCTTATTCTTGTTTATGAACTTAATAAGTAGAACAAGTTGAAAAGAATCAGGGGAATTTTTAAAAATGTTTTTCTTCTTCAACGTTTGCAGGCAATGGATGACCGGGCCTTAGTGTCAAACCACAGTTTTAAAACCACTGGTATTTCTTTAGTTTTAGGCTGGCCAGGCTGTTAAAGCCATTGGACACTTTCGGAGCAGAACAAAAATTAAAAGTTCACAGATTTACAAATAGCTTACAGGGTTTACAGAAAGTAATGGTAAAAGACTTCTCTTGAAATATTATTCCATGAAATGCTTTACTTTTTGAGAAAACATTAAACAATATCAGTTCTCGATATCGAATATTACGGATTTGTTGTAAACACATGACATGACACGGAGAAACGTGCGGAAGCAAGGGTGGGTTTTCCTGTTATTTTCTCTCGACTCTGATGACCAATTGAGCCTAAATATTCACAGGTTTGTTGTTTTATATAAGTTGTGATACACGAAGTGTGAGCCTTGGACAATACTGTTTACCAATGGCTTTAAATGCTGAACACAAAATTTCTTGGCTCAGAAAATTAGTTAGCTTAGTAACAATTTGAACTTGGACCTAGAAATGTAAGATAATGAATTAACCAAAAAGTTTAGTGGTGTTAATGTTATGAATTTTTAAAAAGATGGACACCGCTGAAGTATGCAGCCTTGGGCATGTTTATTACATGACCTACCAACCAAAGAAACCAAAGCTATAGTAACAAGACGTGGTTCTTGTCTTAGCCACTTACTCTCCGAGGTTTGACAAGGTGCTTCTTATTCAACATTGAGACGAGCGTCTTTGATCGGACCATGTCTTGAGTTAAATGTCACCTTGAACATATCTTGAGAATGCCGACAGCTACATGTATATCAAAGGTCAAGAGTAGATCATATTGTTGCCCTGATCTGATGATGACGCTTTCTTTCACAATGTAAGACGGGTGAAGGTAAGGACATCTTACCGAATGTTGTTTGTTTTTGTAGAAATAGTTATGGCTTGATTGAAAGGAAATGGATTATTGTGTGACAGCTGCTATATGTAGATCTCTGATGGATAAGTTTCTTGACTAGAAGGTTGCGTCAAGGTTTTGGGGATTGCGGTTTCTCACGTATGTGACTTGGATTTTTAAAATGATTAAAAAAAACAATAGCAAAATTCGAACCAACTAATATTTGATGTTGTTAAAAGCAAAAAGTGAAGATGGCCTCACATTCACAGAAAGACTCTATAGTCAAATTGTGAGCCCATTACAATATCATTGCAACAATTTTGAAATGAAAATGTTGCAAGTTTTTGTCATGGGTAGTTGTTATCCTGGGTTCACCTTCAAAGGAGCAGGAACAACAAAATATTTGACAAAGTGTGCGAGCACATCATTTACTTCCTGAGTGTGGTTCTAACTCATTTTACGTCTACCATTTGCATCCTTGAAATATGACAAAAAAACTTATGGGACAAGAAAGATGAGGTCAAACCCTGGGCAATCATTTCCTTGTTATCTTCCTTATTTAAATGCTTACATGCTACCCAAAATAGATTGACCCCCTGTATAGGCACAGCACCCTCTTATTTAGGTCATCGCTATTTGGAGCTCCAAATCTTGTTATCCTGTTAGCGTTTGTGACGTAGTTTCACTGAACAGCAATGCTCACTTCACACAGTGCAATAACTTTACCGACTGGGCCCTGTTTCATAGAAATAAATAAGTATCAAATATTGCTTAATATGTTCTGCTAAGCAAAAATAAGATACCAGTCACATGTGGTACATAATATAATGGTATTTTGGTTGGTAATCTTATTCTGGTGAGCGTAATTTCTTGATGCTTAGCTACTCATTACAATGTGCTTTAGTCTTCAGCTCTTTTGAAGTTAGCGCAGTACTTTTCCCGCTAAGCAGCTCTATGAAATTAGGCCCTGAACTGTCTGTGTTTGACCAGGAAGTAAAACCCCAATATTTCCAGCAAGCTTAGCTGTAAAAACCATCCTTGAAGTGAATTCAATGAACCCACTTTATGCCTTTGTGACTTTGCACGCTTGATTTGTTGAATCTTGAAGAGGGAATATCCCAATCATTAACCACAAGTCATCAACTGTCAATCACAACTCTTCGACCTTCACTGATTGTACGGGAAATGAGTGAAACTGGGACTACATTTGATTAATTAATGTGATTGAGGAGAAACTAAAAACGGCTTTGAGTAAGTGGGCGCCACAGAGACCATGTAATGTATCGCCCAAGTTTGGCCTTGTTGCCCCTTCAAAAGGTTCCCAAATACCAAGTTTGTCCAACATACGTTCCCTTTGCTAAATGTAATGATAGGGTCGAAACATTTAGGCCATTAACTAGTTTTTGCATCTTTTTAAACTACATTACAATTGGTGTTCCGATTTAGCTAACCAATAGATGTATTACATTAAAAATATTGTCTGATTATTTCTGCTTAGCTTGATATCCTTGGGTTCTACATCAGCAAGAAATTTAAACTTTTATGATCTGCCGTCGATTTCACAAAGAGTTGGGACTCGTCTTATCTCGAGTTAGGACGAGTAACTTGTCCTAATTAGGATTAATCTTAAGGTCTGCATGCTACAGTGCATGGTTGGGACTCGTCCTAAGTCCTAAGATAAGCCTTAAGTTAGGAAGAGTTTTGTGAAATCGACGGCTGATTGTCTTCCGAAGTCATTACAGCTCTCAAATTTCACAATCCACAGACACCGATAACCAAGCTAGTTTTTATTTCTTGTAGGTCCCTTTTTGTGCACAATACTAGTTTGAAAATGAGTTTTGACAGATTCTTTATTGCGATTTAGATGCAGTTACATTTGAGGCAGCAGATTTAGAAGAATGTGACTGTACTCTCACTCAGTTGTAATTGGAATGAATGTTTGCCAATCCATTTCCGTTGTGGCTTTTAACTCATTTAATTTCTTGGTATTTGTACCTCACAGCATGTATGTGAGTCAGTGATGGTTTGAATGAATGAGCACACGGCGAACAGTTGATCATCTTTGATACAACACAACAAGAAATAAGTTGTGATGTTTTTGAAATAACTCTAGGTTGTGAGGAGGAACAGTTTTTCTCCGACGTTGATTTGAAAACTATCTTTTTGAGTAGCATTTGAATCACAGCAAACAAACTAACCTACAACAAGCCTCATCCACATCTTTTGTTGTAGAGTCTTTCAAAAGCCTCGTTTTCCATTTTGGATGAAATTTGTAGGAGTTTAATCTCTTTGAGGAAGAGGAAGATGCTTAGGTTCTGATGAGAACCAAGAACCAAGGGTGAGATACATTGTTATGTCTTGATGTTTCAAACAGTATAGTCTGATCCGCTTCAGGAAATTCATGTAAATTCGAGTGTGGGGATGAAGTACATATATGTGTATCGTGTACGCAAATAACACTAATAGTACTTTAAGTTAGCTTTTACAGCATGTATTTAGTTCGCTGTTTTTAATCCTTTTAATTATTCTTAATTTTCTGCATGCAGTAGGTCGGTTAGTTTTTCATTTAAACCCTCCAAACAATACAACTTATTATTTTCAGGAACCTTTAAGTCTTTTTGAACTATTTTACAACCAAGAGTTGTTTTTGATTTTATACTCTGTGAATTTCACATGCTTCAATATCGCTGATGCCAAATATATAATAAAAACATAAAAATATATTTAATTGAAATAAACGCTTTAATGCACTTTGTCCCTTATACCCCACGATGAGTGCACCTGCTAGACTGATTTATGTTGATTGACATTCATTTGACAACTTAGTGGTCACAGGGACATTAGCGTACACATAACAGTACATGTACAGCAGTGTGCCTTCAACATATTAGAATTCGTTAAACGTGTGATATGTTTATGCGTTCTACTGGTGATCGTTAAAGTTGAAAGCACAGTTTATTGAAAACATAATTTATTCCTATTAATATCATATTTAAATGGAACGTTTGGTGTTACATTGACTACGCGTTCCTGTACGTGATAGCCCCTCCAGGCGACTGTGCAGTAACATCCAGATCCATTTGGGGCATTACGTTAGTAGAGTAAGGGGGGGGGGGGGTTCACCATGCCATTAATTGAATGCCAAATGACAGTGACAGTTTTGATTGCACAATGAGCTGAGAAGGGGGGGGGGGCGGGTAGGCTGCGCTTATGATTTCAAATTTTCTGTCATATCCTGAGACGGTTGAGAATATTTCAATTATTTCAATTATTTCAATTATTTCAATTATTTCAAAGGGTGTTTGTGTCAATACAAAAACCTACATGTACCTCCATAACAGCTATTGTAGAGATATCAGACCTGGAATTACACACTGGGGGACTTTCAAGACGCGTGGTGGCAGTAGACTTACCAGGTAAAATCCAATTGTTCTCGGTAATGTGCGCTTGCTCAGAACTACGTAAACAATGGCAATTTACCTGGTAAGTCTGCTGCCACCTAGCGCCTCAAAATCTCCCATTACACAGGGGCCACTTACCGGTCATGGCCTCTGTTGGCCTTGGTGTCCCTTCAAGTGTTTCCCTTAGTTTCCCTTTGCAATTTTGTTCTAATGGAAGTGCCCATTGCAAAATGAAAACGGCCTTGCCCTTTCAAAAATGAAATTTGAGGCCTTTTATACCAAGGTCCTTGCTCCATGGTTATACAGATACAAGGTTTGTAACAATATTACAATGTCTCTTTAACTGCAGCTACATAATCTAGTATGCATCCTAGAATGTCATTACATACAATAGCACATGTTGGTCATTTAATTACTCTATACATGTATGACACGATGCTTTGTAATTGGAGTATACCATGTACATGTTCCATAGCGATCTTAATTATCCATTTGGTGATGAATTTGCCATTTCAGCAAGCATCCCTCTGATAATGGATTACCCAGATCGTGTGATGTAGACAGATGGTTACCGTCAGCATAGCAACTATTGTATGGACATCTATTTGTTTATATTATGTTTATTCATTGGTTCGATCTCAACCTTAAAAATCTTGTTGGTAATTTTTGTTATAGAAATGTTTTCGTTGTCTATATAGATCACGCAAACAGCCCACCCGGTGTACACAATGAGTGTTCGTACACTTCAGGAATGGTGTTATAAATGGTGTTATTATTATTATTATTATTATTATTATTATTACTATTATTATTATTATTATTATTATTATTATTATTTCATTTTATCACAGCATGCAAAAGAAAGATCTCATTTTCCTTTGTGCCGGTAACTCCTCGAGCCGGGCTACGTCCCGTAGCCTTAGATCTCAAGGGTCTTTCTCAGGATCCTCGCTGTTCCCAAAAGCGCTGCCTTCTGTATTAGATCTACCCTCACATTTGTCCCTCACATTATTATTATTATTATTATTATTATTATTATTATTATTATTATTATTATTATTATTATTATTATTATTATTATTATTATTATTATTATTATTATTATTATTATTATTATTATTATTATTATTATTATTATTATTATTATTATTATTATTATTATTATTATTATTATTATTATTATTATTATTATTATTATTATTATTATTATTATTATTATTATTATTATTATTATTATTATTATTATTATTATTATTATTATTATTATTATTATTATTATTATTATTATTATTATTATTATTATTATTATTATTATTATTTCATTTTATCACAGCATGCAAAAGAAAGATCTCATTTTCCTTTGTGCCGGTAACTCCTCGAGCCGGGCTACGTCCCGTAGCCTTAGATCTCAAGGGTCTTTCTCAGGATCCTCGTTGTTCCCAAAAGCGCTGCCTTCTGTAATAGATCTACCCTCACATTTGTCCCTATTTCATCTAGATGTTTCCCCAGTGCTTTGGGAATGGTGCCAAGTGCTCCAACCACCACGGGGACTACTTTTACCTTTACCTGCCAAATCTTACGAAGTTCCCTGGCCAGGTCCTGGTACTTCTCGATCTTTTCCATCTCCTTCGAAGCTACCCTTATATCACCTGGCACCGCTATGTCAATGAGATGACACATCTTCTTCGTCTTATCTAATAGCACAACATCCGGACGCCTATGTTGTATAACATGATCGGTCTGAATGTTAAAGTCCCATAGGATCTTGACCTGGTCGTTCTCTACAACTTTCTCCGGAACATGGTCATACCATTTCGCAAGTACTTTGACACCATACTTCTTACACAGATCCCAGTGAATCACCTTGGCCAGCTTGTCATGTCTTCCTTTGTACTCCGTCTGGGCCATCTTACTGCATTCGCTAACAATATGAAATACAGTCTCCTCTGCTTTATTGCACATTCTACACATAGGAGAGACGTTTGCTTTCTCTATCCTTGCCTTCATTACATTTGTCCTTAGAGACTGGTCTTGCGCCGCAGTAATCAAGCCCTCTGTTTCCTTCTTTAGTTCTCCACTCTTTAACCAATTCCATGACTTGCTGCTGGCCACTTCCTCAGTACACCTCAAGAACCGGCCATGAAGTGGTTTGTTCCTCCAATCTTGATGTCTTTCCTCCTTCCTTTCCCTCTTGTACTCTTTCGGCCCAACTTCGTCTGCCCTCGTGTACCTTTGTGCAACTTTCAACAAGCTCTCCTCGGTCCTCCTGACATGACAATGCAAGCTTCTGCGCTCGATGTTAACACTGTCCGCCACGCTAAGCAACCCCCTTCCGCCCTCTGACCTCGGAAGATAGAGTCTACTAACATTTGACCGCGGGTGTAGCATGCCATGCATGGTCATTAGTTTTCTTGTCCTCCTGTCAGTGACATCTAGATCTTCCTTAGTCCACTCGACAATACCCGCACTGTACCTCATCAAAGACACGGCCCATGTGTTAATCGCCTTAATCATGTTCCCCCCGTTTAGTTTAGACTTCAAACATTTCTTTACACGCCTGATGTATTCTGCCTTCAGCCTTACCTTTGATTCCTTGTGAAGGACATGGTCCGATTCAAGTACACCAAGATACCGATAACTCTCCTCCTCACCCAAAGCCCTCAACTGTGCACCATCTGGCAGAGCAATGCCATCGGAATGTACCCTCTTCCCCCTCTTCATGGTCATTGAAGCACATTTCTCCAGACCGAACTGCATCCCAATGTCATCACTGAAAATCCTGACGGTCTGCACCAAAGAGTCGATCTCGGCCTCATTCTTCGCAAACAACTTCAAATCGTCCATAAAAAGCAGATGGTTGATCTTACATCCGTCCTTCTTCATTACATAACCTGCACTCACCTTCCTTAGAATCATCGACAGGGGCATCATCGCAAGAACAAACAGCAGCGGAGACAGAGAGTCACCTTGGAAAATACCTCTTCTTATGCATACCTTGCCCAGATTATCATCGTTGGCTGTCAGATTTGTTCGCCACGTCTTCATGCTCTCACCTAAAAGACGTTTTACTGCATCAGCCACTCCAACCATATCCAGACATTCCATTATCCATGTGTGCGATACCATGTCATACGCCTTCTTGTAGTCAATCCACGCCATTGCCAAATTAGTCTTTCTGCTCCTGCAGTCCTTCAGTACAGCCTTATCGATGATAAGTTGATCCTTCGTACCTCTGGACCGCTTCTTACAGCCTTTCTGCTCCTCTGGAAACAACTGCTGGTCATCCATATGGCGATATAGGTCTTCTGCAATCATACTGGTCAAGAGTTTATACATCACAGGTAAGCACGTGATTGGTCTATAATTACTGGCAATGTTACCTTTCTTGACATCCTTCATGATCAGCACTGTTTTTGCCTCAGTCATCCAAGATGGGACCTTACCCTGTACAAGACAGTCTTGCAATTGTAGGGCCATTCGCTCATGCAAACTACGGAAGTTCTTCAACCAGTACCCATGCACATGGTCCATACCCGGGGCTTTCCAATTTGGCACCTTCTTTATCTGTCTCTTAACCTTGTCCACGTCAATCTGGAACCCTTCTTGCTGTTGTACCCCTCTCAATTCATCTTTCACATCTGTTAGCCATTCCGCTTGTCGGTTGTGTTTTACTGGTTTGTCCCAAATACCACCCCAGAAAGTTTTTGCCTCTGTTGGTCTCGGAACCGCTTGCGTGCTGTCAGCCTTCCCATCCAATTCCTTAAACAACTGACGCTGATTGGTGTTAAATAATCTATTCTGGTGAAATTGGTTATTATTATTATTAATAATTGGTTATTATTATTATTATTATTATTATTATTATTATTATTATTATTATTATTATTATTATTATTATTATTATTATTATTATTATTATTATTATTATTATTATTATTATTATTATTATTATTATTATTATTATTATTATTATTATTATTATTATACATACATCTATGGACGAACACATACTTAACTCTTCTTAGACCTAACTCATAGTGATCATTCTGGCATCAATTTTGCCATCATTTTGTTGCACCTAACTTATCTATAAAAAAATTATAAAAAAATAAAAAAATTGTTTTTAGTTTATTCTTGACCAAGTCCAATTTCAGTGGGGACTTCCCCGAAGCCCCCTCTCCATCAACATTATCGTCACGCTAAAACTGACGGCTGATGATGACGTTATACTTAATACTAGCGCCATTCTGATGTCGTCATACCGCCTTCCCTATAAAACAGTTCGTGGAGAACACTGGTTAACCCATAGAACTGCAGATACAAGTGAAGAAAAGATATTGAAGAAATCTCGATGATTCCACAAAGACTTACATCCTAGGCCTTGTCCTCAGATTGTAATGGGGGCGCATTCCTGGTGTCGCCTCCATCACCTGTTCTCTTTCAATCGTTACTATTCCCAGCTCTTGCACACCTCTACCACTCCGCTTTGTCACATCCAGCACAGCTTTAGTGTGATATCTGCCATGACTTGTACCCATAGTCTTAGATGTGGGAGGAGAATTCCAACTGGGAAAAAAAACGTACAATCAGGCAGGTACAGAAAATTTAAATCCACATGAAAGTCTCTAGTTCCAGGGGGGATTCAAACCCTCAGTTCAAAGAACTGAAAGGCAAGGAAGAAACCACTAAGCCATTCTTAATGCCAATTGTTATCAGTGCTCCAAGGTTTTGATTTTGAAATTCCAGTGTGGGATGTTGGAGGAAATTCCTTAAAGGATTGCAAAATGTTTGTTGAAAGCTTCCCGATTAATTATTCTTTGTCTGTACTCGTAATGATATATGAGAATAAATGAGACAGATTTCTCATTGAGAGTCATTTATTTGTTTTGATTGTGATTTGAAGACTCTTTTCCTCTTGTTTAATCTGTTGAACAATCTCGGGGACAGGGGGCAACCAAGGTTCAAGACGTGTTCTGCATGTGCCAAGTGCTGAATCTTATTTCTTTAAACTAAGCCAGGGATAAAAGATGTTTTATTAGACCCTGATTTTGTACAACATTGTCTTTGAGCCCAACTTATCCATAACTCATACTTAACGTTCATTACATTTATAATTACATTTGTATACACTGACTATAACTTAAGTAAATTATGTTTAGCGTAATCTGCAGTTTTTTTTATTGAGATCAATTTTGCCAATGTAAGAAATTTACAAAAATTCAACCCAGTATTCATGTAGAAGCACTGGCTAAAAAACCCATAGCTGCTTATTGTCTTGCTGATGTATGTAATGTCAATACATGTAGGCCTATATTGATTTTTCAATGTCTTTCAGTTCGCTTCAGTTGGCAATTGAGTCTAAGGTTGAATATTTTATCATCCTTGAATCACTGAAAGCACATTAAAAGGACTTCTTGACTTCTAACATTGGTACCCGAGACCCCAATAATCTATACACAACACGCAAATAAGATTATGATGGTTACCAGACGAAATGCATAGGCTGTCAAACATTTATTTGAATTTTTTACTAATTAAATTTCTTTTATTTTAAATATAGTATTATTTTGTTTCTTTATTTGTTTAGTTTTATTTATTTATTTATGTCTTCTTCTTCTTTTTTTTTTTTTGGGGGGGGGGGCGCAAACAAGCTGGCTCCATCAGCATTTAGTTTTATCTTTTGTTTATGTATTTTAAAAAGCTGAAAAATAAAAGAAAACAAATTGAAATGTTGTACAGTTTTTAAACAACTCATGCAAGCCTGTCCGTTCAACACCAATACTCCAATGGTGTGTGGGTAAACAAAAATAGTAAAAGTCTTAGCACATCTGATTGGTCAGAGGAATCTTTGAATTAGGCAATCAAACACAGTACTCTTTAGATTTGAAAACCTGTAAACTAGAAAGGCCTGTCGGAAACATAGATTTCATTTCTTTCAGGATGGTTGCCCTGGTTTGGATGAATCGGATAAAGAGCAGGCAGTTCATCCAACAGCTGATTGGTCAGAGCGGGCTTTGAATTAGCCAATCAAACACAGCACTCTGCTGATTTCAAAACCTGTTGAATTAACTATAAAAGCCTGTTGGAAGCATAGGTTGAATTTCTGTTTGGATGATCGAAAAAAGAGCAGCCACTTCTTCCTGAGGTCTGAGAAATGTGGAACAAAACGGAAATGAGTATTGATCGAAGGGAGATAGGTTGAAGAGATCGACGGAGGTTACATGGGCACTGCAAAGGTTAACAATCCAAGGACTTTGGCAGCATCTTCAAAGATTTCCCATTCCTTTTAGAAATATCTCGGGCCCATCTGCGTAGACCTTCCAAAGAGAAAATACTCTGGGGGTATTGTGGACATTTACTCAACCACACACATAAATGTATCCCTGTGAAGCATTCTTTTGTTCTTTTCTTCTTTTCCCATAGATTTTGTACACAGATTTCCTTGTGGAGCACCCCAGTCTTTAGAATTCCCACGGAGTCCTTTTATTTTCTCTTTTTTATTTTGGTCATTGGTCTCCAAAAATGAGCACACAGCTCTGTGTTGCAGTCACTCTGTGGACATTCTTTTTATTCTATACACTTTAATCGTATTCTTCAACACTGTAAAAGACACTGTGTGGATTGTGGATGTGTGTAAGTCCACATAGTATTTGAAGTTCATACATGATATGGACCTCTTTTGTTCTCAGCTCCACACTTCATATGTAGTGTTAAAACACACAATATTACTGTTCTGTTTGTGGGGTCCTGCAATTGTTGTTCTATTATTCTCTTTTTTGATGAATTCCTCGGTGGGGGTCCAATTTACTTTTAGTAAAGAAAAGCATTGTGGTGTTTATTGTTCCTTTGTGTCCAACACCCCAAAGGGACCTTTGGGTTAGCTCACAATTGTGCTAAAGTCTTGCATTGGGTACCCCCAATTGTCCCTCTTTTGTTTGTTCTTTTGTTTGTTTTTGCAATAGCCCCCATTGGTTTTGTATAATTATACTGTCCAACTGAGGGCCTGTACCCAACTAGGAACCCTATCGCACTTTTGGTATAGGTCCCTGGTTTTAAATTGTGTGCCCACCCACACACACACATAATAGCAAGAGGTCATATAACAATTTAAGAGAAATAAGCAGTGCTGAAGAAGAAAACAAATAATTAATAACAATGAGAGAATGTCAGAAACAAATCACTCTAAATTAATCCCTTCAATTCCCTTTATCATCTTATATCAATATGAAATATTTGTTCTTTGTTTTGATGGCAGTCATAACAAATAAGACTGTTTGTCTCCAGCCTTGCTTGCTTAAATTTAATTTTCTTTACATGGTCGTACACTAACAGAATTACATAAGTCAACAACATAATCATATTTATAATCCCTAAAGGCTAGACAGAATCATAAATACTCCCTTACGCCAAAATAAAGCAGCTAATTTTAGAAACAATCTGAAATAAGAAACGTCTCCCTCCTGTTATTTTGGACCCAAGTGTATGAGCGGTCTATGTTCAGTCAGTGTGAATGTCATTAAGATACAGTGAAATCGCCAGTATCCTGACGCACACACCGGTGTCTCAATAGTCTGTAATAGTTTTCTTAATCAATGGATGGCAAGGACTATAGCTCTGTGCTGTGTTTGGTCCCTCGGTAATGACATCAGTGGTTGAGTCTGGGTGGCGTGTTTAGTTGCTAGCAGCCACGACCGGCCTCCAGGCCCAGAGAGCAAACGGGGTGTGACATCATCAGTAACGTCAGACTAGACGGACGGCAGAGACTGTGTATATGTGTGATGACGAATCCATGCCTTGGTAACAAGCAAGCTTATCCTTCCACCGTTATAAGTGGATTGCTAAACCGTGGGTCCGTGCAGTGTGTACTGACAACAGCATGCACTGGATGTGTGCATGGATATACCTGGTGGTGAGATGTGTGCAGCGTAATACTCAGGCCGTTCCATGTACCTGTCTCTACATGTACATGTGCTGATTCCAAAACCCTTGTCTTGGTTAATACACAGAGGACTTGGGTTTGGGTAGTATTCGATCATTGTGTTTAGGTATGTGGTTCAAGCAACCTGTACATTTTACACAAATACATGGCTGGGAAAACCCTCATGTTCCAGTCACCTAAACCAGTTGGTGTATAGTGTCTTAAAACAGCTTAATGTTTCCATGCCGGGATGAAAGTGTGGAGTCCTGCTAGTGGTTCATTACCTGATGCTCAGTGGCGGTGATTGCAATTTTTAAGAGGCTAAATATTACATGAGACGCACTGCAAGCCTTGGCTCGTACACATATCTTGCATCATTGTCTTCATCTATGTTCTTGGCCGCATCCTTGGTGTCAATGGCAATCTCCAAATCAACTGAGAGGAAGGGATTTCACAAGGAAGATTATCAAAGCTGACGGAATATCAGTGGAAAAATAGAATCCTAACCCTTGATTGGGAAGGAATGCTTTGGGTCCATGTACTGTCGACTCACAGACTCTGGATCAGCATCAATTGTATGTATCTTCATTGTGGTGATTACATGTAGATGGAAGGCTATACATGTTAAGGTAAATTTTGTTAGGGTGATCTGATGGGCAGTGGTTTTTGATGGGCAGTGGTTTTCAGTATTTGTTTAAAGTTTTTTATTTTTTATTTGTTTATATAGGGCATATAATAAGAGAAATTGTGTGCAATAGCCAAATCAGAAAAATGACCAATGGTCATCTGGTAGGCCAATCAACTAGTACACTGCAGTTCAGAGTTCTGCTCAATAAAATAAATTCTTGTAGTTTTTAGGAAATTTTTTGCAGGAAAACAATCAAAAGAGCACCGTTACACATTTGATTGTCAATCCTTTATCCAGCAAGTCAGTAACAGAAACTATTACATGTACATTCATCTTGTGTGATAATGTACACATTATGGGTTGGCAATCACGATCGCTGAATTTATATGGGGAGTATCTACTGTACAGAATCAGTTAACACAATGGTGTAGTAAACCATGATCATGTGCATGTAATCTCTGTGCAGTGCCTTCGGATGCACACGTTGTAAATTGTACAAATCTAACTCATAATTTTCTCACAGTTGAAGCTGGATATAGTGTCTTCTATAGAGGAAGGGGGATTGTGTATTTAATGTTTTTTTGTTATTACTATTAGTAGATTTCACGTACATGCTAAGCAATTTGTCCATTTGTACAGGTTAAAAATATCAATTTCCTTCAACCTTCTATGAACTTCTGTCTAAATCAGATCCCCCAGTTTACACAACCTTGTACCTAAGCAGTAAACAACTCTCATCTCCCTTTTGATGTTGTTTAAGAAACAGTTGTTATCTTGTCCGATGTTGTTCATTAGTGTGGTTTACCCCAGGGAGCATAAACGGCACCCACGGCAAATCGCAGTGGGTGTCACACATTCCCCCAGGTGTTAACCAAAGCGTTGTGAATAACATCAAAGGAAATAAACGTCGGTACTCTGCGCTTAGACGGTAAGCATCATCCCACACAGTCAACGTTAAGATGATTCAATGAGTTATGGGATCTTTAGGGAGATTGAATTTGAATGAATGTAATCAGAGTTGGAGGATAACTTGTAATTTGGCATTAGACTCGTCCTACCCGGTATAATTAGCATTTCTAATAGAGTACCTCGTCACAGGTGTCATTAACCACAAGTTTTCAATTTCCTGAAAACAAAAATGCAATACTTCAAATGTGAACTACAGGTGTAATCAAAATGCCCCTTTAAAAAATCCTTTAAAAAAAAAATACACAAAAAAATACTCCCACATAAACTCTCAACAGAATTGAAGAAGTGCTGCGGAAACAAATTTATTCAAAACCACCTAGTGTTCAAATGTCTACACCCCCATTAAAACAAGTTGTATGCGATGAGAGTGATTATTTTATTATTTCAAAAATGACCTTTGGTTTTCAGACTTGTTTTCATCTTAAATTTTAAATTGTTCTGAGTAGGTATTTTGTTATTTTGTCTTTCTTCAGGATAAATTCTCCAGTTTCTGCTCGTTGGAACTCACTGAATCAGCAAATTGTAAGACGCCTTGAGCTTCAATAAAAGAAGGTAAGTAATTTTTAAAATAAACTGTGAAAACAATTCTTTTGTCAATAGTTTCCGAAGCTTGTGGATTCCAATACATAGACTGCTTCCCCTCACAGCGGAAACATTTAAAACTCTTGAACATAGTATGAATACATCAAACCCTAAAAAATAAAAAGGAGTGTGGCACTTCTGTGAGTAAAAGTTTATCAGCACCCATAATTCTGAAATGAAACAATTCTAAAGACAATTTCAATTTCATAAACGATCCATTTCAGAAATCCAAGTTGATTTCAGTTTCATACCTTGATACTTTAGAGGAACTAAACAACCGATTCCAATGACTCTGAAACAAACACTCATTGTCCTTTTAGTTTTGTGACATCAGCAATTCAAATATGCATACCCTAACCCTTGAATTAGCGTAATATACCCTCTTTGGGATAGTACAATATACCCTCTTTGGGATAGTACAATATACCCTCTTTGGGATAGTACAATATACCCTCTAAAGGATAGTATGTGATTTCTTTATATGAAGAGTCCACCACTTTAGATAGTAAAATCAACAAACAGAAAGGCGGGGTTTGGTAAAGACTAGTAGCGTGCTTCATGCGGCACCCGCTAGATGGGAGGCTTTTTTTCCCGCAAATTAAATGCTGCAAATGTAATGTGGGGTAAAAAGAAGGAGCTTTGGAATTGAGTCTTTTGTGTACTGTACCCTCATTTATAGAATTTAACTTAAAATAGTAGAAAGGTAAGAAATATACGGACAAGTAGTTCATGAGGACAGTTTTGGTATGACCTTTAGTTAATTCAAGTAGATCTGCAATAGGCAGGTCCTGATACTTCACGGAGGCAACAAAGGCAAATCGAAAGTTATTATTAATCTAGAGGTACATGCCCTGATGGTCGATCTGCAGTGAAGCAGAATTCTGAAATAATATCCCCTTTTTCAATTTAGTTTCTAAAGAAAGCTTTAATATCACAAATGGAAGATGTCATACATTGGCACAATTTACTTTGTACATTCTGTAGTGGAAAAACAAATCTTCAAAATTCTTTTCAGAGTCGTCCATTGTGAGGGGGTGGTTGTTTTTCTTTTGCCTTTTTTCTTTTTTCCCCTCTTTTTTTCTCCCAATTTTTGTTTCCGTGTTTGAACTGACATTTAATTTGAGTATGACATTTAAAAAATACGGACAACACCTACTGTCAAGATCATATGTACTGGAGTTAAAATTCTCCTTAACCAAAAAATGTGTGGATACATTTTAATCTTAAAGGCACTGGACACTATTGGTAATTACTCAAAATAATTTGTAGCATAAAAACTTACTTATTAGCGATCAAAGGAGAGCTGTTGATAGTATAAAACATTGTGAGAAACGACTCCCTCGTTTTCATGAAGTTATTTACTACTAAAATATTTGAATTTGATTTCGAGACCTCAGAATTAGATTTTGAGGTCTCGAAATCAAGCATCTGAAAGCACGCAACTTCGTGTGACAAAGGTGTTTTTTTCTTCCATTATTATCTCGCAACTTCGACGACCAATTGAGTTCAAATTTTCACAGGTTTGTTATTTTGTGCATATGTTGAGATTTACCAAGTGAGAAGACTGGTCTTTGACAATTACCAACGGTGTCCAGTGTCTTTAAACAAATCTACAAGTATCCAAAATTATTTCCTTTTTCTGTCAGTCAGTCATTCTGAAACCTGTGAAGAAATGTTTCATTCATAAAATTCCTTGATTGAAATCTACACATAGGTGATACCCAGACAGGAAGTTTAGTTAGCCTCACCCAACCACTTTGTATAGACTAAACATTTGTAAATCATGTCTGAGGTACACCCCCCCCCCCTATGGCAGTTTCCTCTTACTCTTCTATCAGCATCCATAAGATGCTTGACTTAATTTCCAAGCATGGGTCCCTCATCCTCTCAGCCACAGCTCCTGCCGTTGCGCTTCAGCTACTCCTCCGACTCGGATTTTCTTCCTGTAAAATATTAATTAAGTTCTTATCTGATGGGGGAGCGGAGCAAGCCAGCTGGCTGCGTTTTAGTTACCCCTGCACACCGAGTGCCGAAGGTACGCTTGGAGAGACCTATAAAAGGCAAAGGTTGCCCTTGTAAGATGTGGACAGGTTATCTTTTCTTTGGAAAGTCTTGGAATGCTCGGGACATGGATGCAGGCAGTCATGTGTACGGATATTTGGATGACAGTTGTCTCCTCCGAGAACGGTTGCCAAGGTTTATTCAGCAAACATTGGATGACTCCTACAGTAGCTGAATATTTTAAACATAATGAAAGTGATTGGGTAACTGTAACCTGTCTCCTGGAAATGTTAGTGTGCACTTTTAGGAATTTGAAAACTCTGTTCCCCATGGTGGGGGCGGGGGGAACTTGACTGTGATCTTGATAGATCTATAGACTTTTTTTTATGAGTCCTTTCACTTAAAGTTCAAGTCTGAGTCTCTACCTCACTGTGTGCCATCGGTGTCAGGATTGCATGGCAGTGATGGTGAAAGTCTAGTTTTGGCACAAAGCTAATTTGCTTTAAATTACAACTACCCAATTGGATGGAATGGTAATGCAAAGAAATTACAATATTTGTCTATTTAAGTTGAATTTATTTTCCGGCTAAAATTAATTAATTAATAAATAAATCAAAAGTTTTGTCTGGGATTTTGCACAAAATAATAAAAATTTAAAGTCTGTGGAATTAATTATATATCAACATCTGCCTTTTAATTTAGTACGCAACAACTCACAAATCCACCCACAACAAAATATTATCTTTAAAAAAATATTTTACAAGTTAAAACCCCTGCTCCTCTACATGTTGTCAACCTTTTCTTCACACAAATGTTCCATCAATGCAATAAAATTCATTGAATTATATCCTATTACATACAGGCGTAGTCTTTACTGTTTGTAAATATAGCACCGCTGTAATACTCGACTATCAATACAAGCATGTCTAACAACACAATAATAGAAAGTGGATTCCCCAGAATTGATGACCAAAATAACATCGCTGTTTCCCTTTTTGTCATCAAACTCTAAGAAATGATGTCCCATCTTGTTAAAAATAGATCCCTCTCGCTAAAAACATCTCACAACAAGAGGAAAATACTGCTATGACGCTATCTTTGCAAGAGCCACTCAGCTGTTGAAGGTTAGAGGTTACACCATGCACAGAGACATTGGCATTCTGACGTCGTACGTGGATGCTTTGACGTAATTTGTCGGGGAAATTTATGTAGAGGGTCCTGGGATAATTGCATAGTGTGTGTTGTGAGCGTTGAATAGTGGCGTGCGCTGTGGATCCAGTTAGATATTAAGTGATGTTTGTCGACGGTGTTTATGGGGAGGTTGAGGCCGTGTGTTTGTTTTCTTGTTTGTTGGTGGGTTATGACTTCAGCCTTGGATACAGAATTAATATGGTAGGCTTTTTATGGTTTATTGAATTGTCTTGTAACAGTTTGACAAAAGCCGTTGCACAGTAAAGAAGCTTTACGTTCAAAATCTTTTTTCTGATTTAGAAGAAAATGTCCATGTTGGCTGTGTTAGATTTATTTATTCAATTGAAGACATTTGAATTAATACTGTTAATACATAAATAGTTACAATGAACCTGTGAAAGGAATAAATGATGATTACTTTCTATTTATAAATTTGGCAGTTAATTTGGTAGTTCAACTAAATGCTTAACAATTGCCTTTTTGAGCAGACATAAAAAATAAAATGTTTTGTTTCTCTCAAAGAGTAATCTGTTTCATACAGACCTCTTATTTTCTCATTTTGTGCCAAATCATTTTATGAAGATGTACAGGAATCCTACAATGTCAAACAATGCTTGCAAAAAAATAAGAAGGAAAACAATTATTTTGTCAATTTATGTCGTACTTTTTTTAAATAAAAATATTTGCTAAAGATCTCAGATTAAAAAAAATTTAAAGTAATTTTTGCCTTTTGAAATATAATTCATTTGTGACCTTGTGGTATGCACTTTTTAAAACAAAATAAACTGTGAGCGGGCAGAATATTAAAATCATTCAAAAATAACTCGTTATTTTATTTTATGAATTCATACAAGCTCTCATTACAATAAGATCTGTAAAATTAACATATTTGATAAAATAATAAAATATAAGGGATTTTAAAATTATTTTGATAAATATAGTCACTACATCCTACTTGAAGTATCAAAGTTAGAAAATGTCCCTCTCAATCAATTTACCAATTTAGTACAAACTCATCCAATATTTATAGATTAGTTGTTTCTTTAAACAAACAAAACAGACAAACATAAAAAAGCCCAATCCCCAAACCTCCCTGAATGGAAATATATATTCACCACTTCATACAAGAAAATTAAGAATTGTTTGTAAAAGAATATTGCACTTCCGGCGTAACAAAAGCCAAATCCAGCCTCCCTAGGGGTGAAGTAGACTCTCCCATTTCTGTGCGTGTCGTTTGCATTTCTACGAAGCGATGTCTTTGGTGCGATGGCTTATGTTGGGGTATTATAACACCTTGTCAGGCAGTGGGCTATCAGCGGAAGTCATAGATTTAGGAGAGATACTGCGGCTTTTGATCAAGATGATGACAAGATGCTGAAATTGTTGATAATGTGGTCAACTGTTTGGAAGAGGAACTTATAGGATGCATGTTGCTATGGTTACTTTGTATGTGATTTGGTGTGGAAAGTCTACACAAAGTAAATCAATGTTGCATGTAATGTAAAGCTGTACAAAAGTCGTACAATTCTTTAAATTTATTATATGAGGAAAACAAAAAAATAGTTGAAAGTTACACAATTGTATTAAGACACCTGAATGTTTTTATTTTATATTATAGTCCACATTATTTTGAAAAAAAGGACGTTTCCAACTGATGAATAATAACTAATTTACAATTAATAATCAATTAATTTGAAGCATCTACTCATAAGGCTATAAATATTTGAAACATAAACTTCCACGTTAAAAGAAAATATAAAACTATATTTGTTGAAATACTATCTCTGTTTTGTTAATGAAACATATCTTTGTTAACACCACTGTAAATGTAAACGCCAAAACCTTTTATTTCTTACCATGAAAGAAAATGTCAAAAGTATGTCAATTTGAAAAATAAAAGGAAAGAAGAGCAGTTGGCAAACAAATAATTCTATTTCACCCCTTGATTTACTGTAGTTAATCCAAACTTGTTATGATTATTTTGCCACCCAGCTTTCAAAATAGATCATGGAAAAGGTCCCTCGGCTGTGCTTACTATTCTTTGTTGCTGCCTCGCAATCCAGGAAGTGACATTCCTGACTCGTTTAAAGGTTGGCATTTAGCCATCGCACCAAGTCCCCGGTTTGTTAGCAGCTATATTGACGTCATTCCCCAGCATCTCTTATTTCGCTCCATGACCCATATGCAGAGTCTCTTACCTCATCGCTCCTTGGCATTAAAGGTCTGCGATGGCCACCGCTGTTGTTGGCGCTCTAACAAGCCTCCCTTTTACCTGGCTGACATTTTAATTTCATTATTCCGTTAACTGCGGGAAGTCGCGGAGTCCTTTGTTGTCTTTGCGCGCTCAGATTCTAATTGGCCTGGACGCAAATGGAGAGTGGTTATGCTGGAACGGTGGGGTGCTAGCTGTTCTGAAACTACGTTGACCTTAAAACCGTAAATGTTAAATTCGATTGATATTGAACATCTTGACATTTATCGGAATGTATGGCTGGCTGCTTGTTTGGGGACAGACTACTGCGCTGGGACATTCTGGTGGCATTTCAAGGAAAGACTTTGTGTATGTTGACGCCTCTGGAAATTACATTAGCCGGGGTTGCAAAACCTTTTTTTAACGAGTGACGTTACTAGATTTATAAACCAATTTCTTTTAGTTTTGTATTACAAAAAAATAAATAATAATAATTACAATTTTTTAATTGTTATTAGAAAATTAATTTGGTATCTCTGGTTTGATGTGCCAGGGCTCTAACAACTAAGCCATTTAGCCCTTATGTTGCCGGTCTCCCTAAATAAAACATTTTGTTCAATTTATTTGGATTGATATAAATGATTTCACCAGAAGCATTTGATTGAGCTGCGTAGTATTTCCTTTTTTATTTTGAGTGTTTTGAATCTGTCAAAACAAGCAGGATTTTAATAGAGCTGGAGTAATTGGAGTTTACATGACTGTACAAAATAAATTAACAAACTATGCCTGCTGGCTGGTCTAAACAAAAAAAATCATGGTTGTATTTAAAGGCAGTGGACACTATTGGTAATTACTTAAAATAATTATTAGCATAAATCTTACTTGGTAACAAGTAATATGGGGAGCTGTTGATATTATAAAACATTGTTAGAAACAGCTCCCTGTGAAGTGAAGTAGTTTTTGAGAAAGAAGTAATGTTCCACGAAATCAAGCATCTGAAAGCACACAACTTCGTGTGACAAGGGTGTTTTTTTTCCCATTATTATATCGTCAAATTAAATAATTGATCAAAGGATGTCTAATTTCAAAGCTAATCTGTTTGTTTTTACCCTTTTAAATTTTGAAATGTTTAAGAATGAAAAAACATCATGCAGGAATTTTTTACCTATCCATTAGTAAGACCTCCACCACTGTAGTGATCTGCTCATTGCCACTTGCTTTGTCAAGAAATGTAAACTACATTCAACGTCAAAGACGGCCATGATGTTGATGGGAAACAGTCTTGTTATGACGTTGTTCATTCCATGATTTCAATGTGGTCTTCAGAACAGCGCTGCATGTCAAATTAGAAGGTTCTCTTAAACATTTTTAATACAATTGTTTTTAAACAATTATTTACTGGCATTTTGTCAATTTTACCAGCAGTCGAGAGTGTACTCTGAATTTGTTTCAAATAAGATTTACTCTTTTGGTTTAAAATTGTAAAGGTTTAGATGAGAGACAAGAAAATCAACCCAACTTTCGCCATAATAACCACTTTGAAAAAGTAAAGTTTCACCCTTGAGCAAGATATATTAAACAAAAATGTGCCCCTCCTCCTGGGCCCATTTTCATAGAGCTGCTTAAGCACAAAACTTTGCTTAAGCAAAAAAATCCTTGCTTAGTAAAATATATGTCAAGATATATGTGTAGTTTACATCTTTTTAGTTATATATCCGCTACCTTTATTAAATTCATTCCAAATCTGATTACAATATAATTAATTCAAAGTGCATTAATAGAACACCAGCACTAAACACTTTGATGCTGCCAAATTATTTAACCGCAAAGTTCCGATCTAGTGTAGTTATCCCTGTAGTGTGTGCTGTGAATTCACTGAGAAGAATCTTTATACACGCTAGATTTGCAGTATAAATAATGTACATACAATAGAGTACATGTACATTACATTATGTACCGTGCTCAATCCTTGTGAATTATGTTAAGTTGATTGTACATGTGCCTGCGAAGATGTGTTCTTAGATGTAAATGTAAGAAGTCTCGATCAACGGTACTGTCTCATCCCTAAGAGTGAATCCACTCTGGTTTATCATGCAATCTTTGCATACATGTACCGAGCCCTTCTTCTCTCCATCCATACTTAAATATGCACAGAGCAAATTTTCTATGTACATGTGATCCTATGTGTATTAGTCAGGTCTAAATTTCATATGATTTAGCAGTTTAACAGGGTGAAATAGCTGGGTGTGTGTTATGACTCCATGTAGATGGGTTATGATGATGTTGAAGACATGTATTTTCAGTCAGTCACTTGGGTCATATGATCTTGACCATCCCCCAAGATGGATGCCATGATACAAGGGCAATACCCTCCATATTCAACCACAGCATCATGCAGGTTACCAGTGTAATATGCCATTAATAATGTGTACTAGCTGCTGGTGCACGGCATGGAATATTAAGTATCGTCTGTGCGCTGTGTAAAGTGTAAAAAAACTCAGGCAGTTTGAATCTCAGTTTGGTTTTTATTTTTTTGTATGCAGTGGGAAGCCGTGTATGTCTACATCAGCATCTGATGAGAGACAAGCCAAGTTGAAATGCCACCGTGAGTTGTAAGCAAATACACCCATCAGCTGATGACCGTTGGATTGCTCAACTCCTCTTGGAGAAACCTGCAACAGTCTACACATCACAAAAGGTTATTATTTAGGAAACTTACAAAATAAGGAAGCATTTATAAATCATATGTTGTACACTTTTTGTCTTCACCATATTATTTGTAATATATTTTGGTTTGCAGTAGTAAGCATAGTAAATGAAAAACAGTTTGCAAGCAACAGTTATGTGCATATTCTTATCGTACAGACTGTATTTTAATCTGCTGAGTGCTGGGAGTGTTCTCAAGAATATTCTGAAGTTTCAATATTTAAGCATGTTGATGCGTGTAAATGTACATATTCCAAAAATTTATGACCATAAAAACTTACTCTGTGAGAAGCACTGCGGCTGTTAATAATTAAAAAAACATATTCTGAGAGAGGATTTTTGCAGTAATATAGTTTGGATAATTCTTCAACCCAAAATATTTGTTCCTTCACGAATCATGGGGCCTTCTGTAACCTCGCCAAACGTGGATGGACTCAACGTTCTTATGAAAATACAGTTGCATTTTTTTCCCTCTGTTTTTCTCTGTGTATGCTGAAACTTTCAGACGTGTCTTTTATTGTTGTTTTCTTAATAATTTTGCTTATAATTAAACATTTCCTTGACCCTACCTTTTATAAGTGGATTTCATTAAGAACACGTTTTGTATTTATTTTCTTCTGTTTGCAGAAGCTGCACAATATTTTCTATGGAGTGGAAATATAATGCCTAATTGATCATCATGTCTGCTGCCAGCAGCTCAGACAAGAAACCTACTGTAACAAGTAAACCAAAAGTTGTCGATCCTAAGCCAGAAATCGACCCTAAGGAAGCAAAGTTGGATGCCAAGCCTGACATCAAAATAGAACTCCCAAAACCAGAGATAAAGATTCAGTGTGTTAAGCCCGAGATCAAGCGGCAAGACAGCAATGGAAACCGTAAAAACCCAACTCTTAAAAAAGATTCGTCGTTCGATTCTAAGAAGGATGGGGCTAAGGACGGTAAAGTCGGCGAGACAAAAAGAACTGATGGAAAGAAAGAGAGACCAGACTCTTTAAAACGAGACCCTAAGTTGGATTCCCCGAAAGGGAGGACGGAATCCATCAAGAAACATGACTGTAGTAAGAATGTTGGAAAGAAAGCGCTTATTGGAGGGCGGGGTAGGGGCACGGAAGGGCGTGCTGAAGGGGAAGGTATTCCCAGATTGCAGAGGCAGGCTAGTCAGGAAGAGCCGGAAGTAATCCCTGCCCCTGTACGTCGAAGGTCAAACCCGAGGTCAAAGTTGAGTCGGAGCCAACCAGTATCGGATGATTCGTCGCCACCACAGACCCCGGATTTACCACTTACTGAACAAGCCTTCATGAAACTTGTAAGTAGCCAAAAACACAGCTGTTGATTGTGCGAATGGAAAAAGAATTTAGGAAAGTGTGACAAATAAATTTTCCTCTAAAACATCTCTAAGGTATTCAATGTGTCTGAAGAGGTTTTAAATTAGTGGTTTAAACATACAGAGGCCTGGGTCCGTCTCCGGCTTTGGCTCCATTTCAATATTCGGAGCAGCGTGTATTTTGTACACAGTGGTTCAAACATCAGACATAGCCATAGCTGAGGGTTGGCAAAGACCCAGGACACCATCCAACTTCAATATGGCTGTGAAATTTGTGCAGTCTGTGCAATCATCAGAATGAAATAAACTGTCCACAGAATTTATTAATAAACACCTCAGTCTCTAAATTGGTGTAGCCTGGGTTTTGTCAGTACATATCTTTTGCAAATGATCTATTCATGAGATTTCTTGTTTGTCCATTGTAGCTTTTAAGGCTAAATATTCCTTTCTTGAAACAAAGCAATTTTGATTATTATGCAACAAGTGACATCACTTGTAAAATGTTTGCACTATTTTTCTGACCAGGGTCCAATTTCAAGAGCTGCTTAAGCACAAAAATAGCTAAGCACAACAAAATATGCTTATCAGAAAAGGGTTACCAGCCAAAGTGCACTGTACCATGGCACATGTGCAATTTGTGACTGATATCCTGCTAATTTTTGCAAAGCAGAAAGTTGCTAAACATAATTCACTGCTTAAGCAGCTTTATGAAATCGGGCCCTGATTATAATGGTTTTGTTGGTTTCTTTTTGCAGCCGCGTGTGGACCATTTTTCCAGACTGCCACACCAGCTGAGTGGTGACATACCTCCCAACAAACTGTATAAACAGCATAGCTATGAGGCTCGAAGTGAACCAGCACTGTCTAGAGGTAAATGTTGTATTACTTGTGACTTCAAAAGACAAGTCCAAATTAATGGCGTTGTCATCAAAAATGTTTT
The DNA here is from genome assembly GCF_902459465.1 of Asterias rubens. NCBI lineage: Eukaryota > Metazoa > Echinodermata > Asteroidea > Forcipulatida > Asteriidae > Asterias > Asterias rubens. The sequence goes on from NC_047064.1 coordinate 1,166,538, forward strand.
GATGACTTCCCATAGTGTTATATATAAGAACTAGAGAGCGCACGAGTGATGCTTCGTGCACAAACGCCACGGGACTGCAAGATGACAAGCGCGTTGTTCTGCACGCGCGTTGAATATGAAATACACGTTTGAGGTTTTTTTTATTGAACGCTCACGCGATGCTGTTTGTTCAACTTACAAAATGGCCGTACAAACACACGCTGTGAGATGCCAGTTTTGTCAACTTAGAAAATGGCCGCCTGCGCGCATGCCGGAGCGCGTATATAGGCCAGTGCGCCCTCTAGTTCTTATATATAACTCTATGTGACTTCCGAATCTATTTACTTTTTTGAACTGCCACTTTGTAAAAAAGACAAGGTTAGGTTTACAGGTAATAAATGTGCGAACAAATCTATTGGGGGCCCAACAAGGAACAATTGCCCAGGGTGGGACTTGAACCTGCGACCTCAGCATTAACGTGCCAGTGCTCTACCAACTGAGCTATCTAGCCCTTACGTTGGCAGTGTTCCTTTTTGGACAATATCTTTGTCGGAAGCCATTCAACCTGTAACTGTTGTATAGCCAGGGATCACACCCAAGTTTATGATACAATCTGGGTAAGAGAGAGAGAGAGAGAGAGAGAGAGATCATCTTAAGGGGATGCAACTTTATTGCTTCAAATGTTAGGTGTGTTTTTTAAAGACGAGCGGAGGACACTGCTCAGTACGCCATGAATCTCTCTGCTTCTTCTCAGAACCAACATTTTTTTCAAAAGGGATCCTAATCAAACGATTATTACCAATAAACCATTTCAGTTCTCAGTCTTATTCAGGGTTTTTACCCCAATCTAATTTCTTACCATATAATACACCAAACTGATTTTTATATCATATTCATCATCTTTTTCTGATTGATCTCATTTCTATTCCAGAACCAAGTCAAGAGAAGGAGTTATATATAGATTCCAGTGGTGTAGACTTACATCAATTCATCGTGGATACACTACAGAAACCTAATGATAGAACCATGCTGCTTAAATTAGAACAAGAACTTTGCAAATTTATTCAGAACCAAAAGTGAGTATTGCTGCCAAATGGTATTGACCCCTTGCATGCACGTCACACACGGCAACTGTGCCATGCTCACCATTTTGGTGGTCAACAGGTTTACGCATAAACGCCATGTCGCCTAAAATGCAAAGCGGCAACTGCGCCATGCTCACCATTTTGGTGGTCAACAGGTTTACGCATAAAACTGAAACTTCCTTCCTTGTCCTCTCTTCATTGGGTTCTTGGCTAGTACCTTTTTTGAGAGTTCTTTGCTTCACAACCAGAATAAGTGGAAGTGTCGTGGCCGAGCGGTTAAGAGCACCGAATTCAAACTCTGGTGTGTCTGATCAGCAGAGTGTGGGTTCGAATCCCCAACCGTGACACTTGTGTCCTTAAGCAAGACACATAGCCATTGCTTCGTCCTTTGGATGGGACATAAAGCTGTTGGTCCCATGTGTTGTGCAACACATGTAAAAGAACCCAGTGCACTAATCGAAAAGAGAAGTGGTTCACCCCGGTGTTCCTGGCTGTGGCTGCTGAATGCGCTTTAGTACCTTGTAAACCCTTATAAGGTACGACATAATTGGGTCTCAGAAATCATATCCTCCAATAACCTGTCTTTCTGTATAAATGTATATATACTAAGCGCCTTGAGTACCCTGTTGGTAGGTACATGCGCTATATAAGACTTTGTTATTATGAAACTATTGCCCACTTCTCTCTTCCCACAGAGAACATGTCCGTAAATTTCCACCAATGACGTCTTATCATCGTATGATAGTACATCGAGTAGCTGCTTACTTTGGACTGGAGCATAATGTCGACCAGGCCGGCAAATCTGTTATTGTAAATAAGACACAAAACACAAGAATGTAAGTACGACACTTTCAGTCAAAGATATTGAAAAAAAAAAAAAAAAAAAAAAAAACAACAACAACAACAACAACATTGGGGCTAGCTACATGTAGCTCAGTTGGTTGAGTGCCACCATACATAGGGCTAGATACTAGCTCAGTTGGTAGAGCGCTAGCACGTTAATCCAGAGGTTTTTGGTTCAAATTCTAGTAATATATTTTTTTTAACCCAATCTTTTATATCACAGCAAAAACACTAACTTTTATATTTTGTGTATATTTTTTCCCATGAAGCAAATTTTACCTTTTTCTGTTTTTGGGGGTTAAATTCAGGCATCTAAATGTAACAACCAATACTGTATTGAAGTTTTGATTTTTTAAATTATTTTTTCAAAAATTATTAACAATAAAGAAAAAAACCTAACACAAGGCCAAAGGGCCGTTCAAGGTGAAGGCTACAAGAAAAACCAAGACAATTTAAAGAGAGAGAATTTATATTTTCATAAACTGGGATTTTCTAAAATGGTGGAAAACAAGCCACAGGTAGGGAATTTACATAAGAATGTTCACTGTCATTTTCTTAGGGAAAAAAACACCCTTGAAAACGTCACTCTTATAATATTGAGTTTAAAGTATTGACATGATCTTTAAAATCGCTTCCGTGACATTTTCTCTCATGAGTCTGGAAAGCCTTTCCTCCTGCAAACAAAACAAGATAATTCTGAGTTGGCGTTCATCAGATGTTGACATCATCTGTAAGCTGTAATCTTTGGAATTATTCTCCAGACTCGCTAAGAGCTTTTTTATTTCTAAAAATGGAAACATTTAAGTTGAAATCCCAAAAGTCATCGTTCTATGATGGGGTAGAAAAGTTGATATATTGTACGATTATTGATCATCTTGTAGTTGTTTTTGACAAGTGATGGGCACTCCATGGTCTTTGCATCGTGAGGAGGTTACATCAACAATTCCGTTTGTGATATTTTGTAAAATACGGCCAAAACATTGTATTGAGGTTGTGTACAAAATTTGAGGTTGTGTCTTTAGCTGTGACTGTGGTTGGCTATGTCAAGCAGTGGTTATTGTTGTGGTTGTGGCTGTGGCTGTGGCTATGTCTATTGAGTATTGAATGTATTGTTATATGAAACAAAAATTGTTCTCCCTTTTGTGAAACTAGACCGGAGCAGAAGTTTCGAGAGCACATCAAAGAAGATTCTCAAGATGCTCAGGCTAAACGGATCTTAAAGAGAGACACGGCTAGCTTTGATGATAAAGATGATGAGGTACACATGAAAGTTCTTAAAGTTCAGATTGTTTTAATATTGACTTGAAGCACTTAAGAACGCCCAAACATTTGGAATCTAGCTTACTAAAGGTGGTTACCTAACTATTCTTCCACAAGAAACTGTCTTAAGCCCTTTTCACACGACAAAGTCAAACTAGGGTCCTTGGTCCCCGGTGCCAGTTGTCTTGACCAAGGACGTTAGTCAAACTCAAACAGGACCTTTCACACGGCGCAGAAACCAACGTCCCGTGTCTCAGAACATTCGTCTTTTGTGGTGCTAAAGGTCAACATTGTTCATCGCCATTTCACTGATATCCGCATCGCCAACGTATGTACCAATCATTTTTCTGCACTGTCGTGAATCGGCGGCCCCTAAAAAAGATTTTTGTTTTGGACGAAGAATGAACGTGTAGTTGAGTTGCTCGAACCATTCACTCATGCTCCGACCACCAATTCCAAACAGAAAATGTAACAATCGATTATAAACTGGGGAGTGCAGATTCTTACCGATGAATGTTGTCATAAATCTGGCACGCATTTTGTTGCACACTGAAGTTTTTTTATATAAATATGTTGTTCTATGCTCGATCATGAAACTTATCGAACGAATGCTACGTAGGCCTACTCCTAGAACTATGCTGGAATTTCAGGGAAAATCAAATTGATTTTCGAGAGTGAACTTTTTGAAACATGTCTCAACGATCTCATGCTAAACATTGAAAACTTGCTCTCTTGAAGGAGTCGTGCACACATTCTCATAAACATGCTCAAAGGTTTAACGTTATCGTACAACGGGGTCGAACATCTTGATTTTCTTGCACTATGTGTTTCTTCTTGCGCGCATGCGTAGTAGCTCCAGCCACACCAGGGTCCTTCGTTACGCAAGCAATGTCCATTCACACAGCACACACGGCCGATCGTGGTATAATTTTCACAACGTTGTGTTTTCAAGACGGAGGTCTGGACCTTTGTCTTAAAAAGACCAGGGACCCGTGCCTATTTAAGCAGAGGTACCTTTCACACAATGTGGATTAAACAACGTTGTGTTCTTAAGACCAAGGACCCCCTGCTTACTTTTCTCGTGTGAAAAGGCCTTTATACTCTCTCATCTTTGTACCTGTGTGTATTAGGTTGGAAAGGAGAATTATTTTAAGAAAATTATCTTTATAGGGTTGAAATGTCTGGCCATTAACTATTTGTTGCATTTATACCATAGGTCCTTTTGGTTGGTAAGCAGTTTGCAACAGCTAATTCTATTTTTTTCAAATTATCTCGAACTAACAGAAATATCTTAATTTTGTTTGTGAAGGAGAAGAGTTACTTGGAGAAACTTGAAGGTGGAGCAATGGGAGGACAGCTTAAAGACGACAAAAGGAGCAAATCTTATGAAGAGAGAGAAGAAGAATATGAAAGAGCAAGAGCAAGGATCTTCAATCAAGAAGTAAACTTCTTATTCCGATCTTTCAAAAACTAATAAATCGTCATTTTCAAGGAAATCGAGTTAGAAACTTTTTAGTGGTCTCACTGAGTTTATCATGCAGAGATGTACATTTTGAAATGCCGCTGAGAAATAAGCATGTATTCTATATACAGCGTTCTATGTTTATTTCCATAATGGTTACAGCGTCGCAGCAGAAAATGCACGGAAAAATAAATGTTGACAAGTGGATGCTTATTTCACCAAACAAATAACAAGGATCTATATATGAGCTATATAAAAGATGTTATTTGACAGTTTTCTTGATTGTTTTGTTGTTAATTGTTTGCAGTCTGGCTCGTCACAAGAAGGGACCATCATGATTGAGTCTCCAGTCAGGTAAATATAATTCCTTCTTTAATGCGATTAGTGTTTCATGGCTCGGGATCTCATTGAAAAAAAATTAAAAAGTCAAAACTTTAGTAGTTTATCTTACGATTAATTAAGTAATTTTACTATTATGTAAATCAATTATGTCTGTTTACAATTATGTAAATCAAGTATGTGAATTCACAGCTATGTAAACTAATTTTGTAAATCATGTAAAACTATTCTGTGTAGTTTTGGTAATGATACAATATGCAGATCTTGTTCCCTGACTTCACCTAATGACATATATCCCCATGCAGACAGCCTACATCGTTCCCTGTTTTGCTCTCATCCTGCAGACCAGTCAGAGGTCCGCTCGCACCCAGCAGTCGTCAAAACAGTGGAACCTCCGATGACTCCACCTACCTCTGGAAGCAAGATCGACCGTGGAGCAGCGTCGACTCTTCTAGTGGATCAGAAAGGCCCTCTATACCTGCCGTTACTAAAGCTAGTAGCTTCGCAGGTAGTAGCCTTGGAACTAAGATCCTGATGAGGAACGATAGTAGTGGGAGTAGTCGAAGCAGTGGCAGTCTTGGGAGTCGTGGAAGCCTCGGCAAACTACCAAGGGGAGGTAAGGTTCAACCTGTTCACTTTCAGATTCTACACCTTACTTTAACCTTGGGTACAAAACCCAATTGGGTATAACTGGGCTAACCTTATGTTCAATATAGCTAAAAGTAGAATTTTGGTGCAAATCCCAAGTGAGTAACATCAATCTAAATCATCCTAACTCACTTTGAAATGTTAAAATGCCTTGGGAGGTCATGAAAGTGTTTTCTAAATTCAGGTTAATACATTCCCCTACCAAACTGGGTATAAATCTTAAGTGGGCGACATCAATCTAGAGTTACCCAAAATGACGCACAAAATAAAAATCCGGAGAGAGGTTTAAAAGCTTTGTTTTCAATCTAGTGAATATATTAGATCCTCAAAACCTACCACCCATTGTGCCTGGGTACAAGTCCCTAGTGGGCAACCTCAAATTATTCATAAAGGAAGAAGCAAGTAGCAGCTTTATATTCAGTTAAGGTTAGCAAGGACCCCTTAAGGCGTTCCACCTGTTGCACCTGGGTATAAATCCCAAGTGGGCGACAACAATCCAGGACAATCCAAATGAATAGTCGGGTAAAGGGTTTAAAAGCTTTGTGCTCAGTCGGGTTAATAGCATTGATCCTATGTGTGAATCCACCCTTGACAACTGGGTACAAATGCCAAACTGAGCGACTCAAGACCGTGTTAACCCAGATACTTAAAATAAAATATAAGCCACAGGAAATTAGACATAATCCTTTAGGAATGATTGATGACAGACCCACTATAAGTAGGTTGTCAATTCCTTTGGAATTTCTATTGAATTCCGCGGAGACAACAAGGTGATGTTTTCTCCATTGTTCTGAAAGAGAATAGACGAAGCTAAAAGTAATTTGAATTCTTCTTGTCTCCTTTCTTGGGACGTTCACAAAGTACAAATGCCGTAAGTTCAACCCTAAATACTTACTGCTAAGTAGTCATGTAGATTGAAGAGTAAATTTCTATAAAATTTTAAGAGCTGTCCTTATTCTTGTAATTGATTATGATGAAGACTATTAAACAAATTTTGTGTTTTACCTGTAGATTCTGCTGAGCGAGGAGCCGCCAGTCCTAACGTCCGTCCATCCCCAACTTTCCAGTACCACCCATCTCTGGGTACTATAAGTCAGATTCAGCACTCTTACCCCTCCCCCTCGGTCTCCTACACCCAACCCTACCAGGGTACACAGGTCACATGGGCAGGCAATATGCCTAGCAACCAAGGGGTGCCACTCCTAGTGCAGTCCGGGTCACCACAGGGGACACCTCAGCCGGGAAGCATCAGTCAGCCGGTGTTGTTTGCTGCACCTAATATAGAGTCGGTTCCCCCTGGCAGTGTCTTAATCAACCCACAGACAGGTCAGTACAATGTGAATTAGCAGAATTCAAAGTTCTTTTTTATTAGGAGTGTGTTTTTGGCAAAACTTTGCAAATGCCCCTCACATCTTCAGGCCCTTTAAAAGGATTATTTTGAGGTCGAAAGACTTGTAATTTTATGCAGTCTATAGTGTAATTTGGTACTCATTTTGTTTGTCGTTTTCATGTGCCACCCCCAAATAAATTTTTGTAAATGGTGCGTAAAACATCCATTTCTCAAGTGTTTGAAGATTATATATAGAAATAGCTTGTGATTTGCCTAAAATTTATTATTTAGAAAAAAAAGAATTTAACTGAATCTTTTCAGCAGATTGTATGTTGATTTTTCATGTTTGTCATTTCTCCACCAGGCACTCCTTTTTTAAATCAAGATGGCACACCAATGGTATATCAACCACAGAATGTTAACCAACAAGTCATGTCTAGCCAGCAGCCGCAGCCACAGCCACAACAACAGCCCCATCCAATCACTAGCCTACCAAGTCAACCAGGCCACGCCTTCCCAACACAGCAGCAGATGATGTCACAACAGCATGCCATGCAGCAGCAGCAACAACCACAGCCAATAGTATCGCCCCAACATCCTCATCAACCAATGACAGGCCAGTTTTCGGCTGGGGGAAGCCATGTTGGATCTCCGGGTGCTGTACCGCAGCCTTGTGGAATGCAACAGCAACAACTGCAGCAACAGCAGCAGCCGCAGCAGCATGGGATGGTGCACCATCAACATTCAGGGGTATAAAAGCTAGTTGTGGTGACGTCTTGTCTGTAAGCGTTCTAGTCGTCGTAATATCCCTTTATCAGGGGGGTCATGACCAGCACATTGTTTTCCAATTAACCAACCAACTAAAACAAACTTGGATAAGATGGTCCAACTAAACCTCTTACAGAAGTGTGTGACCACTTACTTGCCAGGCCTCAAGTTTTATCTTTGAGAGGGTAAGGCCATTTTTATTTGCAAAGGGCACTGGTTTTTGTGGACAAATTTTGTGAAATTTGTTCGTCTACATTGATGTTTGAGAGTTATTCAATGTCCAATTAACGACACTCATTTTGTGTACTCTTGTTTCTTTTCTTTGTTGTGTCTAAAGGAATATCCAGAGCTGAACTCCCAACTGCAGCAGCTGCATTTCTGCAGACAGCTATCCGGTGGTGAAGGTAATATGGCACAGCTGCAACAACAACAGCAGCAGCAACAACAACAACAACAACAACAACAACAACAACAACAACAACAACAACAACAGCAGCAGATACAACAACAAGTATTCCAACAACAGCAACATCAACAACAACAACAGCAACAACAGCAGCAGCAGCAACAACAACAGCAGCAGCAGCAACAGCAGCAACAACAGCAGGCCGCGTCTGCAGCACAACAGTACATGTCAAGTGGTTACATTCGTCCCGTAAGCCATGTAGGGATGGGCTCACCTGGTGTTCAGGGATCATCTCAACAACACCAGCAGATGGGACAACCCCCCTCACAGCAGCATGCTCAGGTTTGTCCTAGTCAATGTCATTAGTGTCATCGGCATTTTTTTACCTTAAATCACTGGTAAAACACTGCAAAAAGAAACATACTTTTTTATCAGTGAATAAATATATATTTAGAAAATAAAGTATATTTATAATAACATACAGTATTTTTGAGTATTTAAACAGTTACAACAAACCTCCAATTTAAAAGCATAGTTGCAACAAGCTTGAAAAATCATAGTTTGACCTTGTTGCACTTATACAACAAGTTTATTAACACAGCAGCTAAATCTTTTTTTCTCAAGTTCACAATCATCAAATCTTTCGTGTCTGAATCATTGTGCTATTCAGAGGTATGCAGACTTGTTTATCCCCCAAGTAGTAATTGAGAGTTGAGATTGATATTCATGACTATTTCTTTGGTTCCTTCCCAGGTGGTGCAGGTTCCACAGTCTCAGCAAGTGAATGTTCCACCATCACAGATGTATCGTCATTCACCTCCATCCCAACTCCTGCCCCAACAGCATTCAATACAGGGCCTCCAACAACCTCAACCTCAACCTCAACCCCAACCAATTGCCTCAGGTAGTCCTCACCAGCTAGGGCTAGTGTCCCCTGTCAACCCACCCACAGGGGGACCCGTGTTGTATCAGACACAGGGTGGTGGGTTGGTCAGTCCTCAGCAGCCAATGCCTCCACCTGTACAACAGGTGTCTTACCCCCAAGGATATCAGGGTGTGATCCCATCACAACAACAACAGCAGCAGCAGCAGCAACAACAACAACAAGGTCAACCCCATATTATGTATCAACCTCCTATAGATCAACAGCAACAACAGCAGCAGCAACCACCACTGCAACCACCCTTCAGTCAATCTGTGCCGATCTTTTACCAGCCGGCATCGTTGCCCACCCATCCCGCTCAGCAAGAAATGCAGCGCCCAACGTCCCCAAATGCTCCCAACCCCCTTATGGTAAACCAACAGCAGCTGATGAGTTATCCTCCTACTATGGTTGGACAACGTCCCCCTGGCCCACAACAACAACCACAACAACAGCAGCAGCAGCCGCAGATTGTCACGCCGAGCTCTTACGTGCAGTCAGTGCCGGGAACGATACCGGGGCAGATGCATCCAATTTCCCAACAGACAATGTTGCAATATCAACACCACTCAAGGCGTGGCTATGCGGGGGATCGTGCAATGAAAGGTTGGGATATGTACAGTGCTGATGGTTCCCTGCAGAGTCCTGGTGCCTCACCTTCACAGAGCCCTGGGCCGTCCTACATGAGGATGAGTCCGCAAGAAAGAGGTAAGGCATTCAATGCTACCCCTCCATCCCTCCCCCCTCCCCCTCACCACCCTGAAAAATAAGAGAGAGAGAGATTTTTTGACATTTCTTTTTAATAGTGGTAGGTCTGAGAAGAGCTTGAGGTTGTCATCTTTTTAGAATATATTAAATCTTTTTTTTAATTTTTTTATTTTTAGAGTACATTAATATTGATTTTATACCACACACAAAGATCCTTGTCATTTGATTGGTGGAACATGTGTCATCCTTTATTATGCCATGAATATATTTAACTGCTGGGATGCTCCAAAATTTAATATAGGAGTCCTCTATGGATGACTGTAGGAAACTTTGGACACTTTACAATACTATTTCCAAAATAGGTGATCCCACCTGTTTGTTCAAATTAGGCAAGGTCATGTCATGACGGACATGGTTAGTGTTCACATTGAGACATGCTCATTTAAAAAAAAAAATTAAAAAGACTTTTTAAAGTGTGGGGTAGACGAGTTCCTGTGTCTAATTTGTGTCAATAATGTGAATACAAATTCAATTGACAAAGATTTATGTGTGAGTTATATAAAACAATACCGAATTCATTTGTTCTTGCGTTTTGGCAAAATATAATCACTTGATGCTTTATCTTCAACGCACACAACTAAATTGGCTTTATTTTGATATCGCAGGAAGTACTAGGTCTGGTCAATTCAAAGTTCGACCACCGAGGGCGCCAAGGCGACAGCGTAAGATCCAACATTCTGAGGCAGTAGGCCCCCAGGAAACTATAGAAATACCAGGTACATTCCAGAACCAAACCCATCTCATGAAGCTGTTACAGACACTGTTCATGATTATTGGCAACATGAAAGTTCAAGTCAGTGCCAATCCTTCAGAGAAATATTTCCATGTGAAATATACTTTCAAACTTGAGGAAATAGCAATCGAAGTCTCTTAAAGTCACAAACTGCTGCATTAAAAAAAAGTCTGATTGCTGACACAATCCACTTTGTTGTTTCTACTAAAACATGCTTGCCTATAATTTGATGACATTTTTACATACATTCTATTTGTTGCATCCCTGTGGAGACATCTTTTGTTTTTCCTTTTTCCCTGTAGTTATTATGAACGACTTTGTACAAAAACTTCCTTGTGGAGCATCCCCATTCTTTAGAATTCCCCTATATCACCGCTGTATAAAAAGCCCTTTGAGCGACACGCGGTTTGCGCGCATGCGCGAGAATTTTGCGAGGTCATCGGGAAATGCATACTCATTAAGCGTGACCTCTAGCGCATTTTTGCCCATACTTCCATCGATAAAAAACGCCCTTTACATAATGAATATTCATACTAAAGAGGAGGATTAACCAATAGGATCATGAAAAACTTGTTGTCTGCAAACTTATGTAGTAAAGAAACATCACAGTGATGACTGAACCCCGCGAAAATCAGGGAAATCTCTGCCGAAGTTTGTGTCCAACTGAGACGAGCGCAGGCTGAACATTTTTAGATTTGGAGGCGGATTTTCTTCATGAAGATGAGTTTTTCTTTATACCAGGAAAGTAAGATATAAGAAGTTAAACCTTCCTTTACCTAATTAAAATGGTGGGATTTCCCCGTGGGTTTTACTACGGCAAACAAGATTTCTGAGGATTCCGTTGCGCGTTGTGCATAGTGACGTTTGTACACAATCTTCTGGCCCTAGCAACATCACGTTGGTAGCCAAGGCACACCGTGTCTTAAATAGAACATTCATGAACAGCGAAAACGTGACCATGGCGTGTGTAAGCAACCCTTTTCTAAATGGCTGTCCACGAGGCTCCATTGAGGTTTGCTCAGTGTTAATTATCGTGTACGTTTTCACAATGAGTTATTCTTCCCTCCAGAGCTTGTTTTTCAACAAGAAAATTCATGATCCACCCATAAAAACGCCAACAAAGGTACCACTAATTACCTTGTTCTTGATCCATCAAAACGCGATCGTGTTTACTCATAACCAAACCTAACCACGAGAGGGCGCTAGATGGAACTAAAAATCAGTGCATGCGCGCAAACCGCTTGTCGCTCTGCACACAGTGGTGATATAGAGATCTTTTGTTTTCCCTTTTCTGTTTTTTTGTTCTTAGTCTCCAAGTGGTAGTGAATATGAAATCAGGTTGGTTGTACAGTGTGTGTGTGATTTGAAACTATGAGGATTGGAACTAATTTACTCTTCTAAAAACTCTCTTCTAAAAAGTTTACTCTTCTCCTACTCTTCCAATGCTCTACATTTTTTGGAATACATAATTTTTTCAGACTCAAATTTTGGGAGATAAAAACTGATGTTGTTTTCCTAACCACATAACTTCAAAGTGAAATGATTCTCAAAATGCTTTTTGCTATCGAAAGATGCTGTAGTTCTAATCAAGTAAGTTTTTATTGCCATAACTTGTGAGAGTAATTACCAAACTTAAACCCTTTTTTTTATCATCAAAATCTAACTCTACTTGTAACTCTACTTTATCAATCCTTCTACAGCTGCTACTGAGACGCTTGAAGTAACAAACCTATCAGCTGATCTGACTTGTAAAGCAGCGCTAACATTACTAGAAGACACAGTCAAACAAATTGGTGAAATAAGATGGCTACCAAACGATGGACAGAGACCTTGCCTTGGATCTCACCAGGTAAAAACATTTTACAAACCAAGCAATGGTTTAATTTAAACCAATTTTATGCTGACCTTTTGTTGAGTCAGTCTCACTGGTACGGTTTAGGTGCTTTATAGAAAACGTCTCCTCGCATGTTAATAATAATAAATAACAATAATTTGGGGGGCTAATCATCCTTATTTGCAGCTAAGAGCTGAATTGCGAAGGACGCGGCTACAACGTGTTCGAGAAGCAGGCATGCAAGGGCGCATTTGGCTGGGAGCACAGCCAAGATCAAAAGTGTTTGATTTTTCCCCCAAATCCAAATTCTCAGATGCTAATCTGAAACTTAATTATCCTGAGGAGCTAGATCCCGAAAGCTGAATCGGACCCAGTTCAGATCCGGCAATGTGGATTAACGACTTGTGTGAACCAGGTCAGACCCCAGTCGGTATCTGGCAATTTTAATCCACCTTTCGCGGAGGGTTGAATCCAGCAATTGGTGGGTTAAGATCTGGCAAAATGGATCAAAATACAAGTGATAACGCAAAGGTGGATTAGACATGGCAATTCGGTATGGTCATCTCCAGTTTTGCTACGAACAGCGCGCTAGTGTAAACGCGGTGAAATATGATTATCCTGATTTGCTTAATCTAAGAGGTTTTTATCCTGGGGTGTTAAATGGGAGATGCTTCCTGAGATGCTAAACTTAAGTAGCTATTCCTGTGCTTCTTTGTAGATACCTTTATCACGATACAGCCTTCTTAGATTTTCTCATATGTTATGGGATCTAAACAAATTGGATCTAGCCCAGGAGAGCAAGAAACTCATCATACAATAAGAATCATTAGTTATTACTATTATTGGAGAAAGGGTATGAGACGGATACAGTATCAATTGTCTTTTTCTCTCGAAACTTATCAATACTAAATTTCAAATGTCAGGATTGTTTTAATACAATCTTGACACTGAAACTATGGATAAACGTACTCTTCCAAAAACTATATTTATAAATCATTTTTGTTTTACTTTTCCTCCCTATGTTTTGTTGTTGTTGTAAAGGTGGATCCAAATGACCAGGTTTCCAATTACACTGTTCTTATCACGTTCCCCTCGATGGAAGCAAGTCAAGGTGCCCTCACCAGTCTATCTAGTGCCAGTTTTACTCTTCAAGTTCCAGAGCGTGACTTCAGTCAACGTCTATCACTGCAATCAGCCACATAGTCCTTATTTCTTGATATTTATGGTTTTACTATCATTTTATAGAGTATTTTTTAGGCATTTTAATTTATTAGCTTTTTTTGAACCATTAAGAGGAGGCGCAGTGTGAGTGATGAACAAAAAAAAAAGTATGGAAGATGATTTGATCCGAAGTGAGCAGTTCACAATTTCATGAAGCTGTTAACTTGCTGTTAAGCGAAACTTGCTTAGCACAGAAAAATCTTGCTTAGCAGAACCAGATTACCAGCCAAAATGTCATGTAATGTATATTGTTGGTACTGGTGCCTACACCAGTAACCTGCAACTTTTTGCTAAACGGTTAATTTTGTGATATTTTTTCGCATAGCAGCTCTGTGAAATTGGTCTGTTTGCTTTTTTTGTCAATTATTTGAAAAAGAAATAGGTGGGTACATTAAGAGATTAATGAAGAAAAATTACTTAAAGATTAAAATTTATGTTGGATATATCATGTGGATAGATTTTTTAGTCAAAAATAAAAAATAAAAAATAGGAATTTACTAGAAATACTTTCAGTGTCGTAGAGAACAATTTACATACAACATTGAAGGAGTTAAATGTACAAATATATATTTTAACTGTTCGGAAAAGAATTGCCCAGTTGTGTTGTGGAAATCTAGGTCTAATTCCTTTAAAATATAAATGTATCAGCAGGTTTGTGTTGCTGAGTGGGAAATGGAGGATTACCAACCAAGAATGTATTGGTTGTATTGGTTTTTTGACTGGTTGGCAGTGTATCGCTCTACACACTGATTCATGCATTTACACCAAAAAAACTGGTACTCCGTTAAGCCACCTTGAGTCCTAATATTTATTTTGAGTTTGTTCATTTTATCTTTTATACTACACCCTTCCTTTGGAGTTTACAAACATATTTTTAATTGCAAATAAATTATACATTTTTTTGTTTTCAAACGCGGACAGACTTAATTTACCACAAGAAACATTGCTTGTGAAAGAAAAACAGTTTTCTCGTCTGGTTGATCCAAGACAATAGAAGTAAATTTTTTTCCCTTTCCCCTCTCTAACCAACCTCCAAGAAGACAATTAAGGAAGATAAGCTTAATTCTGTGGACTGAGCAATATTATGCATCATGCATGTAAAGTTCTCCTGGATTGTTCTCTGTATTTTGTAAATATTGACTACATCAGTTATTGTAGAATCGATTACTGATATCCAATGGATTTTTTTATAAACCCTTTAGATATAGTATAATCATCACATTTCGCCCTGATATGACTTAAGTTCTGGATTTTCCAGCAAAATGTCTATAAAAATATGATTTCCGAAGGGTTACACATTTTAACACGAGACAACATCATGTTCTATGCTGCTATCTCAAAATCTCATAAAGTTGTTATGAAGTTTCTTGTGGAATCTGGATTGGATTCTTGGACATGAACTCTTTAGCAGCAGTAGAGATACTAGAAAATACATCATCCTAAACCCTATGCCTTCTGTGACCTTTCTACTGGCATATGTACTAGCAAGATTGTTCTTTACTACCAGGGTATTTCTGTACACCTCTTCCTTTATATAATGTATGAATGCTATGAACTTTGAACCCTGACCTTAGATGAGCTTTGACCCCTGATCTTTAAAGGTAAAATAGTTTCACTCCCTCCCCTCCCCCCCCCCTTCCTGAAGGTATATTATTAATTCCCAGATGTAAATTGCTTCAACTTTTTGATGTTTATTAAGACAGTAGTAGTAAAGGAAGAAAGTCTGTGACATGTTTTATGTCATTCTTGCTGGCAAGGTTGAAAATAAACACATGACCCGAGACAAAGATTAAATAGTACATCCATTGTTGAGTAGACAGAAGAAAAAAATACACTTTTTATACTGAATAAATAGGTTATGATGCTTTTACAAACTTTCTAACATGTCGCTTTTTTGGTACTTAGGTAATATTGGTCAGGATACCATCGTTTTCGTTACTTTCTGTTTTTCAACATCCTCCCTAAAGTTTTTTGGTGCATAAATATGAAACATCAGCTGCATTATATAGTTTTAAGATAATTTGTTAAATTAGTTGAGACATATATTACAGGATTGTTGTGTGATTATCTGATTACATTAGGGCACATTTTCAAAAACTTGCTAAGCAGGAATGGGTTACCATCTAAAATACCATAGGAATGATGTATATTTGGCTGGTTCCCATGCACAGTTTGCTAAGAGGTTTACTCTACTCGGCAACGCTTACCAGATTGATGAAATTGTGCCTCAGTCCAGCTTGGGATATTTCTAGGCGTCTTTTTTTAAACAGTCAAAATGAAGAAAGGTTTGTTTTGTCTGGTGCGGTATGCACACATTCATTATATGCTGCCTATTTCATGTTCATTTGTGCCAAAAACAATGATTACTATAAACATTCATGTTGAGAGAATAAGTGTCAATGGATTGGGAATCATTTTCATGAACTGATGACCTGACTGGAAGTCAAACAGTAGTCTAGTGTCTCCATTCTCTATTTTGTTTTTTTAACATTCATCTGGCTTTGTATCAAGGAGTAGAAAAGAAAGTTTACAAATGTTGTAGTTATAGTTTCATGTGTCTGTTAGATTCCCTGGTAGTTCGCCATCCTCTGCTGGTAGGACAACTTCAACATGAAACTGATTCCCATCCAATTTGCCTGTTAACTATTCACGCACAATTGCAGTTAGATTGTGATTTTTCCGAAGCACTGTTTTAAGTTCCAAGTCACGTCAACATAGATGATAGCACCACACTGCAATCAAGGATATCTCATCCAGCTGCTAAGTGCACGCATGTTTTCGCTTAGTAGAAACTGCTCACCAGACAAAGTGCCATAGGATATGCAATGTTTGTCACTGGTTTCCTGCTCACCAGACAAAGTGCCATAGGATATGCAATGTTTGTCACTGGTTTCCTGCTAATTTTTACTTAGCTGATAAAACTTAAAAGCAATATTTTGTGCTTATCAGCTCTATGAAATGGGGGTTCAGGTCGGTTGTAATCTGAGCAAAATGCTGCCAATCCTGATGAGCCGGGCGGGGTGTCGTTCTTGTTGCAGACTTTGTTGATCACTCCTTAGCCTAATGTTCTCAATAGTTTGCACACACGCTTGTGTTGTCTCCTTTAAACGGTCGTCCTTAAACCTTTAATCTATCCTGGGATTGGTGTTCATCAGCTGATTTGGTTGTCCAGCGTAATCACAAAAATAGACCATGCAAGTCTCATGCAAATTCAAACATTTTTGGGACCACTTTGTTCTTATCTACATTGCTTTAAAATGTGATGGAAACAAACTCATGCACTTCAGTGGGTCCCAATGTTTGAATACACACAAGACCTGCACAGTCTTAAATAGGGCTAATAAGTTTGACTCACTGTTTCCACAAAGTTCTGTAAAACTTTGTCTCCAATGAAAAGTGTCAATTTGACGTTTTGTTTATTACTCATGGAAGGTTTCACTTTGAATAACTGCACATTGTTGGAACACATTTTATTTGTAATTTTGAAGTGAAACCAATCCAATTTGGCAATAAGTTTCTGGGATCTAAAAATTTGGTATGATGTAATTAATGTATTCTGCCGCCCCTTCTAGAGATCAAAATCACATAAGTTTTTTGGATGCGTGTATATTCCACCCTAACTATAGAATTAGCCTAATTGGAGTTGGGATGGCCCATCTATCTGGGCCCAATACCAGTAATAAATCAAATTCTATAGTTGGGAGCCAAACAACTAATTCATTTGAATTACCCAAACTATGCTTTGGTTAAAAGTATAGTAACCTAAAAGCTCAGGTGAATGAAGATATACTGTTGCCAATTTGACAAATGTTGAAAAAGCGCCTTCTTCAAAATTGCCTGTGCAGAAGATGGCCGCAGCTTAAGACAAAGAAGTTTCCTGATTGAGGGTTGTATATCTTCATTGGAAGAAGGTTTCATTCAGGGTACAAATATATACCCTATTGTGGGTAGTTAAGTTGTATTTATCCAAGGGGTAGTGATCATTGATACTCTCATTGGGAGAAACAATCTGCAATTGGGGTAAATCTCATTTGGGATAGTTCCTTCTGTGGCTCAGGGCTTCCCAATTGGGCACCAGCGAATTTTAGTGACAGGCTATGGAGTGTTCCAGTCAGGGTAGAATTATTTCCCAATTTGGGTAATTCTGTTTTCATTGTCACACAAGTCTTCTTGAATAAGGGACCAGATAAATCCTCACTAGGGTCAGAGGAGGCTGATCAGGGTATTTTTATAATTGAGCGGAAGTTACAAGTACTGAGTTCAGTATTCAGAGGTGGCAAATATGACCAACAAATACTTGTACCTGTAACACAGTACAAGTCAAGGCCCATTTCTTCAGGTATTAAGGAGTCAAGTTGGGTTCTAAATGCACGCTTTTCGGTACCTATTTCTCATGCTAAGCAATGCTCTAAAAAGGCCTAAAAGAGTCTTGGGGTATAGTCTACTCAAACTATTCATTGATTGGTTTCATAAACCTACCTAAGCTGTTGTAAAAATCAGAGAAGTCTGCCTAGTCTTTTCTCAAGGCTACCTTTTGTAGTGTCAAGAGCAGGGTATATCTACCCATGCAGTAAAATCCTGACGTTGTTAGGATATTTTTTTGGGTACTTTGAGAGTAGTTTAGAATCATGAAACTAAATTGAGTAAACATGTTTTGTTTTATTTCGGTGTAACCAGTGAAACATAATTGCTGCACTTTTTCATTTAATGTTCCTGAAATGATGAAATCACAAAAAACTTTATACACACAATTCCGTGTAATTTTCATGTTTCTGTGAGCTGTACTATGTGTCGACCCTTCCTCCCAAATTCATGTCAAAATTATAATTCTATATTTTGTATACGTATTTGTAAACGTTTGACTCGTTTTCTGTAACGAATCACCTTACTCTATTTGTTACACGCAGTGCCCTGCCATGAAATACATGTACACTAGTCTTAGTCAGAGAAAGAAAAACAGTGAGAAAAAAAAAAAGAATCTTGTAAATTCAATGTTTTGTGTGGTTATAGGTTAATAACTCCATGTCACTATGTATGAGGTTTGCAACGTACTGAGCTGGTCTAGATTCGGACCCAAGCAATGTGTCTGTAACGTGTACATTACAAGTTGTGTGCAATGTGTAAATGGACTGAAAACAAATAAATTATTATGGAAGAAATACAAACTCTTGATTGGCTGTCAATTCTTAAGATTGTGATGTGTGCCTGTTTTATTTTTTTTACAGCAACCCCTGATTATAAATAGTATAAATTTTTAAGAGAATTTGTCATACGAGGGTGTCTGTCTACGGATCTTTAAAAGTTTTTCAAAGTCTTAATTTTGACTTCTTAAAAGTGTGCAGACGCCCAGGTACCGGCACTTTTTAAAACATAGTTTGTTTAGAATCCTTTCTTCAGTTGGTTGAGAAGTGTTTAGTTACAGAGTTAACACTAATTACAGAGTTAACACTAATTACAGAGTTAACACTAATTACATTCCATATTTGTCTCGTTTATAAAAAAGGAAAACTAAAATTACTCATAGGCCTAAAGCATTGGTGTATCTTTCCCAAATCAATTATTGTGATTGAAAAACTTCTAAATTGATGCTTCTAAACTTCCTTTTGGGGGTTTCTTTAACGTTTAATTATTCTCTTTGATATAAAAGATGAAGCGAGTCTCCTTACTCTATGGTCATATCGATTCCCCCATATCGAGTTGTCGCTAACCCAAGGGATCTGACAATGCTCATTGGCTCTCATAGTGATTGGTTTGTACCACTCTCTATGTCCCAAGTCCTGCAATTTAATGCTATCCCAAATCTTGAATTCTCTAACTTATTCCTCAACTGAATGATCATGATTCATTGAATATTTACTTTCGCATATTATTTTTGTATTGCATTTTTATTTTTAACAACCTGTTTTGTCTGTGGTTTTTATTAACTGAGCCTTACAAAGCGCCCTCTGTTGAAATAATTGTTGACATTAAAAAGAAAACATACAAACGACTTGTAAATTTAAAAGCAAGTTTATTTCTTATGCAAGATGGCAACCTTTTGGGTACAGAATGCGAGAAAATCTGGGCAGATCGGTCACAGTATTTTAAGGATTTCTAGGTTAACTTTGAATCAAATAAATTCAAACTCTAGGAGGAAGATTATCACATCATGCTGCTGTCGTGGGATTCATCACAAACCGGTAAACACATGTACTTCTTGTAACTTGATTAAAAATATAAAAATCGCATGGCATTTGGCTTTGCCGGTGTTGACTGTAGTGCATGGTTATGCAGTCAAGGATGGTTGGACTTGGTTGGTGGAGTGTTGCGTGTGTGATGTTCCTTCTAATCTTACGAAACTAAACATTGAAAAGAACTTGTTTTTCTTCTACAGGTATTTGTTTCATTACTGAAAGACAAACTTAAAGGAAGTCTTAATAGGTGAGTTACCTAAAAGTTAACTTTGACTAAGTAAGTAATTGATAAAATAAGATTCGACTAGGTAAGGGGAGGGGGGAGTGTGGAATAAAGTCCTCATATTTCATAATCTGATTCTGACTGAACCTTAAAGTAATTGGAAAAGTTTCCGTATGGCGCCACCACTTTTTCATCCGATATGAAATAATATAGTATCTTATTTACCTCAATGATAAATCCCTTTTTGTAAAAATGAGTGAAAAAGTGGTGGCGCCATACGGAAAGTTATCCAAGTAATTGACTGAGTTTTATGAACGGTCTGAGTATTAAATTAATGATGTGTATCACAAGTGGCCTTAATTTAGTCTTACTTCCGATTTGCGATAGTTGTGACCGGTAACCCTCCATTCTTCTGATGGTCGATGATTATTGTGGTTACACTTATTGCAAACAACATTAGCCCTAGTTGCGATGATAGTAACCCTCAATCCTCCCGACGGAAGATGGATGGTACGATCATCGCAACTTTCTTAACCCATGCGGTACAATTATAGAATACAGCCACTCCAGCTCAGGGTTAGGGGTAGGGTTAGGGTTAGGGGTAGGGTTAGAGTTAGGGTTAGGGCTGTCGCCGAGTGTGCCCCTGTTTTCTATAGTTACTCCCCCCATGTCTACAATCACTCACTGTCGAGTCTCTTGTTGGGATAATTGTACAAACATGTATTTGTTAACCCTCAACCCTCCTGGCAGTCACAGGGGATGGAAAGTTTTGATCATCGCAACTATCCATCCTTGAATTTATCTTCCCTGGCCTTATGATGTTTTTAAGTTCTAGAAATAGAACAGATCTCAATTATTTTATATTTCTTTATTTTAAAAGCTTCCTTAAAAGTAGCAATGCTTTTTATTCTGTGGTCCCTCACCATTAGTTGCGATTATCGTAACTCTACATCTTCTCAGCAATTGCAGACTGTCGTCTCCTACTGTTTGGAGTATATTCCCTCTCCATAGGTTACTGTCATCAACTACAAAAATAGTTGCGAAAATGTAACCCTCCTCCCGGCGGGAGGAGGGTTACGTTATCGCAACTACAACAAAAAGTGACTTTGAAATAGACCCAGTAACTGGGGTGCTGTATTCCTTTTTCAAAATTTTGACATTTTCTGTCATACTAGGTACAACCGATAATGTCAAAATTTGAAAAAAGGAGTACAGCACCCCAGTTACTAGGTCTAACTTTGAAATAGGCCTACTTTAAATACCATAATGTTTGTATTTTTGTTATTCATTTAACTGATTGTTAATTATCTGAATTTGTCTTACTCCGTAAAGGAGCCTGGGTCCATGTTACTCCACAAATTCACATTTGTTTCCTAAAGAAGTGACTAGTCCGGAGAAACTCACGCAAGATGAAATAACGGCCCTGCACCAAAATATTTGTAAGGTAAAATACTGCTAGCTAGATGGGATTATTTTAACAGCAGTTATTGTTTTGTTGTATTGTTATTGTTTTGTTGTATTGTTTAAGTTTTAGAATAATACATAAAGGAAAAAGCAACAAATTATTTTTGAAACATTAACATTGCAAAACATTTAGACTGAACATGTCTTATGTACTTATTTACTTGTATATTTAGTAGCAAATTACGATTTCTATTGAGTAGCAACTGATACAATTTAGTAACTATTTTGCAATGCTTTACAAGTGAGTTATGTTGATTGAATATAAAATCAAACTGCTAATTATTTTATAAAGCCTGTAGTTAGCATACAAACTCTGCTAAGCACAGGAAAAAACCTTGCTTAACAGAAACTGGGTACCATCCAAATTCCTATATAGTTTACATTGTTGCAACTCATTTTTTGATAAGCAAAGAAATTTGCTTAGCAGTATTTTCTGCTCGACAGCTTTATGAAGGTTGGCCCAAGTAATATTTTAATACCTTGTTTCTGTTGTCTTTTGAATTTGATAGGAATTAATTACAGATGAGAGATCTTTACAAGAGGTTGCACAGTACTATTTTGATGGAAAAGGCAAAGCGTTTAGACCCATGTTGGTTTTACTCACGGCTGGTGCATGCAATACTCATACTCAGGGTTCTAATAGGTAAGTAACATCCCTGAGGCATTA
The DNA here is from genome assembly GCF_902459465.1 of Asterias rubens. Lineage (NCBI taxonomy): Eukaryota > Metazoa > Echinodermata > Asteroidea > Forcipulatida > Asteriidae > Asterias > Asterias rubens. Next base: position 1,188,663 of record NC_047064.1, read on the forward strand.
CATCCCGCTTACTATTAAGCCTTCTACATTTTTAAACATTGTGTTTTGGTCTCGGGAGATCAAAACTAATTGTTTTATTCTATTGTAGCGGATTCACCCCGGTATCTCGCCGGGTACCTCGGGACTTCGGCCTCTGGATGAGTGGTTACCACAGAGACCGGTGGGGCCCGCAACGCTATCTGATGCACGGACCGCAGCCCGCGCACCAGCGCCCAGCAAAAGGGAAATTTCCTCTAGCATGCAATGCATATTCCGCTACACTATTCTCAAAAACTAAAATCAGGGATGTGATTCCTCTGTTTTTAACTTCTGTTTTTTTAAAGTTTTTTTTATAAGACCAAATTCATTACAAAATTAAAATAAAACCAAATAATAACGCTCAGATTGCAGAGTAGGGCTTTTAAAAACCAAAGATAAATGTTAATATTGGGCTTCATGCTCACAAATTTTTGAGCTTTTTTTCTCAACAGCCTATCACAACCCTGAATAATGGCATTTCAGGCAAACATAATGCAAGGGAAGTTTTTCACCATGACCATCTTTTTGTTGTTTAGGTGTAAATATGTGAATATTCATTTAATCAATCTTATTTATACTCTTTAAATTACTCAAATCTCTTATTTTCCCCTGAATATCTGAACATATTCTGACTATTTTGTCTTGTTCAGTAAACTGGTGGATACTCAGAGACGGATTGCAATGATAGCAGAGATGATCCACACAGCGAGTCTCATGCATGATGATGTCATCGATAATGCAGATACAAGGAGGAACAAAACAGCAATCAATGAAATGTGGGGACAGAGAAAGGTACAGCAAGATCTTGAATTACGTTTGAGAACTTGGATATATTCCCTGTAGGATTGCTATGAGAAAAATGTTAAAATATATGAACCAATGAAATATTGTGCAGAAGAAGTCCCTTCCTCCACATACATTTAATGGGTGTATGTACTTTTTGTAGGACAAAAAAACACAATGTCCACAGATTTACACTAAACTTACACAGTTTGAAGATAATGATAGTAGAAAGCTTCCCTGAAAATATTACATGCTGAGATGCTGTAGTTTTTGGGAAATGAGTACAACAATGTCATAAAAATAATTTTTGTCTCATGAGACGAAAATTATTTTAAGCATTTACAAACGTATTTTCATGACATTGTTTTACTCATTTCTCAAAAACTACAGCACCTCAGTAAGTAATATTTGAAGGGAAGCTTTCCACTATCATTATCTTCAAACCATGCAAGTTTAGTGTAAATCTATGGACATTTTGAAAAAGTACCCAAATCCTTTAAGCCTTGCATACGCAGTGTGGACCTGGATTTAAAACAAGAGGTCCTTACAATGGAGGTACTGCCTTGGTTCTTGCCTTGGTGCTGCATTTATTATTGTTGAACTAACAATTCTTTTGTTTTCTCCCTACAGGCAATTTTAGCTGGAGACTTTGTTCTATCAGTTTCATCTCAGGTTTTAGCAAGAATAGGAAACGAGGAAGTTGTTTTAATTCTTTCCCAAGTCATAGAAGATCTTGTTAGAGGTGAGTCTTATCATTGCTTTAAAGAGAATATTCATTGGTGTACGATACAATGTTAGTTCACTGAATGGAGCCCGGTTCATAGTTCCTGGAGTTGAGCGCATTTCAACTGAGACGTCAAAATTCATCAACATTCGTATCGCATTGGCTTCGCAGGAAGTATGAACCAGGCTTTACTGTGCAGCGTGTGTTTCCAAACTAGTTTAACAACAGCCTAATAATACCCGCTGTCAGCTCGCCAAACACGAATTGAATCAATGTCGTGTGAAAATACTGTGAGTTTTTTTGCTAATTTCTCAGCACTGTATTCAGCTAAAACTTTCACAGGTGACTTTTATTGTGTCTTTCTTGATAACTTTGCCAATAAATCTGCATTCCGTTGACAAAAAAACAGCCCATGACCCTGCCTTTCAGAATAATACTTAAACTAAAGTAGGCCTTTGATGATTCATGATAGTTTTATTCTTCCGATAAATATCACATACTTTGTATAATTTTTTTCTTTAGGGGAATTTATGCAACTTGGTTCTAAGGAGGATGAAAATGAGCGCTTTGCCCACTACCTCAAGAAGACGTTCAAGAAAACAGCAAGTCTCATGGCTTACAGCTGTCAAGCAGTAAGAAATAGATACCTCATGTAGACTTCTTAAAAACATTGCTCCTTTGATGAGTGTTCATTTTGTTAAAATAAATGTTCAATGGAAACGGAGACTATTTCTCTTTTATAAACATGTAAACAGCGGGTTATAAAGTAAACGTATGCGTTTGGTTTTTGGAACCATTTGGTTGTTTTAATCCTTTATAAATGTAGATATATACAATTAAAGTAACTTGTGAAAATTCCAAAAGGTGGTAGCGTATTTGAGATATCAGCAAAAATCCAGAGTGGTTTAGTCCACACAATCTGAGTAACGTTTCTCAAATTCAAATTTTGGAGGATACAAACTGATGTATTTTTCCATAACCATATTAATTTAAAGTGAAATGATTCTTAGAATGCTTTATACTGCTGCTGCGCTTTCAACCAAGTATGTTTTTATTACCAGTAGTTTACAGCTCCTTTTTTTTGTGTTCACCCGTCTGACTAGGTAGCAATTCTGGGTGGTTGCAGTGCTGAGGTGTGTCAGATAGCCTACGAGTACGGCCGGAATACAGGCATGGCATTCCAGCTGATAGATGATGTATTAGACTTTGTATCCAGTGACGCCGCTATGGGGAAACCGACGGCTGCTGACTTGAAGCTGGGCCTTGCAACCGGGCCAGTGCTGTTTGCTGCCGAGAAGGTATTACAAAGAGGAGAGGAGTCATGTCTACCTGGTGAAAACAAGTAGCCCTTGTTTTCTTCACATGTACAGAAATCATGCTATTTGATCTACTTCTCTGGCATTGGGGATACTTTTCCTAAAAGCTCTTTGAAGTCTTTCATTCATGGGGGTTAATATTATTATTATTGGTTTATTAAAAATTCAAATATCGCAGCCCAAGGGCTGAATTGAGTTTAAACATACAACAAGAAATAATTAAATATAAACATTAAAAAGGGAAGGTTTTTTTTCAGAAATGTAAAAAAAGATTATGTACAATATAATACAAAAATACTCCATTCCAGCTCCATTAAACACAAAACAAGTAGTAAACAATTTTAAAAATTCAACTGTTGATTGATTGATTAAAAATACAAGTAGTAACAAAGTTCAACTGTTAATAACAGGTTAAAATCTCATAATCTAAGCATACTTCTATAAATTTAGATCAAAGTTTAAGATGTTTTTGCCAACAAAACTCTCCTTAGAAGTTGGTTTGTTGTAGATGGTTTGAAAAGAAGATGGAGTTACGATGGGTGAAGTAGTTCAACAGCTCTTTGAGTCTCCTCATGTTTATGATTTTCAACAAACATGACGTGTTCGAACAATGTATTAACTAAGATTGCTTTTAAGCAAACATGCGGTCTTCAAATAATTTTGTTTCATTTTTACCTCAAATATTTCTCTGCTGAATATATCATGAATCTTGAGTTAAAACCGAGAAAATGGAAGCTTCACTGTTCCAAAGGAAGTTGATTTATCATGTTTTCTATTTTCTGTCCTGTAGTTCCCAGAGTTGGATGCCATGATCATGAGACGGTTTAGCGAGACTGGTGATGTAATGGCTGCAAGGGAAGCTGTTGCCAAGGTAACTAGTGGATGTATTTTTAAAGATTATTTAGGCATGTTTTTTTTTAATTGATCAGCTGATTTCTGAGCAGTATAAACATAGAAAACTTAAGAACACTGTACTAAGTCTGTTGCCATTTCCTTACACTTATTGCTTAGAGAAGGGGTTTGCCCTGGCAGTGGCTGCTGAATACACGTACAAGGTTCTACATAAATGAGTCTCATAGAAAACTTAAGAACACTGTACTAAGTTTGTTGCCATTTCCTTACACTTATTGCTTAGAGAAGGGGTTTGCCCTGGCAGTGGCTGCTGAATACACTTACAAGGTTCTACATAAATGAGTCTCATAGAAAACTTAAGAACACTGTACTAAGTTTGTTGCTATTTCCTTACACTTATTGCTTAGAGAAGGGGTTTGCCCTGGCAGTGGCTGCTGAATACACTTACAAGGTTCTACATAAATGAGTCTCATAGAAAACTTAAGAACACTGTACTAAGTTTGTTGCCATTTCCTTACACTTATTGCTTAGAGAAGGGGTTTGCCCTGGCAGTGGCTGCTGAATACACTTACAAGGTTCTACATAAATGAGTCTCATAATTATAACAGAATAATTAAAAACATTTCTTAGAATGTTTCTGTCTGTTCAAGCGTCTGGAGTACCTTATCGGTAGATGTGTGTGCTATATAAGACTATATGTTATACTATTTTGTTTACTTACTGTTATTTTCAGACTGAAGGCATCGAGCAGACAAGACACATCGCTAACCAGCACAGCTTAGAAGCTCAGAAACAGATCAGTAAACTACATCCCAGTCCAGAGAGGCAAGCACTTATAGAACTTGCACAGCGAGTTGTTACAAGAATAAAGTAAATCCGTAGTTGAAATCCTTGTGTCAGTGCAAGAATGTTGGATCTCTAAAAACAGCCTTTATGCAATACAGGTTGTGAAAACTGCACAATGTTGTCTTTCACCATAACTACCCCTGATGTGCACTAGTGTACACAGAAACCCGGTTGCGTCAAAATGAAATGGTGTGAGACAAGACGTCCTAATGAAATAGAGGAAACACGTTTTGCATAGATTTCTAAAAGTAGTGACATTCTATTAATAATTAGTTTGTGCACCACAGTGTACCCTTGTTATAAAGATGCTCAGCTTATAAAGAGTACATTCTGAAGTCCACAATCTCATTTCTGCTGTGTTTGTTTCTCTTATAACAGCGTTCCTCTTATAAAGAGGTTATTTGGCCAGTCGCAGCAAACTTGTTATAACAAAAGTTTACTCTACTAGTGTAGAGTGCTTTGTAAAGCATTGAGGTATGACAAAACCCAAATGAATGTTATGTAAAAATCTCAAAAGTCTACAATCCTGGATAAACCTTGTGTCGCCTCCACTTAATTTAATTAGACAACAGATTTTAAGAACTGGACATCAAATAATTATGGATCTTTGTTGCTCCTATTCCTGCTGGATCTTCCAAGGAATTGTTGCTTAAATCTAATTGGAAATTTGATTCCCATTCCTTTTTGCAATCTACCTCAATGCAATACATAATTTAGTTAGCAGGAAAACCTTAAATATTTTCCAAATATTTCTTTGTTTTAACCAGGATTGTGTGCGTGTGTGTGTGGGGGAGGGGCAACACAAACCCGAAGGCCAACATGTGGGTTATCACAAAAAAAGGTTTTACAGTCAGGGTTGATGTTTTCAGGAACTGTAATTATTTTCATTTGTTTTGAAAGTGAGCTGCCGAGATAGTACTGATTGTAGAATTTGTCTTTCTGTTGGTAAACAAGGAGCAAGTCATGAATACTGTACATGTGTAACTGTTTTTTAAAGACATTAATTTGTAAATATTATATGTAAAGCATGCTCCGTTTCACTGGTCAAAATTCCTTGAAGGGCCTTTCCAATGAATTATTCATTCAATAACCAGTGTGTACAAAACCCATCTTGTTATCTTAAGTCATTGAAAGTGTGTGATAGACCCTGAAAACGTAGAAGAAATTTGCAAGTGTCAGAAATTGTTGCAGGATAAATTGATAGAAACATGTTCTATCTTTTTTTATGAGAGCAGTGTTTTAATTAATATTTTTTTCATCAGAAATTATTATGTAAAATATTTTATATCAAATAATTAGAATTTAATAAAAGTACAATTAATTGCCCATGAACTTTGTCCATGTGCATTTGTTTTATGTGGGACAATCTTTGATACAGAAGCCTTAAAAGGCAAAGTATACCTTTGGTTTTTGAGAAACTATTTTAATAATTTTGTCCCTGCAGGAAGAGTAATCCGTAATTTGAATATACAATCTGATCTCAGGTTGAACACTTTTTGAGCCATTTTCTCTTGAACCGCATTCCTTTGAAGGAAATAATTTTTCAAAATGTTAAGCATTACCAACTGCAGACTAATTATACTTTACAAATTTCCATTTAGGGTCCCAACTTTGAAATGATGCAGATAAACTCAATATTGCACCGATCGCCTCTATATCTTCCCGTTATCTCAAACTCGTCTCTTTTTTTATAGAAAAAAAATCAACGGCTGGTTATTGCTTTCTTTAAAATGTGTCATTTTTGGGGAAGATAAACTCATAGACTGGCTGTATGGAGATACATATATATTGAAATTAAAACCATGATGATACAATGATCTGCTTGACCACTATCTCATTTGGGTATATGAGATTGAGATACAGTGCCTCATATGTGGCAGAGGGTACCTCATACACCACAACTTTATGTTATTTATTAAACACTTTTTTTATCAGTAAAAGTAGTACCACCCTAAATTCCTAAAAATAATTGGCAAAAGTGTTAAATTATACTATAAAGTCATCGCAAGGGGGCGGTATACATTAAGCATAATTTTCCCCTCTCTGTAAAGAACAACCCCTTTTTGAAGAAATGGTCGAATCATGACGTAAAATTTAAAGGCCGCCATTTTGAATATTAATCAGGGAGTCACCCATCACAAATCCGAAGCGCCAGCAGTGAGAGGACTTTCCCGTGCGATTGTTGTATTCCGGTAGGCCGAATTTATTAGATTATTTTGCCCCTGAAACTAACAATGCCTGTTAACTTGTGACATTTTGTTTATAATTTAGAGGTTTTCTTAGGACTTCAGTCCCGTGGACGGTTTGGTTGGTTGTTGGGGCAGATGACATGCCCGGGAAACTTCTCGTCCACGGAAGTAACTCGTGAGTGTGTGTGTGTGTCGTATACTGCAGAGTTAGTTTTTGAGTGAATTGAAATCTAGCTAGCACTGTACTGATTGTTGCACGTCAAAGTTCCGGTATTCCAAACTCAAATTTAAGCTGTAACTTACGTTAACTTACTGAACTTAGGCCTGTCACGTTCCGTTGTGGTTTAGTGACATGTTTAGATGAGGACGAGGTCAGCTTAAAAAAAGTATTCATTGGATTGGTTGGGTTCAGCAACAGTTGTGGAACACCACCAATGGTGGCACCATACAGTGTTGTTGTTTATTCAGGTAATAATTAATACATTTGGAACGAACTAGACTATGAGATGACCTGTTTAATCATTAATTTAATGTTAAAACCATGGAAGATAAAAGTTACAATTTAAGAGTTGCTGTCTTGTTGTTTTGTGTCAATTTGGGTCGTAAATTCTTTCGCATACTTCACCATGTATCATAATCCATCCAATTCCATACCTGCTTCTCTATTTAATTTTAAAGGGAGTCAAACAATTTGGAGCCTCTGTAATGCTATACTTTTTCAAAATCGTACTGATACTTCAGTCAACCTTTTCAGGTCTTTAGCCGGTGTGGCGGCTTCAACTTTCCGCTGTGTTCAGTTTTCCGAATGACCAAATACGGTAGCATTACGTCATGCGATGCCTGCGCACAGCAAGCGAAAGTAGTCCATTTTTAGTGCCTTATTGAGTCATCCATTACCCTCCGGTAGCTGTCATGGCGGCGTCCACGAGTCGAGTACAACTAGCGGCAAACGCGTGGATCGTATGAGTTGTTTTTTATGCAAGCAGAGTGTGACCTGCCTAAAGTTGTACCCATGAATACATGTAAAGATGGGGCAAGAGATTATGTGACTACACAGAAAAGAATCGTAATATAAACAACTTGGGGGTCACTGCTGAGAGAACTACAGTACTCGCCAGGGTACTCGCGGCGGTATCTGACAGGTCACCCGGAAAACTGAACACGCCGGAAAGCTAAAACCGTTCGAACAACGTGTTGATATGTCCGACTACGTCACCCGGAAAACTGAACACGTCGGATAACTGAAACCGCCACACCGGCAATGACTTCAGTTTTCTTTTAAAGGAACGTTACAGAATTGGTAAGTAACAAAAATCATGAAGATCACAGATTTACATAAAACTTACACGGTGTAATGATGATGATAGTAGAAAACATTAACTTGAGAATATTTCTGTCTGAAATGTCATACTTGATGAGAAATAAATAATCTAATTTCGCGTTTGGAGTTAATCGCTCAGTGAGCGTTTTATTCATTTTTCTTTTGGCATCGATGCAATGCAAAATTTGTAACCGGTTTTTCACTATTCTCCAGTGACCCAGATGATCGATCACTTTCAAACTTCTACAGGTTCGTCAATCGTCAGTTTATGTATCTCATGATGGATTACATAAAGCGCTTACACTGCCAGCAACTGTTTTGTTTGCAAAAACCATTTCTGTAATGTTCCTTTAACAACTCACCTTAACTTTCCCAACACACTGTATAAATTCACAATGGTCACCGTGGTTCGGGTGGTTAGCCTGCAAGACTTGCAGTCACAAGTTGTGGGTTTGAATCCTACCAAGCTATTGTAATTGCTGACTTGACAATGTCTAGAACAATATATTGATGAATGCAATTACTAATCATACACGTTAAAACAATGTTTGTGTGAGAAAAATTGGCTGTTGTCACATCCCCTTGTAGTAGTTCCACCGAGTTCCCTTGACGGGAAAATCATCTTAACAAACAAACAAACAAACAAATAAGTAACGCTAATGAAGCCTTTTTGCAGAGCTATGCAAAACATTTTTTTAATGAAATTTTCTGCTCAATACTCGTGGTTGTTTTGCTGTCAAAACACATTCAAACAAACTTGAATGGTCGGACCAACCATTCTGTGAAAGGGGTGTTGCAGGGGGTGTTGCCTCTTCAACGTGGCGCACAGGTGCCGTGGATGCATACATGTAGTGCACTAACAAAGTCAGTTGTGGTGTAAGCCAGAAGCCTTGTAACTTATCAAGTCCTTCCTTATTAAATTTGAAGTAAACCTAGGCCTACCTGAACAATTAGTGGGTTACACGTAGCAGTGGAAAGCAACAAATTAGCCAGCAGACTAGGTAGATAGAACTTTGACTTTTGAGGTGTTTTAACTGACATTTTGCCAGCAGATTTGAACCCTATTTCATTGACCTGCTAAAAATACAACAAAAGCAGCTAAACAAAAGTGACCCTTGCACCATAATAAGGTTACAGGCTATGAGCCAAAATGCCATTTCACATGTACAAGGGACTGGTCCCCTGCTAACTTTTGCTTAGAAGAATATTATTAAGCAATATTTTATGCTTTAATAATCACCTTTATGAAAATGAGCCCAGCTTTTAAAGGAGACCACTGAATTCCTTTTAAGAAGAGAAATGTGTTCTGTAGCAAATGTGTTCTATTGTGCTTGTTACTATTTTGCAAAGGAAATTAGATCTTGTAGAATAAACACAATCCAAGTTTCTGTAATTTCCTTGTTCCTCAATGAAATCTAAATAGAGGTAAAATTAATAAGATTACAATCAAAGTATAGCCACAGCTAGCTAGTAACACGGGATGTTGAACCGCAAACTCTATGAATTCTTTAAAGCATTTGATGTACAAGATCAATGACTGAGAAATAATAACAGAGTGCAGGTGCTCAAACAATGTATGACGCATCATAAATTAATTTGTTTTGTTTTGAAATAACCTCAAGAACTGTCATTAGGAAAGCAAATAACATGAGCAACTTTGTTTATAGTAAGAAAGAGTGAAGAAAGAGTGAAATGAACAGCTTCAATCATTTCTTTTCCTTGACATTTCTACGAGCAGTCAAATAATGTCAAATGAATGTAATGTAAATCGTTTGTTAGTTAGGATTTTACACTCTACAAGATTAGTTTGAACTTTAGATAAATTGTGACAATCTTAATTTGATTAATGGTACTGTAGGTTAAGATACTAAGACGTGCTTGCTTTGGCTTAGCAAAGGCTGTGTCCATAACAGCAACTTCGGCTTAAGCTAGATCGCGCGTCTGCCTATTCTTCAACACCGGCAAACTGCGATGATCTAGCCAAAGCTGTAACCGAAGTCACCGTTTCGAAACGGCCTCAGAATATTATTTGTTAAATTTCTGTTGTTGTTGAAGGCAAGTTGTTTATGTGTCCATCTTTCTTCAGTTTGTTTGTGTGTGTGGGGGCACCCTACTGATTTTCAATGGTGGACAGCAAGCTTGCCTATATATACACACTATATGTCTCTGCTTGCCACTGCTGTGACTTCCTGAGCCTTCATGTACATCCTGGCATTACAAGGCCATTCAACTATCCCTTAGAATAAGGTTATGGTATTGTTGGATTAAAGGAGTTAATTTGGGTTTTTTATTTCATATCATGGCTACTTGGCAGGAGTCCATTGCCATTGAGCACTTAGATGGATTTGTGCGCTTTATAAAATTTCATTATTAACATTATTTGTATTATTTTATTGCTCCATTGGATGTAAATGTCCTAGCACTGTTTTGTAAATTGTCAAATTATTGAATGGATCCAGGTGCCATACCAATCAGACATCAATGGTCGTAAGGTAATAGCAATCTTTAATAAGTTTTTTTTGTGGTACTCTTTGTTACTTAAAGATTCCAACAAGCTTTGTAGTCTGTGGTTAAGACATTTGCTCTTGAATGTCTTTGGTTGTAGGTGTGAATCCTACACGAGGTTGCCAGTAGACTTGGCTTAGACTGATTGTCACTGAGTAAACAGTGTTGAAGATGCATCGTTGCATCGTTGTTGGGCAAAAATAGATCATATTGTACTTCATCCCCAGTGTATTAATTACAAAAAGTTATCTCATAAAAAACATTATTGAAATGCAGACGAAAAATAAAAGATTTCAAAATGTTTAGAGTGTACTCTTAAGTTATGTCATGTAATGTTGTTTTTTTAATCAATATTTTTTTTATCAATACTACTTTATTTTTTAATTGTAATTTAAATTAAATTTGGCCTCTGGTCAAAACTTTTGAAATGTTTTTTTATAATTAGTAATTCCACGAAAGAAAAAAATTCCAAGAATGCTTCAAAAGATGAGTTTTCGTCAGACTATAAAACCTAGATTGGCATGCACTCTTATAAATGTACATCACATGTTTGTGGTTGAAGGGTCAATGGATACAGACAGTAAAATATTTAGACTAGTCACCAGTCCTTCGCAGTATTAATCATAGTGTACAATATAAACAGGGAACAAGCAATACGGAGTATCCATTCTACTCCACACTCATCATGAGGCAAATTTCCAGTCCCAAATACCTGGCATTCCAAAGCAAGGGTAGTGAAAGTTGAGATTGTCCCTAGCTTGTGGCCTCTCAGGACCATCAGACTTATGGTGATCTTGGACGGTACCATTTAAAAGATTAGGAGTTGCATTTTACAGCCCATCATCGGTTCTATAATCCCTACCTCTTTTGGGAACTTCACAAAAAAGCAAGCTTGAAATTGTTTGTGCAAACAGTTTAGAACTGTATTACATGTGCCATGCAGATGTTATTTTTGTACACCAACATTAATATTTAGTCTTGGAGAAACTCTCGGCAAGTCTATGGTAGAGTTACAGGCTACTTCTATGAGCTGAAGATTCGGTGCCCTTATATGTACTGGAGTAAAATGGTATCTGTGCATGGTACATGTTACAGATTGTGACTCTCTCAGTATATGTTGTTGTTTTTAGGGTATGATATTGTTGTTTTTTCCTGGACAAGTTTTGTTGTGGTTGGACACAAGTTCTAAACAAGCTTGATTGGACTAGTAACTAAATAGACTACATTGGTGTTTCATCAGGTATAGTTAGTTCATAAGCTCTTGTTTTTTAAACAGAAACATTTGAAAATAACATGTCATGTTTATTTGAAAGAGAAGGTGTTTGAAACTACATCTAATCACCTAATGGTAAACATGTGTTTAAATACAAATAATCTGTACTGCCATGTTGACTAACATTGGTTTGACACACAACATGTTCTAGGTAAGCTTGGGCGATATCACGATATTATCGAATATCGCGATATTAATTTGGAAACGATTGCGATATCGGATGGATTTGGTTTTAATCGAAACGATATATCGCGATATCGATTAAATATCGCGATGTATTTGCTAGCTGAGATATCTTGCACCCCATAGGTTTGGAGTAAAACCAGAAGAATAGGTCATTAGAACACCTCTCTTATGCTATGACTGTCTCTTCTACAACTTTCACTTGGAGTTTGAAGACTGATGATGTCAAATTTAATTAATCGCGATTATATCGAATATCGCGATATAATGTCGGCGATATATCGTGAATAAAATAAATCGATATCGCCCAAGCTTAGTTCTAGCTTGATTTGTTCCAGTACAAAACACTCTCACCAGTATTGTGCACAATGTCAAAGGTTACGTTTTGTGGATACATGTAGGTGTGACCTTAAATTAAGGTCACCAATTCTGTGAATCAATGTTTTTAATATTTAATTAGCATTACCTCACCTTACAAAACTGAATACCCCACATCCCGTTTATCTGTTATGTGATTCCATTCTCTGTCTTTTAGAATCATGTGCATGTAATAGAGTAACAGAAACTACCCTCTCTTTGCATACAAACTGCAAGGTATCAGTACTGCTATAGTGCAGTCCAATTTTGCCTTTGGGGATACTTAGTTTAGGGTTGGAGATACAATCTTTGCTGTATAGTTTGACCTTACTTAAAGGTTATTGTGTATTGTAGATCAATATCATAAAATAGCCAAGCATGTACGTGTGTGTACGTGACTTATTCTAAGGTACACAGTTTAATTAAGAACTTACAAGGTATGATACATGTAAACATCACTGGTGTTTGGAAGCATAAATAAGTGAAACACTCGGATCTGTCTTTGAACATTTCATCGCAATGCACTTTTATGAAAACAAAATTAAGGAAATATACTTCATTAGTTCAAATCAAGGAAATGTGCTTGGAGTAGAAAGATCTCTTAGTATGAACTTGGCAATTGTCAGGTTCTTGGCAATATATTTGAATGTTCAGTGTCTGATATCAAATTCAATCTTCAAGGGACAACATGTCACTGCATAAAAGACAAGCTATTCAGCGTCCGTGGGGACTTTACCAACATTTTATATTTCAGAACCAGTTCCTGAATAATGATTGATCACTGAATTCAATGATGGATCCCCTAGTTAGAAACACAACTAAGTGTTGCATTGACCTTTGACATCACTGTGGACCCTGGAGTTTATACTACAGCCAAAGTTTTCCCTTTCTATAACACTTAGCCCATTATATGGTCTAGGTTCTTCATGTCAAGTGATTAGACAACCTTAGTGGATTGTTGAATGGCAGTGATTGTGAATGGTGCATGGTTTGCTTTGTCAGTAAACAGTGAGCTACTAAGCTGGCTTTAGGTGGGGACAATGCAGGGTTTTTTCATCCATCATAATGGGTTACTGGTATGCAAGCTGGTATTTTTTATTATGTTCAGGTTTGGTTGTTTTGCTGTTTAGACCAGCGGATTATTTAAATATAACTGGAGAAGTAACTGTTTTTTTAGTAAGTAGACCTTCCATGTAAGGTGTGTGGTGACACCATGTAAAAATCTTGTTGTGAATAGTGGTAGCTCTTTGAGCTGGTTTGTGCTGCTCGCCATTTCGGTCCGTGTGCTCCGACTGTCTTCAACTGTGTAAAGACGTATAAGTCAACTTAAATCACTGTAGCTCGCAAGCCTGAGGAAACCTGTAGTCAACTTCCCCTACTCTTCCATGTTACATGCAAGTATTCTGGGTTCTTTTAGGTGCAATACCAATCTTAGTACACTGGACCATTCGAAGTTCAAATCAATTAAAATGTAACATGCCTGTGATATTTTTTCACAGGACTCGGGGAAAGTACTGAGTATACAGTGCTAACACACATTGTTGTATGGGTAAAAAACAAAATTAATATTCTTTATCCCCGATGCAAATTTAACATCTATTATAAAATGTTAAAGCATCTTCCTTGTCAGTGCCATGATCAGAACTCGAACCCATACCCTGCTGATCAGAAACATCAGAGCTTGAGTCTGGTCTTTTTAACCACTCAACCGTGACACACAAAGTACAAAACTGTTAAATGTTTAGCAAACATGGAGCTTATTTACATGTATAGAGCAATATTGGCCAGTTAATATTGAACGATGTCAGTAAAAATGACTTCTTTGGTTTTAATGATTCAAGTGAAAATTTGATTTTGAACATCTCAGACGATAGTCAGTGTGCACACCATTGCGGTGTTCTCCAACTTTGTCAACTAAAGGTTGTTATAGTGATGATCACAAACACAGCAACACATCTAGGTATAATGCTGACCAGTTTCTACTTCAGTAACAATAAGATGCTCTAGTTGTTCCCAGAGATTCCAGAATGACTGCACCTTCATGGTGAATGCTCATTGATGCTATACCAATGAGATACTGAGCGAATTTGACGTCAGCAAAATATACAGTAATTAAACGATGCGAATCCCCATTTTGACGTCATGATTTGCTTCACAGTCTGGTTCACTCACTTGAAGTATGAACCTGGCTTTCTACAAATCAGGCCTGGAATTTCATATTTGAGAAGGCAAGGCCGTTTTCATTTTACAAAGGCTACTTCAATATGAAAAATCTTCAAGTCTATGGGAAACTTTGAAGGGACACCAAGGCCAAAACCAGGGGCAACTGAGACTATGGCCTCCGTTATTCCATGGTTATTCCAGGCCAGACAAATACACAGGAACTTTAATGACTAGTCCTTGCTAAACAGTTGCAAACAAAACATTGTATACTATGTAAACTTCTGATTAAGTTTGCTGCTAAGTTTTCGAAATCAACCATCTAAACGCACACAACTTCGTGTGACAAGGGTGTTTTTTCTTTCATTATTATCTCGCAACTTTGATGACCGATTGAGCTCAAACTGTCACAGGTTAGTTATTCTATGCATACGTTGAGATACACCAACTGTGAAGGCTAGTCTTTGACAATTGCCAATAGTGTCCACTGCCTTTAAGCAGCTATGGATGAAGTGAGATGTATCCTATCTCTATAATCCAATGAGAGACTGTGGCCCAATTTCCTAGAGCTGCCTAACCAGAAAATTATTCCTTAACAATTTTCTGCTCAGCATTACAATGAGTAGGATACCAGTCACAAACTGTACACATTGGTAGTTTGGCTGGTAACCTTATTCTGGTAAGCATAGTTTATTGTGCTATAGTATTTAGCTTTGTTTGGGGCCCTGAACTACAAATTGGTCACAGCAACCATGCAAAATCTTTTGTGTACTTAAGTAGACCCTGGATTTCAAGGGAGGTTTTATTTACAGTTGAGGCTTTTGGTAAGGTTTCAACATATCAGTGGGTTTATGAACAGCTAAAGTGGCTCTTTGTTATGATCAATGTTTGTTTACAAATAGAATGGTAATTGTGGTTTATACACATTAATGAGGTACGCAGCAGTGTTGCAGTAACCAGTATTGTAATTTTGAGTCAAAATAGCTGACAATAGGAGACTTTCCAACGCTAGGCGGCAGCAGACATACCGGGTAAATTTCCATTGTTTACGTAGTTCTGAACATGCGCATAATTCTGAGAACAAAGGATTTACCCGGTAAGTCTGCTGCCCTCTATCGTCCCAGAAAGTCTCCCATTAAAACAAGCATGGGGTACATGTATACATTGTACATTGTAGTACTGTCTGAAATTCTCACATGATTTAAAAACAACGTGAAACAAATGAGAGATGCACTAAGAGTGGTTCCTTATAAACCATGAAACATCTGAATTCTCAACACTATTCATAATCATTTAAACAATCATTTTATTTCAACTTTTATTACAACATTACCAATGGAACAATAAAGGCATGTAAATGGAAATAGTTTTATGAATCTATCGTTCATAAAACTATAGGTTTTTCCAGTGAAGATTTTGACTGAATTACATGTAATTTTCATTTGGAAATTATAATTTTACCAAATAGTTACAAGTAATCATTGTGTAGGCCTATTTATGGTTATGGATCCAATGAATGTGAACAAGGTTCGAGCAATGAAGCCTCGAGTACTAAAGAAACCATGAAAGAAACGATTAAGAAATGATTAAGAAAAAACCTTCCAGGAGGTTTACTTTAGGGGCTTCCTCCTGAGGCATTTTCTTCAGGAATATTTTTACAAAATCAGCTTTTTAGACTTGCCAAGAACCCATGAGGCAAAGTCACGCAGCAAAGAAAGGTCCCACAATACACAATACACGCCATATGTACAGTATACGTGTGTCCCTACACCAGGCGTGCACTTCTCACCAGGGACCATGATTCATCACTGCTTGGTAGGATGCCAGTAGGCTAGGAAACTATCCAACAGTCTCCACTCCTAGTAATTCCCTACCAGTCCCTGTTTGTTTTTCATTCATAAATTATAATCCTGTAATTTGATTATGAGGAATTTCTGGCCGCAGTTGACCCCCATGTGACCTTCAATGTGGAGTGTTGTACACAATGTGTAGTATGATCCCAGGGTAGATATCGGAATAATAATAAATATGATATTCTTGTTTTGTCAAAGTGTTTTGAAAGTGGCAATTAGAAAAATGAAAAAATAGAATTAGCTTTTGCAAACTTCTTACCCTCCAATAGGACCTGTGGTATAAATGCAAAAAATAGTAAATAAGGCCTGATGTTTTAACCCTAGCAGAGCCTTTCTCGAAGGCTAAATGAGAGACTCTGCTAGGATCGACGAAACGTTGAGAGAAATGGGGGTTGTAACAATAAATGAGAGACTCTGCCATGGTCAAAACTTCGGGCAATTAACTATTTTTTTACAATTTTGGAACAAATATTGTACATGCCTAAATAGCTAAAGTTGGCAGTACAGTATACATTACACTGTACATATTGTAAAAATTAAACTGCGTTGCAAAATACATTGTATTTTATAAATATTTTAATCACTTAGGAACAGTTCAAACCGTTCAATTTTCACAGACAAATAGTTTGTAAAGACGCCGCTTCAGTAAGGAAGCATGATTTTATTACATTAATTAATAATTGGCCAATATTATTTATAACCAGCAATCTGATTCAAGGATTTTCTCTATTACTAGTGACACACACATGGGTTCTTACAAACTCTCAGTGTTCACAGTCAGTAATCGTATCCCTCAGTAATCGTATCCCTCAATCCGCCAGGATAGTTGTAGACTGGAGAGTTAAAGCGGAGCAGACCATGTGTTAAAATTTTGTCATATTTGTCTACTTTTTTATTTCCCAACATTTTAAATATTCAATTGGGAACTCGAGTAAATAGAATTAGCTGTTACTAGCTACTTACCAACCAAAAGGACTCTACATGTTGGTATCAATGCAAATAATAAATAATGGTCTGATGTTTCGAACCCAGCAAAGTCTTTTTAGCCTTTGAGAAAGAGCCTGTTAAGGTTAGCAAGTCAGGCAATTAACTATTTTTTGCAATTGGGAACTTGTGGAAATGTTTTTAAAAAAATAATAAAAAGTTTGCCAATTTTGTATACATGTACATGGTCCATCCTAGGTCAAGAGGTCAAGAGATACGATTGTTGCAGCCACGTAGGTATACAAAAAATACAAATTGGAAACAACACTGAAAACTGTCTCTTTGCCTTGAACCGTTCAGAGACAGTTAAAAAATTCCAGAGCTAGACCTTATAGTACATCTTATAAATATCATAACCCTGTCCGATAATCAAAAATAATCTGCAGACATTAAGAAATCCTCTCCATTGCACGTACTAATTCTACATATTGCATGCATGATTCGCACATCATAAAATTGACGCACGTTTGATGCTCGGTGTGAATCAAAACGGACTTCCCTTGGGAGCCTATACTGCAGATCTTTACAGCCTACTAATTAAAGTCGCTAGTGGTAATACTAAGAGCTGCTACATTTGACACTTGCGGCCGTCAAAACCAATCAAGAAACGTTTCTTACGTACTGATGAAGTCATCCACATAATATCTCTTGACAGTTTAAGTGACGTTGTGTAACACCGTTTCTTGGCGAAATAAGTCTCTCCTTATGAGAGATATGATGTGAAATTTGATTAACAATTAATAGATTCTTTGCTGGAATGATTAGAGAGGAAGAAGTCAGTTGAATATTATGACTTAAAAATTATGAAAGTTTCGGGGGGGAAAAAGGGAAAAACATAAGGGAAAAAGTTTGCTAGAAAGTGTGTTGGAAGTCTGAACTATCCTGATAATAATTGACTTTTTTGTTGACATTGTCCTCCTTGCCTTTGCATTGTTTCAGTAGACATAGTTTTTGAAAACTAGGATTCGAACTCCCTCTAGCCACCGAGCTAACTCGGTGGTCTAGTGGTAAGACATCTGCTCTAGCAACGCAAATGTCATGGATTCAAATTTCACACAAGTTATTTGCCTGTTGAGTTTTCCCACCGAACTTTGGAAAGTATTGAGTATAGACTGCTTAATACACATCGTCATAAGGGTAAAAACAAATTACATTCATTCCATTGTTGACAATTGAGTTACAATGTACATGTATTTACTAACGATACCAACCAGCCATAGTTGTGCATGTTACGCAACCCTTATGTGATGGTCAATGTTCGTTCTTGCCAACCATAGCGTGTACAGCTTATGTGATGGTCAATGTTCGTTCTTGCCAACCATAGCGTGTACAGCTTTTTTTGTAGTTATAAATCCTGTTAAAGGCCTATGTCTCAAAGGCCATAAGCTTTATTTCTCTAAGAGTGGCCTACAGGTATGATTTCTTAGGTTTTTTGTCTGATTTCTTGATTTTCTCAAAAGATAGTATGTAAACTTCTTACCATCTGAGAGGTATTGGGTCAAGAATAAAGGAAGGCCTTGTGCTTTCAAACGTATGAAAGAACCCACTGGGCTAGTAAAGTTGGGTTTTACTGGGATGTATTTTTGGTACATGGTTCAGGAATGTTTATGTTTGTCCAATCTCATCCTTATTAATAAAGGTTTACTTGACACTGAAGTGTCCTCTTCTCAGGTCAAGTAGCCATGCCATTCAGAAATGGCATTCCATGCCTAGACATAGACCTTTTCAGTTGGCAGGATTTGCAACTTTGCATGACGGGAGTACAATCGTGTGAGGGTTGCAGCAGTAGCACCTGACAGATGTGTAAATCTCTTTTGAGTAGTATGAGTAGTGTTGGCTCTGAAAAGAACCGGTGGTTGACAACTCCTATTTTGAGTAGTCTTGGTCCTGAAAAGAACCAGTGGTTTTCAAAGTTTGAGGCAATTGTGGAAATGTGTAAAGATCTGTGACTGACTTGTGATATTGAACCACTGGAGTGAACAATCAGTGTCCAGTACACATTTACTGATCACTGTTTCAGCACCACTGCAAGATTCTGGGTTGTCTGTTCATTGTTATTATGATGGAATTGGTCGGCTAGTTGGCCAATCAGCACATGTTCATCCAATCAAACAAAGTCAGTGGAAATCCCAAGAAGTGACAACTCAGACTATTTAGAATTACTTTTAAGCTGTGTCTACTGGATATGTAACATCTGTCATGATTGGCTGATCATGTAGCCAATCACAACACCCAAGGTTTGAATCATTCATGAAGCAGATATTCCATTGAAAGAATATAAATTGGCCACTGTAGCCAACTGTAGCCGTAGTTGTAGCCATAGTTGTAGCCGTAGTTGTAGCGCACCTCATTTCTCACATCTGTCACTTCTGTATCAAAGTCATAAGGAGGTCACTACCTGACATCGTCATACTTGCATTGATCCTTGATAACACTTGACCAGCCTTGTAACTTAACAATGTTATCGCAACGTTTGGTATCGCAAAATGAAGTTCAGGATGAAGTTCAGGCAGTCAAGTTGTAATGTAAGATGCCTAGATCTGATAGGGTGGCAAAGCTCAATAAGAAAAGGAAAGGCAAAAAAAATGAGTTTTCTTTTAATGGACAATGACATACTGCCAGGTGGTGTGCGCTTCATTGAGCCAAGTTTATGGCTTTGACTGTGGCTTTTTCAGTAAGCCAGTGGCTGACAGTCTTTGCCAGTCAATACAAAATCATCTTGCAACATTTTCAATTTGATTCTTTCATTAATGGCAACACTCTCCTTGTAATGAGTTGCTATGAGCTGTGTGGAGCCAGGGATCGGTTG
This sequence comes from Asterias rubens, assembly GCF_902459465.1. Lineage (NCBI taxonomy): Eukaryota > Metazoa > Echinodermata > Asteroidea > Forcipulatida > Asteriidae > Asterias > Asterias rubens. The sequence goes on from NC_047064.1 coordinate 1,208,836, forward strand.
GACAATTTCTGATGTCTGGTAGAGGCTGTCATGGCATGGGGTCCAGACCACATGGTCTGTTTTTACATCTTATATTCTGTTATAATGCTCTGGAGCATTTTAAGGACATGTTAACAAAAGAAAAATACATGAACAACCTCCTTAGAAGAATATAAATGAAGGACCATCTTGTTAAAAAAAGGTTGATTTATTTATTAATTTTTTGAAATAGGTTTTATTGACCAGGGGATTTTAGGTGTCAATCGCAGTTGGTACATAGGGCCTATGTATTTTGAAATGAAGCCTTGATTCATAATAACTGACAAGTTAAACAAATATTTTTGGATTGTGTGATGGATTTATAATTGAGGATAGATTTTGGTTGGCCTGGAAGATGGTTCATACTTGACAGTGATATAAATGGACTCCAATGACACAAAATTACAGTCCTCAAGCGATTCATCAAATTTGATGGTAAATTTGTTGCAATCATTGGCATAAATCTTAGTTTATTACATTGTAATATACTTAGCAATTGACACTTAGTAATAGTAATTGGAAATCGCCATTTAAAAATTTCAAACTTAAATCTTATCATTGACAGCTGTTGTGAGTTGAAGCCTTTCTCACTGGTTGAAGCTAGTGAAACATCCAATGGGAATGTTCTTGCTCGATACAAGAACGGAAAGTCATTTCCTAGAATTTACTTCTTAGAACTGAGTGTCTTATAAATTATGACGACTTTCAGTTGCTCATGGACATGACATGTAGACGTAAGATATATATATTGGAAGACATGGGCTGTTCCTTGCCGGAAGTGAAATAAATAAATAGTGACAAAAAATAGTCCCAAACGAAGCCATCGGCAAACTGAGTAAGACATTTCCTACCCTAGTAACCATTACATCTCAAGTACCGTTCTGTTCTGCTCTCACACAGTAACTTAGAGATGACGTAACTGCACTTAACCACACAACGGCATCTTGGCCACCCTCTTAAAACAATAATAGCTCCTCATTTGGAAATGTTAATGGAAAGAGACACCTTTCCTGAAGGAGCTTAATGCTTCAATAGAGGCCAGCAATCATATTAAATGGAGAGAGTTGGAGTCGGCTGGCATTTCCAAAATGCAAATGAAGTTGTTACTTGCACGCACTGTGTGCTGAACGCTCCACAGCAGTAATAAACTTATTCCACTACATTTACTTTGTAGACGCTCTCAATTGAGTTACTTAATTAGGATTTTTTTTTTAATAGGCGGTGGATGTATTTTCTAAATTCAATTTTGTGCTTGGTTTTCAATAAGGTATACTTGATATATTGCAACGTAGATGTTACACAGGACATGTACAGGATTATTTGGAATGTATTAAACTATAGCAAATTGACAACCAGAACGGTAGTTAGAAGTGCTGCCCAGATTCCCGGAAGTGACTTGAGAAAATGGAACGTTTGAGAAGCCATAAATACGTCCTAAAATCCGATCTAAATCATCTAAGGCAGAAGGAATGAAATAAAGGTTTTTGAAGGGATTTGTGAAAGATTACTCCCTAAAAAAAATCATGTTTTCAAAGAAAATTACGAAATGGTTGTCAGCGTTTTTGAGAAAATGTGGCTTTTGTGTTACTTATTCATTCAGGGAAGGAAAATAAAAATAAAAAAAGCTTTACACTTTACATAAACATTTCTTAGAATAACTGGTTTGACTTGTTGTAGCACCACTTAGTTTCATATCAGTACAAACTTTGCATCAAGCAAGATCCTAAAACATCACTCATTCCCTTTCCCATGTTGTTGACTGTTGACTCAACTATGCATTCTTGGACATCATGGCAAAACATGGTCTTAGAACGAAAGCATCCAGAAGTATAATATTTATTCCAGATGTAAATTATTAGCGATGAGATTCTTGATGAATTATTCATGGATGGACGTTTGGGAATGATGACACAAGGGCAACAGTCATTCTTGGAATATCTTAGCTATGTCTTTCACCATTCTATGCAACCTTTCATGAGAAAGTAACATCTTGGAGTCCTCGGACGGACATTGATCAAGTAGATATCATGTTTCATCAATTCTATAAATTGTTACTTTCACACTGTCTCTTTAAGTTTAACTACCGTATACATGCTCTAATTTTTTGGGTAAAAGTCTTTCCCTTTCGAACTGATTTTCCTTTTCTGATGAACGTTGTGACATAAAATTCCAGTCTCGTTGTGTGTTAATTTGTTTACTTTGAAGGCCTGATACTTCTTTCTGGTAAGTGCAAGTCGGTTTTCAACATTTAAAGGGGCACCAAGGCAATGACCAGGGGCATGGAGGAAATTATCTCCGTTACCTCTAGAATTTTAGGCCAGTGGTTGATGTAATGTACATGTAAAGAAATAGGCAGTGTATTAAATACAGTCAACCCTTGTTATAAAGACCAAAGAGTTCTGCATATAAAGAGTACATTCTAAAGTCCCGAATGTTGTTTCTACTTTGTGTTTCTTTGTTTTACTGTCCTCTTGTATGCATGTTTCTGTTATAAACAAGTAATTTGGCCAGTCCCAGTGATCTTGTCATACATGTAATCGTACTGTTTTTATCTTTTGTATTTCGCCTGTATATTGTAATACTTTTCAGAGTTGTTTATATTATATTTCGATGTATTTTTGTATAAATGGTAAATTTTAGTGTAATTTTTATATAACATATTTTTAGACAAGCAAAACCAAATCGAATTTCACTGTACTAATATTTGTCTTGTACAAGTGACAATAAAACATTATTCTGTTTTTAATGTAACACAGAGAGTTAACTGTAACTCATCTGCTACACCATCCTTATTAGTTAAACCGGTGCGTGTTGTATGCTACACTATCCTTCAATATGAGTACATGTTGAACATTGTTTCACACTGAAGCGTGAATGACATTCCCTGCCACGTTTGCCCTCATCTGAAATTAATTCAATAAAACGCACTGAACTGAAATGTACTTTTATTTCTTTTCCCGATTGGTAACAACCTTCTGCTTGCAATTATACAAGCCTGCCAACACTCTTCTCTTGAAGTGGTTCTTAAGTTGTCCTTGGATGTACTTGTAGTATGGGACTGAGTTTTCTTATCATGTCAGGCTTAATATATTCTATTTGGAAAATTACATTAGGGGTGAAAGAAGTTTCCAGTGGTTGCTTTCTGTCAAGGGATACAGAAACTAGATTTGATTTTGAAAATATTACAGGAGACTTTTAAGATGCAACGCCAAGATTTAAAGTCGTTTTTTTTTAAGGAGAGTTTATGCAATCCATTTTAACCAGCTCTCCAGTTCCAACATTGCTCAGCCACAATCGTGTTATAAACATACCAAATAAAGAGCAAACCAAATATTGAGCAACTCTTTGCATTTGACAAACTTAATTACTTTTTATTCTTCAATGACACAGCGTTGAATTCTTGATTTCAAAACAATGTTGAGATAACTGTTATACATCAGTGTTTTTAAAACTACGGCAAAGCATTAGCACCCAGAATGTGTAACTGATTGTGGCTGTGTATAATCATCAAAAGATCTGTGAAAATGTCATCTAAATTGATGGTGTTTTTGTTTTTGAGAATACATCTTAATTTTCTCACTATTTGACAAGAGAAATAAGATAAGATTTAAACACATTTTCTCAACAGATATCAACAAGTCAGACAGGTATATTTTTTTAAATAAATTAATAAACCAAACAAGATATCGCTGACTTGCAATTTGCATTGTAATTAACAATCTTTGTGTATCTTTACGTCATTCTTTTCCAGATAACTGTAGTAACACCAGCCAGCCACAATGGCGTTGAAGATTTCATTGAAAATCAACATTGTGGCTGCAAACAGCACTAAGACCATGCAATTTGATCCAACGGGGCTGGTCTATGACGTTTGCAGATGCATTCGAGAGAAAAATCCGGAGGCTGCTGCGTTACTAGGGCAACGTAAGTTGACATATTGATCAAGTGGTTACCAAATACAGGAGTTGTGACTTGAAATCTTGTTTTTTTTTGTTCTTGTATGACTTGATTTTCTGAAAGGGCATCTCAGGTTGTCAAGTAGAATATAATTTGATGTTTACTGCATCGATATTGGCCTAAATTTGGTTGATCAACAGACGTGTCTAAAGTACAGGATCAGTCATAATTCAATTCAATTCAATTCAACTTGGTTTAATTTACAGTTTGACTATTGACTATTGTCCGAAGACTAAACAAGTAAAGTTTACAAAGATGAAAGATTTCAGTAAAAAATGACAGATTAAGAAGATGTTGAATTATATAAAGTTTAACACAGAAATGTTTTTTTTTTTTATAATTATGAAAATACATTATTTATACAATATCCAAATTGATGAAACAGTCTCTGTTGAACAGAGAAAAATTTACTAGACAGTGATTTGAACATATGACCTCCGGTTTAACTACGAGCCCTCTACCAACTGAGCTATGTACATTGTAGCCCTACGATGGCTGTCTCCTTATTTATCAATATCGAAATTACTTGGATACAAACATTTAAAGTCAAACTGTGAAAGATTTTCAGCAACTATTCCTGGGATTTTTCCTGGTAGTAATGCATACTAATTGTATTTTTTTTCTTATTTGTAGCCAATGAATATGGTCTCTTTCTTTCTGATGAGGATCCTAAGAAAGGTGTGTGGTTGGAGGCAGGAAAGACACTGGAACACTATCTCCTTAGAGCAGGGGTAAGAGTTAAGGTTCACTCGCTAGGATGTCTTGTAACTTTATTTTATCCAAAGCTGTCAACGGTCTAATTTTCCTGGGACAGTCCCATTTTGTGCATTTCCTTACTTTCATAATTAAATAAAATTTAAAAAAATGTGTGTCAGTATTTGCTACTGTGTGAATTTAAGCCCTCAAGCGGCCCTGGTAAATGTGTAGCTCTTTGAGCTTCCGGGGGCGTGGTCCCCTAGAAGGGGATCCACACCTGAAACCCACCAGTGGCCTAGACGTTTCCCCTGGACCCCAAACTGAGGGTATTTCTATTTCCACTATTCAAAAGTTGGCTTGTTTGATAGTCAAAGGGAATGTAACTGACGCTGATCAGAGTATCAGCATTCTCCCTTCACAAGGGTCAGATGACCAGATGCTATTGCTAGTAGTTAAAGCACCCGAGGACCTGTTAAAATTCACTCCAAGTGGTCATCTATTCAGTGTTAAGCCAGGTTCATACTTCCTGCTAATGTGAAGCGAATGTTGACGTCACAAATTCGCAACGAATAAATCTCTGCGTGGGCAGAGATGTGACGTCAAATTCACCTCAAATTCGTTTCGCATTTACATTCGCATGAAGTATGAACCAGGCTTTAAAAAGCACCCCTGTTTCATTTGAAATAGGGTCAAGTGAACAAGGTGATGGACAAGTGAATTGACAAGCATGCTGGCCAGTTATTGAAAAAGTTCAGGGCAAACCCTGCATGTGAAACAGTGTGAACATGTACATGTATATTAGTAGAAGATATTACATGGACAATGTATGTCATGTCTGAACTACATGTAGTTGCTGTGGCTACTGCTGTGGCTACTGCTGTTGCTTGGCTGCGACTCTGGCTGTTTGATTGCCAAGTTAACATTTAGTAGAGGAACACCCTTGGCAACAGCCAAACTCAGTACTGGCCTTATTCAAATATTGACTGCATTGAGGTGGAATAGTAAAACTATCATCTGAAGGTGATCCCTTGAGCCTCCTCAAATAAAACACTCCTAGAGAAGTCAATTTCACAAGCAATATGCAGTCAATATTTATTTTATAATACCTCTTGCAAAGAGTCTGCATATAGCGTTGTAGTACCTGCTGGTAAGATTTGAACTGCTTCTAGCCACTGGCCTAGCTTGGTGATCTAGTGGAGAGACATTGCTCCAGCAATGCAAAGGTCATTGGTTGGATCCCACCTGGGCCCAATTTCACAGTGCTGCTAAGCACCAAAATTTGCTTAGCATGACATTTGTTGCTTGATTAAAACAGGAATGCCATCCAAATTTCCAGTCTTCGCATGTTGCTTCTTACTGGTATTCAGCTGTTGTTTGCTAGTCCTGAAAATCATGTGGAAATTTGGTTGGCATTCCTGTTTTTATAAAGGGAGAAATTTCATGCTAAGCAAATTTGTGTGCGTAGCAGCACTATGAAATTGGGCCCTGAGTGATTTGCCTATGGAGTTGTTTTTCACAGAACTTGGGAAAGTATTAAGTATACAGTGCTTACATGTAGTACACATCGGTGAAGGGTAAAAGCCAAATTATAGATTCTGCACTTATGTTTAGAGGCGTTTTGAATGTTTCGGCAAATTTTGATAGAGGTTTAAATTTGGCAAGATGAATAATGGAAAAATGAGTTGCAAAATGGTCACTGGCTTTAACATGTACGTCTTGCCTTGTAAATTCATGTTTGTCTCTCAATGTGGCCAAGCCTTGTGCCATTTCAACTGATATCCTGTTAGTCTAAGTTAGTTTGCCATATCATTACATATTATTTGGTTCATGTCTGGCTATAACCTAAAAAAAAAGAAAAAAAGAAAAAAAGGTGACGGCAGAGCCATTTTGTTGAAACCGGATGAAAACATGAAATATTATCCATCCTGGAAACCATTGATACTGTGATATCCGTTACCATTGCAGGCAAAATGTCATGAAGATGATTTTCAGGAAAGAAGTCTCTAAAAAGGGAGTCTCTTAGTTTTAAAAAACACAACTGATCAAAATGGTTAGGTCGAATCAAAATGGTTAGCCTGAATAAAAACGGTTAGATTAAACCAAAATGGTTAGCCTGAATAAAAATGGTTAGATTAAATTAAAATGGTTAGGCCAAATAAAAATGGTTAGCCTGAATAAAAATGGTTAGATTAAATTAAAATGGTTAGCCTGAATTCAAAATTCTTGTTATTATTTTTAGTCAATTAAAAGCTTTGCAAAATGTCTCATTGCAACTTTGTATGTTGAACAGTCCTAAGAAATTGGTTATTGTCGATGGGAAATTTCCTTGATGTGTACCTTCTCTAATTTGATGAGGAGCTACTCTCAAAAGTATTTTCACACCAAACAAAGTTTTATCCAATAGGAAAGACTGAATTATTGGTCTTTGAAAAAAGCATAGCACCTCAGAATAACAGATTGAGGCAGGAAAGTACAGTTGGTACATGTACATGTAGGTGTAATGGAAGAGGAGACCTACCTTTAATGCAGAAAATGGCTGTGATGGTATCTGTTATAAAAAAGACTTTATCTTCGTGTCATTAGTTTGAAATGGATAGCGGAGGGTGTTGTCTGAAATGTGAATATTTTTCGACGATTATGGACACATTGAATAAAACAATCTATTAAAGCCGTTATCAGGTCGCATACTTCCTCTACATTATGCAGGTGTTTTCTCTTAAAGGGACACGGTACCTTGGATTGGGCATAACAAAGATGGTTAAATGGTGGACCGTGTTTAATCACAAAGTACAAGGAAAACCAGACAATTAATGTTGACACTGTTCTTACATGTGTGACAGGTATAAAGTAAAACCCCCAATTAAATAATTTCATTAGGCATTTGTTTTCTTTTTAATGAATATTCCTATTGTCGGGTGCCACCATTGGTGACCCCCTTAGCTAGATTGTTGTTGGTTTAGAGAGAGTGGATTCATTCAACTTTTCAATTTCAAGTAATTTACTTTTGATTTAAACCTGTTTAGATTTTATTATGAACGGTTTTACAGTCTTGTTATGTTACTACTTGCTATTTCTCAACCATTGTAAGACAACTATTTATAATTAGCTGTTCCGACCGTCCGTCGGAACAGGTATTGTTTTCGTCTAGATTTTTATTGTTTTTAGCTGTTCCGACCGTCCGTCGGAACAGGTATTGTTTTCGTCTAGATTTTTATTGTTTTTATTATTATTATTCTTTGTTTCTCCCTAAATCCCATAGTGTTTGTACACGTTTTTGCGGCAGCCTAATCTCCTAAACCATAATACGAAAGAGTGAGTTTATTATACCAAATTGAAGCTTAGAACATAAGCTTAATTCTTATCGTAAAAAATGTTAAAATTGTTAATTAATAATCCCCAATTAAGCTTATGAATATTTAATTAGCAAACCTTGTTAACACCATATCTCAAAAAGTAGACCGCCGATCCTGAAACTTTTTTCAGCTATACACTAGTCAGGTCCTGTTAATGTGATTTCCGACATAAAATTCTGGACGACGTCACCATGACGTCATGTAATGCACGTTTTGTGTCTGTGCACAAACACAATGGCTCTTCAAATCTATACTTTAAACTGGTCAAAAACACAATAACTTCTAAATAATTTATTTGTTAGTTTCCTAAATACCATATTATGTGTAGAAAAATACACTGATTCTAATAAGATTTGTTTCAGTCCATAAAAGCAATCAATGTTCGTCTATTAATTAATTAATCAATTAGAATCTTGGCATCATGGGTACAACGTAGTACTTCATGAATTGGGTGCAGTCACTTTCATTGTAATGTTTAAACATCTCTATGGCTCTTGCAACACACTGCGACCTGTATGGGTTGAGGACTCTCGGGGAGAGTCTGAGAAGACGATGTCGTGATGTTTGCATCTTTAATTTGTTTTTGAAAAATGGCAACTAGTAACTAATTAACCACATGACCCTGATTTGCATATTCAATCAGAAAATCTTTGCAGCACCATATCTCAAGAAGTATACAGCCGATTTTAAGACTGTTTGTTGCTAAAGACTCTTTGGGGATTGGAGATTAATTTTGAAAAATCGTGACCTCAAGTTGACCCCTACTTCCGGGTCGGCCGGAAGTGGGACCATATCTCAAGAACTATACAACAGATTATAAAACTTTTTTCAGTTATAAACTCCTTAGGCATAAAAATATAACTTTTGACAAACCGTGACCTCAAGTTGACCTCTACTTCCGGGTCAACCGGAAGTGGGACCATATCTCAAGAAATATACAACCGATTTTCAAACTTTTTTCAGTTATAGACTCCTTGGACATTCAAGATTAGTTTGAAACACATTTGAACCCATGTTGACCTTTACTTCCGGGTCGACCGGAAGTGGGCCAATATCTCAAGAAGTACAAAGCCAATGTTCAAACTTCAGTTATAGACTCTAAGGCAATAAATATTAACTTTGAAAAACTGTGACCCTATGTTGACCTCTACTTCTGGGTCAACCGGAAGTGGGACTATATATCAAGATCTTCACAACCGATTGCTTTAACTTTTTCAGTTATAGACTCCTTGGCATTGCAGATTAGTCTTTGGTAGCTGTGGGCCCATTTTCACCTTTACTTGCGGGTCAACCGGGAAGTGTGACCTAATACCAAGAGCTACACAACTTTTTTGAAACCTTTTTTTCAGTTATATATTCCTTGGGCAATGAAGCACATAATCCAAGCAAAACAACAAGGAACAGCTTCGTGTTTGTTCACAAACACTTAATGTCTAGTTATTATTATTCTTTGTTTCTCCCTAAATCCCATAGTGTTTGTACACGTTTTTGTGGCAGCCTAATCTCCTAAACCATAATACGAAAGAGTGAGTTTATTATACCAAATTGAAGCTTAGAACATAAGCTTAATTCTTATCGTAAAAAAAAATTAAAATTGTTAATTAATAAGCCTTAATTTAGCTTATGAATATCTAATTAGCAAACCTAGTTAACACCATATCTCAAAAAGTAGACCGCCGATCCTGAAACTTTTTTCAGCTATACACTAGTCAGGTCCTGTTAAGGTGATTTCTGACATAAAATTTCGGACGACGTCATCATGACGTCATTTAATGCACGTTTTGTGTCTGTGCACAAACACAATGGCTCTTCAAATCTATACTTTAAACTGGTAAAAAACACAATAACTTCGAAATAATTTATTTGTTAGTTTCCTAAATATCATATTATGTGTAGAAAAATACACTGATTCTAATAAGATTTGTTTCAGTCCATAAAAGCAATCAATGTTCGTCTATTAATTAATTAATCAATTAGAATCTTGGCATCATGGGTACAACGTAGTACTTCATAAATTGGGTGCAGTCACTTTCATTGCAATGTTTAAACATCTCTATGGCTCTTGCAACACACTGCGGACCTGTATGGGTTGAGGACTCTCGGGGAGAGTCTGAGAAGACGATGTCGTGATGTTTGCATCTTTAATTTGTTTTAGAAAAATGGCAACTAGTAACTAATTAACCACATGACCCTCATTTGCATATTAAATTACAAAATCTTTGCAGCACCATATCTCAAGAAGTATACAGCCGATTTTAAGACTGTTTGTTGCTAAAGACTCTTTGGGGATTGGAAATTAATTTTGAAAAATCGTGACCTCAAGTTGACCCCTACTTCCGGGTCGACCGGAAGTGGGACCATATCTCAAGAACTATACAACAGATTATAAAACTTTTTTCAGTTATAAACTCCTTAGGCATAAAATATAACTTTTGACAAACCGTGACCTCAAGTTGACCTCTACTTCCGGGTCAACCGGAAGTGGGACCATATCTCAAGAAATATACAACCGATTTTCAAACTTTTTTCAGTTATAGACTCCTTGGACATTCAAGATTAGTTTGAAACACATTTGACCCCATGTTGACCTTTACTTCCGGGTCGACCGGAAGTGGGCCCATATCTCAAGAAGTACAAAACCAATGTTGAAACTTCAGTTATAGACTCTAAGGCAATAAATATTAACTTTGGAAAACTGTGACCCTATGTTGACCTCTACTTCTGGGTCAACCGGAAGTGGGACTATATATCTTCACAACCGATTGCTTTAACTTTTCCAGTTATAGACTCCTTGGCATTGCAGATTAGTCTTTGGTAGCTGTGGGCCCATTTTTACCTTTACTTGCGGGTCAACCGGGAAGTGTGACCTAATACCAAGAGCTACACAACTTTTTTGAAACCTTTTTTTCAGTTATATATTCCTTGGGCAATGAAGCACATAATCCAAGCAAAACAACAAGGAACAGCTTTGTGTTTGTTCACAAACACTTAATGTCTAGTTAAGAATTGGAACACACTTGACCACCGAAAGTTATACAATTTCAGATAGAAGTGTTTCACAATATGACCAAGTAAGCTTGAAGATATAAAAAATATTAAGTTTTGAAGTCAAATGTTTCGGACACAACAGTACGCATATATTTCTTTAAATGATGAAAACCGTTCTGCTAAAGTCTTTAGAATCAAGTTTTTGTATCAGTTGGGCACAGGTCAGTCTGAGTTTCGATCCCAGTTTAAATTAAATTACACACAGTGTGCCCCTGTAGGTGTTAGTACGTGCTTTAAGTACGTGCCTTCATATATTTAAAGGGAATAGTTTGCCTATGTTGCTTTAGATAACAGTTTTTATTTTTTATTGAGCATTTTGATGAGATTTGATGAAAATTTGCAGCTCATCTGAGCTGTGCAGTTTGCATTTGAATGTGATACTATGAAGATTATTCTAAACATGTTGGCATTTTGTCTTGACTCGCTAGGGTTATAATTTTTTTAATAAAAATTGTTACACACAACGACATGATTTTTGTAAAAAAAATTCAAATTAAATATTAAAAGTATACCGTGTAATTCGTAAACATTTGTTTTTACAGGATTTGCTTGAGTATCGCAAGAAGATTCGACCACTGAAGGTTAAGATGCTTGATGGATCCAAGAAAACATTACTGGTAAGTTTTTTTATATTCTGAGCTGAGCAATTTGGGCTGATTTAAGCTTTTAAATTTACATTGTAGTTGTAGATTTTATGGACTTGGAAAAATCTCTTTTTTCATCTGCAGAATGTATACTATGCAGATTGCAGACTTTTACTCTGCGGTCTGCATCTCTATAGAGTGCTCTGCAGACTGGAACTCTGTGGACTGTAACTCTCAGACTGTCACTCTACAGACTTTTATTCTGCAGACTGTGACTCTGCATACTCTAACTATGCAGATTGCAGACTTTAATGCTGCGGTCTGTGTCTTTATAGAGTGTATCTCCACAGACTGGAACTCTGTGGACTGTAACTCTCAGACTGTCACTCTACAGACTTTTATTCTGCAGACTGTGACTCTGCATACTCTAACTATGCAGATTGCAGACTTTTACTCTGCGGTCTGCATCTCTATAGAATGCTCTGCAGACTGGAACTCTGGACTGTAACTCTCAGACTGTCACTCTACAGACTTTTATTCTGCAGACTGTGACTCTGCATACTCTAACTATGCAGATTGCAGACTTTTACTCTGCGGTCTGCATCTCTATAGAGTGTATCTCCGCAGACTGGAACTCTGTGGACTAACTCTCAGGCTGTCACTCTACAGACTTTTACTCTCCAAGATGTAACTCTGCTGACTGTTACCCTCTACTGTCAATGGCTTGTTTCAATTGTTTTTCTTTCAATGAGAGAAAATAAACATGATGTTCCCTCCTCACTGAAAAAAGAAAGAAATGTAAACTATATTGGCGCAAACGGCTGACAAACAAAATCTTAGTCTTTTCGGTTTTTAGTTTGGACCGATAATGAACCCAGACTATTATAGCCATCCAGGCTTGAATATTTTGAGGCAAATTACTCCGGCGTTCTGCGTCTCAAGTAATTTTCCAAGTAAAGCGTGAGTGATTGATTCTGGTGTTTAATCAGAGCAAGCAAGCGATATTTATTTAGCCGTCCACTCCAACTTGCTGCTCATACAATTTCCATTCTCTGAAGCAGCAATCCTTGCAGATGCATGTAATTCATCGGTTGCAGTGTGACCATAGAACATTGTTCACAGCAATGTTCAATTTACAGTGAAAGTTTCTTCAGGGTATGTTTAATTGGAGGAATGTAATGTAAATAGTGAAAGCTGGTCGTGATGGTGAGCCTGGCTTTTGATGTGTGTTTAGCAGTAGCCATGGGCTGGTGGAGGCTTGTTGGAGGATCTGTATTCAGAATCTTATCAACTTCTCACTCTTAGTCTTTGAATGTCAAAAAATTGAATTAAATTTAAAGGGAACAATTTTACAATAACATTGTTGTAAAATGCACATAAAAGAATCCAGTTATTATCTCAAAGAGAACGGGTTTGCCCCGGTGTTTCTTGCAGAGCTTTGTAAACCATATAAAGACCCTGGACACTTATAAGTAATTGTCAAAGACTAGTCTTCTCACTTGGTGTATCTCAACATTATATGCAAAAAATAACAAACCTGTGAAAATTTGAGCTCAATTGGTCGTCGAAGTTGCGAGATATTAATGAAAGAAAAAACACCCTTGTCACACGAGTTGTGTGCTTTTAGATTCTTGATTTTGAGACCTCAAATTCTAAATCTGATGTCTCGAAATCAAATTCGTGGAAAATTACTTCTTTCTCGAAAACTATGTTACTTCAGAGGGAGCCGTTTCTCACAAAGTTTTATACTATCAACCTCTCCCCATTACTCATTACCATATAAGGTCTTATGCTAATATATATTTTGAGTAATTACCAATAGTGTCTACTGCCTTTAAGAAGGTGCTTCAATAATGAGTCTCATAATTCAAAACAAGGCTCTGCTTATCCTGTTGAAAAACAAATACTGAACACTAGTGTGTGATAAAGCACCATAAAAAAAACCCAGCATTATTATTTTTGTTCTTAAGAGTGCAACACCTTGCATTAAGGTATGGGATTTGAGTGCAAAGTGCAACAAATGAAAACAGCCTTTTACAAAGTGGTGCATTGCGTTGCGTTTTTCGGGGTTAGAAAGTACACAGTATTCAAGCTTGGAATTTCTTTCTTGTCAAGGCAAGAAATTTCCCGGAAAAAAAGCTTGTCGGGTATAAATTCAGAAGGCCTGTGGAGATATTAATAAGGGGCTGTCACTAAGGCCAAGACCTGGGCAATTGATGCAGTGGCCTTCATGGAATGTACCAATTGTCTTCTGCTAATGTGATCCCTATTGGATCAGTGGAGATAATTCAATACCCTGACCACAAACGAAAGTTGAAATAAAACAATTTGAATTTAATAGGATAACAATTGTCCAACTTTCCAGTTGTGGGCAGGTGTATTTGCACTGTGAATTCCCCATTATAAGCCAACGAAAGAACCATATTCCAATAATACATGATGTAAATATTGATGTGTTTACATTGATTGGATTGTACCTTGTACTGTTTGGGCTGATTTAACCCCTGTTGAGAATTATTTTGGTTGTATTGGTAAACATTTTCTGAATACAAAGCCCTTATTCATGGCATTAATTTAGGGTTTACACCCCTCATAATACCGTGCAGAATTCCCTGTTAACATCAATACATACAGAGCCCAGCTTCATAAAGCTGCTTAGCGCAGAATAATGTTGCTTAGTAAGAAACAGGTTACCATCTAAAATACCTTATTATGTAGTGTTTGTTATTGGTTCACTGCTAAATTTTTGCTCAGTAGAAAAGTTGGCTGACCACCATTTCTGCCTATGAAATTGGGTTCGAGGCCAAACTTCATGGAGATGCTCAAAGCAGAAAATTTTGCTTAACAATTTAAAAATCAAGCAGGAAACCAGTCAGGGCCAATATCTTTGATATGGTGTTTTGGGTGGTATTCTAGTAAGCAAAATTTGCTTGTGCTTGGCCCAGGTCCATATTTCAGAGAGCTGCTTTTAGCAGAAAATATTGAACAAATCTGATATGCACCAATAAGCAGGATACCAGTCACAGTTTGTACACGTGAAATGGTATTTTAGCTGGTAACCCTTTTCCAGTAAGCACAATTTTGTTGTGCTTGGCTAGTTTTTGTGCTTAAGCATCTCTTTGAAATTGGCCCCTTGTCTTTCTAAAGCTCCATGGTATGACAGAACCTTGGTAGTATTCAACCAGAGATACAGGTATAGAATGACCAACGATGTACATGTATTGATTCCAAGCTGTATGGTACATGTATGACAGTTGAGGACAGTGCCATGACACAATATGAAATGGTTCTATCGTTAAGGTCACTGACTCTGGCATGCTAGGAATCTTCATGTCTCAGTGAATGATATGTAGCAGTGGACAGCGGTAGTAGCCTAATAAGCTTAAAAACAACCCAAATTGTGGTTAAAATTGTTATATTCAGAACCACCACAAGGCAGAGAGAGGTTCTTACATGGTGTCACCGCAAACCTGACTTTTGACTTTATTAAGTTACTACATTTGTATCTTAACCCAAAAATAGAAAGGGAAACGAGTACATGTAGTATGTAGTTAGCAATTACTTTCTGGCTGGGTAAAAACTTTTAATAAAGTTTAGTGACAAGTTTAGTGACAATAATGTGTATCTGTACAATACACATTGCATACATACATGTACATGATGTATACAATGTATTTTGTGGATAAATCTTATAATTTCTTCCATACCTATTTTTTTTAATCTTCCTTGACAGCCCTCACCCATCCTGATCCCCTTCTGTCAATCACATTTCAAACTAAGTAGACAGTGGTCAAGTGTTAATGTCACTGCCCCTCTGAACATCGGTTTATCAAATGATTGGTTTTTCAATTAGTCATTGTTGTTATAGGCCTATCGGTTGATTGGCAGCTCAGCGTGGCAGTTTTCCCTGTTTTTTGAACAGGTTCAGTGTCTTATTTATTTTGGTTTTTACCCTTACACTGATGTGTGTTGGCACTGTATACTCAGTACTTTCCCGAGTTCTGTTAAAACAAATCACAGGTATATTACTCGGTTGGGATTTGCACCCAAGACCCTTGTAAATCTAGAGATGTCTTACCAACTAGACCACCGAGATTGGCCCGGTAGCTAGAGGCAGTTCAAATCCTTTTGTTAGCAGCGGGTAACGCAACGATTTAAACAAGTGTGCCTTCCACTGTTACAAGTTTAGTGTTGTAGGTTTTCACTCTATCTATCTGGTAAGGTTTGCAGTTACACCACGTAATAATTTCTCTATGAGTTGTGGTGATTCTGAATAGAACTGATGGTTTGACAAGTCAATCATCTTCGATAAATAATGAACTTTTGTTCAAAAGTGATAGTACTGATTTTTATAAAATATTTTAACTCAGTTAAACGTGTGCGCCTTCCATTGTAGAGGTTGTTGGAGAAGTAAGTTTTATGATAAACAAAATTCACCCAAAAGAACTTGGGCTGTACTTGACTTTTGATATGTGATCAACAAATAACATCAGACACAAGATTGCCAAAAAAAGACCATCTGTGAGCGTCTAACTTTCACATTCACACTTGACTTCCTGATCCAAAAAGATTATAAAACTGCCGAGAGTGGCAGCAAACCACATTAAGTATTCAGCAAGTACTAGTCTGTATATTTAAAAGAGAAGATACACATTAATCAATCACTTTTCTTGTCTCTCAAACATGTATAGGATTTATGTCTTAAATACTGTCCTGTGTACATACTTGAAGGTTCTCCCAGGAATTTTCAAAACTAGGAGACCATTTTGGGGTGCGTTTTGCGGTTGTAATCAATAACTGTTTTGGTTGATGGCCATTGGTTAATTGGGGCCAATGAACAAAACTATTACTGGTTACAACTGTGAAATGAACCCCCGGACCAACATTTTGCAGGTTTGGCTTGAGCCGGCTGAATTGAAATGGTCCTCAAAATATGTTTTACTTGATGAATATTTGGTTTTAAAAGCTCTACTGTACAATCTAGAGCATTTTTAGATGGTTCAAACATGGATCTATAAAAAGATAAATCCATGGTTCAAAAATAGTCTGAGGTGTTAGTTTGTTGAAAGGATCTGAAGTTTTGAACTCAATCTACAAGAATGTTTGGTGAATGATACTGTTTAAAAAAACCTCAATCACTTCCAG
Organism: Asterias rubens; assembly: GCF_902459465.1. Classification (NCBI taxonomy): domain Eukaryota; kingdom Metazoa; phylum Echinodermata; class Asteroidea; order Forcipulatida; family Asteriidae; genus Asterias; species Asterias rubens. Next base: position 1,225,637 of record NC_047064.1, read on the forward strand.
CTACAGTTTTTCTGTTAACCTCATCCTGACAATAATAAATATTGTAATGCCACTACATCAAGTTACACCGGAAACCTGGTTTGGGTGAGAATAAAATGTGGTTAAACCCAAGTCTGCTTCCTATAGATTAGCCAAATGTATTTGGCCAAATATCATGGGGCGAAGAATCACTGGGCAAATTTTCAATAACTTTTAATGCAAGTTTGGCAATTGAAAGCAACCAATCCTTCTATTTGCCAACTGAGAGCAACCATAATTCTTCAAAAATTTGAAAGGGAAACTGATTAACAGCCAAAATGCTGAGATATAGTCAATATTTTATATACATGTATATGTTTTAATCCGGATTGTTGGTTAAACCATAGAGCAAGGACCGGTAAAACATGAATTAGGAGGTAATTTCTTTTTCAAAATTCAAGAAAAAAAATACTCAAGTTTCACCCCTTGGATTAAAACAAAGAACTTCCTAATTCATAATATCCAACACTTTTTAAACTTTTCATAAAATAATTTGATGGAAAAAATAATTTGATGAATGTACATGTTTATGAAATTGGTTACGGAAATAGTCATGCATTGTCAAAAACACACCTTCCTGTTATTAACCTAGAGACATGACTGAAGTATAAGGTCATTGGTATACAGCCATGGGATGTTAAAGGTCATGGTGTATTCAGCACAACCTGCTCAGTATTGGGTCATACCATAGAGCTATGCTCCTATCCAGGTTTTATTTACTAGCTATTGATAGGCCTACTAGGTTATTTTATGTGCATTAAACAACACACAGGATCCAAGTATACAGTGCTACTATACACACATTGGTGTAGGGGGTAAAACCATAGAGTAATCCCTGATGCAAATCAACAATCTCGGGGGTCTAGTTGCTAATACATTTGCTTTAGATTGGCAAATGACGAGGGTTTGAATCCTACCCAAGTAGTATGCCTGTGATATTTTTCACAGAGCCCGGGAAAGTCCCGAGTTTGCAGTGATTACGATGTAAGGTTAAAACCGACATGGCATCTACCATTTAACGTGCCATCCGAAGGACAATGCATGAAAAGAATTCATTACTCTAAACCACTCTGCCAACTCCACAATGGACCGCTCCGGCTTTCAACTAAGCTCCACCCACCGCGCATGTGAGCAAGACACGTGTATGAACACTCCCAATGACATTCTGTACGATTCTGCCGCGCGTGCCAAATATACATGTACGCGCACGCATGACCGAGATTGTCCGACCACAATCATTGCTGTGATTGGTCAAATGGGTGAACGCGCACAGTTTGATTGATAAGGCGGATCGGTCCATAGGTATTCTAAAAGAACTATGAATTTGTCTATCTTACTCATGGGCAGAAGAAGACCAAAAAAGGCCCCCCCCCCCCCCCCTAATAAAAAAGGTCAATTTGAAGTTCACTTTGGAGACGTATCATTGTTATGTTTTCCTGATACTCTAATCATTTCGTGGCTGGAAATCAGACCCAAAACTCTTTCTCAGGGTTCTCAATTTGCTCTTTAATGTTTCCCAATCCACCCTAGAGTTCTACTATCTCCTGAGATTGCCACCCTCTTTGATAACTTCATACAAATGACGTTCCATTCCACAATGATAGCATTACAATGTTGTTTTTCTCCCATTAGGCCATGTTTGCATTATGGTTTTTTGGGGGTTTTTTTTGCTTACAATTCAACCAGTTACTGTTAACTTTACCATTTTATGTTGGAATTAAAAAATCATTACCGTGCCTCGTGTGCTATCAATTTCAAAATTTTCAAATGAATTATTTGTTGTTTAAAGAGTATTTATGTCACAATGAAAATTAAATCTTCAGTATAGTTTAAGGAAAAGCACATAACCTCATACTCATAAACACATCGCTCTCATTGCATAATTTTCCCCCAATGTCCACAAATATTTCATTGCAAACTATAAAATTTAACCACAAATCAGAAATACATAAAAATGGTTCTTGATGAAAAAGTATCATAAGGGCAGAAATTAAGGGATGAGTTCATCCAAAAAACGAAAATATGCAAACTTCATTTCGAGGTGGCCAAACCCAAAATTGTGACTCGTCCGGCTAGCGAGTGAAGAAATGGTTAAGGGAAACCCCTGGCAGACAGTTGCGTGTTGACCTGTGACACAGATTTATTCCCGAGAAGTTATGTTGCATGATAAACCCAGGATAAACAAGAGTGGTACATGAAGGTTTATTCAGTACCCCTCCCATCTCATCCATATCATTTTTGGTCTTGTTCCTTAGATCGATGACAGCAACACAGTCAGTCAAATGCTGGTCACCATATGCACCAGACTCGGTAAGTACAAATGGATCTTATTGGCTGTTCAAGACAAATGGCATTTTCCTATTGGCTGATACGATACAACAAATCTCACTCACAATTACGAGTTCAAACATGCAACTATCTGTTGCACATCATGGCTGGGTTGGGAGCATTTATAAGGCCTGGTTTTGGGTCAGGATCAGGCAAATGATTACTGGACTAGACCCCACTGGAGACGCTTTCAGGTAAGCTAGGGTTAGGTCATGAACTTGTCTTCAACAAGTAGGAAAAAAGCAGATAAAATAGCATTCCATGAGTTAGTTCCATTGTGTTACCCCACACCTCTTAAGAATGTTTAAACCATTCACAGAATGTTTTTTCATATTCTACTTTACCAATATACAAACTTGTATAAAATACTGAGTGTGTTGTTTACTAAGTTTCGTTGTTGTTATAAACAGGTGTGACAAACTATGATGAGTATTCGCTTTGTCGTGACATCCCAGATGATGAGAGGAAAGATGGAACAATCAACAGATCGACTCTCAAGAAGGTAAGATAAGGACAAGAAGTAACTATAAATACTAAATGGTAACCTTGCGGTACAACCATATATAATATCTCTTTTGAGGGAGTGTTGGCTCTGAAAAGAGCCGGTTTGGTCTTGACGTTTCTAACAGTATACTCAGCTCATCTTCAGGAGAATGCTGGACTGCTGGTGGTGGTTGAGCTTAAGTATGTCTTGAGGGATGCACATTTGGGTGGGAAGGATCCAAGATAAGGACAACGTAACCACCTTGAGATGAAACAAGTCTCAGGCTGTGTCTGAATTAGCAGCTAGATTTCCTCATCATCATTAGTTGAAGTATAGGGTGTTATTAGCAGTATCCTTAGCAGGTGTGACACTTGTGTCCTTAAGCAAGACACTTAACCATTGCTTCGTCTTTTGGATGGGACGTAAAGCCGTTGGTCCAATGTGTTGTGTATTGCATGTAAAAGAACCCAGTGCACTTATCGATTTGCCCCAGTGTTCCTGGCTGGATTGGCAGCATATTGCACCACAGCACTTTGTAGACCATTACATGGTGCTAAGGATTAGGTCTCATAATTAAAACTTCGTCCCACTCACCTTGCAGTAAATTCTTAATAATAATAATAATAATAATAATAAGACTTGTAATGCGCACATATCCACCCTGCTGGGTGTTCAAGGCGCAGTAAAACCAAAAACAAAACAAAAACAAAACACAACACAAAGAAAAACAAACACAACAAAATTAGTCATTGAAAACCTGTGACATAAGATAAGTTTTGAGAAGAGACTTGAATTTTGCGGTACAAACACAAGATCGAAGATTAAGTGGTAGAGAGTTACAGATGCGTGGCGCGGCTGAAGAAAAAGACCTGTCACCCCATGAGTGGCTCTTTATTATTCTTTGGAAAAAGGGTTATTATTAGCAACAGTCTTAGCTGTAGCCGCCAATTAGTAAGCTGTTAGTACTTTTATGGAGGAAGAGACGAGTAGTATTGACAACTAAAGAAACCCCCCCCCCCCCAAAAAAAAAAAAAGAAAAAAAAAAAGGACTTTGTCTTGTGGAGGTGTGTGCAATCTGGACAGAACTGCTTGTACTAGTGTCGTGATCTGTAGAAAACATAAAAAAGTGATTTGGCTGTATGTCATAATGTAAAAAAGGCTGTGTATACAATCAGGAATTGTAGGGCACTTTAGGTAAAGCTTTGTTTCGGGTTTTGCTTTCGCATGCGCATTGTAAATGTATTGTAGGTAATCACAGTAAGTAATTTCTGATTTCAATAGAAAGTCCCTGTTGAATTGTGGAGATTTTGGCTTAAATTGTTCATCTCTTTTACATACATGTAGAGCCAGTGATTAAAACAAATTTATTAAGAAATGGTGCATCAACAAAATCAAAAGGATTCAGTTACAATGATGGATTACGTTGAACCAAAATGCCAGGCAGTTTTCATCAAACATGTAACTTAAGTAACCATGACATTTCCAATTATTTTATTTCCCGATTTAAGCATTTTTTGGTCAGTCTCTATTACCTCTATCTTCATCTTAACTTTCACTCATTCAGTATTGGAATCCACATTAATTAATTGTGAATGATTTTATTTCTTATTTTAAGGAAAAGGGATCATCGTCGATACTCCGTGATGAGAAAAAGATGGAAACCCTGAAGAGAAAACTCCACACAGATGATGAATGTAAGTCAATAGACCCCCTGCATAACACGAAACGCTACCCTTGACGCCAACGTTTTCACGCACAAAAAACAGCTGATGTCCAATCATTTGCCTCCTTTGACCCCAGTGAGGGCGTTTTTTGACCCAAGTGAGGGCGTTTTTTGACCCCAGTGAGGGCGTTTTTTGAGCGTGTGACGTCACATGCAAGGGTCTATCCTGCATGGGTAATTTTCAGAATCATATCACTCATTATGTGCTTTCCCACAAGGATGAGTGGAAACTGAAAAATATAACACTTCTACAAACCATATAGGATGAGGTCGATGGTTGAGCACAAATGCTGTTATTGATTAGTAAAAGAAACTCAGCAGCATTCCCAAATTAGGCTCCTCCCCTTATTTTCCATTTGGAATGCTGTTGGATTTGTTTAAATATTCAGTTTATCAGGAATTGATTTGACTTTATGATTGTTTTTACGGTAACCGGTTAAACATCCCAACCCTATCAGATATGAGTAAATGTTCAGTAAATCTTAGAGGTCGTTCACAATTATCAAGTGTACAAATCGTATGCTGGGAGGGAGGGAGTTTATGCCTGCTGTACACTTTCCCCTTTTCTGTACAAATTTTTAATTATAATATTATAGCTTCATGGCCCCTTTTGCACCGTTATAAAGACTTTTTTTTACCTTTCGAAAGTCAGATAAGCTGTGTCTTGTACGCAGGAAATTACGGCATTATATGTTTAACACGTATAATTCTATAATATTTTTGTATTATCTGTGCTCGTAATAAACAGGGTTTGCTTGTAATTCACATTCATGTTTTGCTATTTAGAATAGTATGGGGGGAAAAAAAACAACCTTTTTTGTGTACACTTTGAGGGTTGGGAGGTAGGGGGTGTTGAAAATGTGTACTGTTTGTAAGCTTGTGACAGGTTGATAATTGTGAACAGCTCCAATGTATTGAATTATTTGGTGCTTCTTTTGGCAGTGAACTGGTTGGACCACACAAGAACTCTTCGTGAACAGGGAGTAGAAGATATGGAAATGCTCATCTTCCGAAGAAAATACTTTTACTCCGATCAGAACGTAGACAAGCGTGACCCGGTACAACTCAATCTGCTCTATGTTCAGGTGAGTCAAATAGTTGAGGAATTGAAGAAAACTTCTTAATCTAAAGGCCAAAACTGTATGATATTTGCAAAGATTTTCCTTCATTCTGCAGCAGTTTCGAAACCTCCCATAGTGTTTTGGACCATATCACAAAAGAATTCTGAACACTTATCTTGTCTCTATCTTAACTTTATTTTCCTTGTATCCATCTCCCTCAGTGATCTCTCGGCGATTTCTGGTCAAAAATCCAAATGTGTATTGTGAAATTCGTTCATAGAAAATTCAACCTAAAAAAAACCTCACTTCATTTTTTTTTAAAAAGAAATATAAGATTTTCAATTGTGGTTGCGTTGAGGACAATGACAGCTGCGCAACATGTCCCATATCAGGATGACATGATTTGTTTTAAAATGACTTCAAGCAGAACCAAGATTTTCAGGCAGCTGTCAGAAAACATTGGGTATGACATACGCTCTTCATATTTAATAATGATGGTGTAACGCATTCATCTTTCTTATTCTAGTCTCGAGATGCTATCATTAACGAAACGCATCTTTGCTCCTATGAGAAAGCTCTGCAGCTTGCTGGTACTCAGATGCAGATTCACTATGGAGATCATGATCCTGCAAGACACAAGATTGGCTTCTTAGAGTAACTAACTATATGACTTATTCATCTTTCTTATTCTAGTCTCGAGATGCTATCATTAACGGAACGCATACTTGCTCCTATGAGGAAGCTCTTCAGCTTGCTGGTACTCAGATGCAGATTCACTATGGAGATCATGATCCTGCAAGGCACAAGATTGGCTTCTTAGACTAACTAACTATATGACTTATTCATCTTTCTTATTCTAGTCTCGAGATGCTATCATTAACGAAACGCATCTTTGCTCCTATGAGGAAGCTCTGCAGCTTGCTGGTACTCAGATGCAGATTCAGTATGGAGATCATGATCCTGCAAGACACAAGATTGGCTTCTTAGAGTAACTAACTATATGACTTATTCATCTTTCTTATTCTAGTCTCGAGATGCTATCATTAACGGAACGCATCCTTGCTCCTATGAGGAAGCTCTTCAGCTTGCTGGTACTCAGATGCAGATTCACTATGGAGATCATGATCCTGCAAGGCACAAGATTGGCTTCTTAGACTAACTAACTATATGACTTATTCATCTTTCTTATTCTAGTCTCGAGATGCTATCATTAACGGAACGCATCCTTGCTCCTATGAGGAAGCTCTTCAGCTTGCTGGTACTCAGATGCAGATTCACTATGGAGATCATGATCCTGCAAGGCACAAGATTGGCTTCTTAGAGTAAGTAGTTTAGATTCAATAATATGAAGAAGGTTTCCGCCTTGGCCAGCATCTTATTCTACAGAAAACAATATTTATTTTTTCCCTGGCCGCCCAAATGTTGAGAATAAACCACTTTCGGAGACAACACCATTTTAAAAAGAGATTTTATCTAAAAAAGTTTCAGACTGGTCACACCGCCCAATTTTTTTCAGGCAACTTAGAGGCAACCACTTGCTCTGTATGCAATCAAAAGGAACACTTCAGAAGCAAACAATACATTCTTCTAGTAACTTACTATCCTCAAGAAAACGATTGCAAAACTGAAATGTGCCTACATTTTCGTATAGACCTGACGCATATGACGCCATTTGAAGCAGACACCCTCACCTAGAGGTGAAAAGAAGGTTATTTATTGGCCAATCATGTGCATTGCTGATACAAATCTGTGTGTTTCCATTGTTTCATTATCAGTTTACCTCTAAGGCGGCTGCTTGTTGTCATCAATGCATAGGTTCCATTGGAGATTACCCAGAGCTGGTTGCATGTAAATTGCCTTGTGTGACATGGTCTTAAGTCCTTTTCAAACAGACATGATGATCAAATCGGAAGGATTTGTGGAAACAATTTATCAAGAGCATTGGCTATCTTCAGGGTCGACAAATTCATAAGAATAAATTTCAAGGTGGCTTTGCAAATCTCTTTAAAGTTGCTAACCTTCAAAATCAACAATAGACTATAACGAAATAGCCATCGCAGAAAGAAATGTAGCTTGCATAATTCATCATTTGACATTTTTTAGTGTTGATGCACCCATGATATTCATTCTATCTTAATTTGATTTAGGCCGTGTCAAAATCGGCAGCTACATCTAGGGCTATGCTTAAATTTATGCGAGCCCATGTGTTGAAGTATGGTCTGTCCTTAGCAACAGCCGTTGACGTACATGTATCCGCCAATTCGTATGGCCATAATCTGATTTTGTTTGCATTGTATGCTAATTTTCAAACTGAAGGGATTGATGCATTTTTATGTACCTCTTTACAGCCTGAAAGACTTCTTGCCAAAGGAATACGTCAAAACAAAAGGTGGCGAAAGGAGAATCCTAGGTGTAAGTGAAACATGTTTGCCAAACCTCAATCTTCACATTTTAATAACGAAATCACTAGCTTTTCAAAATTCAATATCTACTTGGTTACCTAATGGTAAACCTGTGTTTTTCGGGGCTTGAAACATCTTTGGGACCATTGGCCAGAGTCTGGTTAATTTTAGCATTGGTTCTGTACCTCAAGAAGATGGTCAGAGTATACTGATCAACAGATAACCGGCTCTTCTCAGAGTCACCATTACTGACAAAAGAGATTTCTTACATGGTGTCACCGCAAACCATACCTAGTTATTCAGTTACCTCCAAACTGCACAAATCTGAACAAATCTCTGCTCTTTAAGAGCAGGCATGTGATTTGTCAGGATTTTTCCTAATTTCAAGATTTTTTTTCAGGATCTCCCTTCTTTTAAGAGGTGAAGTTGGAAGTATTAAGATGAAAACATCGCCCATTTGTGGTGATGAAGAACTCCTTAAAACCTCTAAAACGAAACATCGCGTATATTCATTGTCTCATCTCCAGACCAAGAGGACACTTCTAATAATTTGTCATAATTTTTCAATTTTTATCATTTCCACTACTTGGAGTGACTAATTTATACATAAAATTTCCAACTTCAAACCTCCTCCTAAAAGTTATGCAAATATGCAATGGTCTTGGAAAAAATATAATGGTTCTACATTGTGAGCAAGAAGACCTGTTACTCTAGAAGAGGTTGTCTTGAATCTTGAGTCTTGTCTTTTCCCTTTATAGGAGCATTCTAAATTGATTGGTGTGAGTGAGCTGGACTCAAGGGTACGCTACACACAGCTCTGCCGATCTCTTAAGACCTATGGAATCACCTTCTTCCTAGTCAAGGTAAGGATCTCATCAACTAAGCTAAGATTTTTTTGAGGATATAAACTTCTCTCGAAAAAAACAAATAATTGATTTGAAAATCAGAAAATTTTGTATGGAGAGCAAATTTATGTATAGCAAGAATTTACAAGTTGATGCAGAGCAGCATGTCTACGTCACTCTACTTACATTTATCTTCAAGTACGGGCTAATCCTCCAATCAGATTTGCTGAATGGAGTGGTGATAAAAACCTATTTTGCATGGCTAATATCACTACCTGCGTCTTGTGTGTTCTACGTCACGCGCCAAGTTTGCTTGAAGATTAATACGTTATCACACGCGCACTCGTGAAAACACGGAAAATATAGTGCGTCTGCGTCCCATATCCAGAAGCGCTATATTTTTCTGTATTCCACTCGCGCTTGTGTGATAACTTATAGAAGAGCAACCACATTTTCATATTCCCATTACCGGCAGGTGTTTACTGCTTAGAGTTTTATATATAACAGAGCCTTATATTGAGGAAGTTGGGCAACTTGCGGTTAGAAGCCATTTGGTGTTAAAAAAAAACATTGGTGATCACAGTGTGCCAGACTAGTCTGCCTATTGGGTTGTGCAGCATTTGTACCAAAAATGGCATCCAGCAATCATGTGACTACACATGTAGTTCTTCTATGTTGCAACTGTCCCAATACGCAGCTCTGATTATAAAATACAATAGCTCCCTCTGCCACTACCCACCGTGCCCTGCGGCATATACACCTCATGAGCTTCCTCTTTTCACTTAGCGGCAGGACGGGTAAGATGTTTATAAGTTAGCTCTGTATTATGTTTGATAATTTGTAGTGAATAAGTGTTTGTGTTTTAGCTGTACAGTTGGAATTTTTATTTTAATGAACCTTATTTGTGAACTTTTCATGATGGCCAGTTGATATTAATGATTTGTTTCTCTGGTCTTGATGTAGGAAAAGATGAAAGGGAAGAATAAGTTGGTTCCTCGACTGATGGGTGTGACGAAGGAGAGTGTACTTCGTGTTGATGAGAAGACTAAGGAAGTAAGTGATTTTTACTCGATATCCAACCCTCCTACTTTTGGTGTGTTTCTCAAGACGTTCAACTCATGCCTCGGAATGCCACAACAAGGGCCACAACTGTGGCTTTTTGAGGCACACCATGCTTACGTAGAGAGTGGAGCTATTACTCAAAGTGCTTCAATGTGAGTGGTAAACTGGAAAAGCCATCAACTGGGCTCGGTTGCAAATAAATTTATGCCGCTGTTGGAAGAAATAAGGTTTTGAAAACTTGTCAATTTTTTTTATTTTTTTTTGTCTGAAGTGTCCCCGTAGATTACAAATCAACAAATGTATGTCCAAAAATATGAATCCCCAAAGATCACCTAAAGGTGTGTTAGGAGATTCAAATTTTTGTGGTTTTCGTTTGTGAATTCTGCAAAATATTGTGACTTTTTCATGCTGTTTACTCAACAAGTAGACACTGTATTCAACTTAAACTTTGGCAGGTGACTTATATTGTATATTTCTTAATCAGTTTGCCTATAAATCAGCATTGAGCCCAGTTCATTCTTCCTGCGAATGCGAATGCTATACGAATGTTGAAATTCGCAACAAATAATTTGTGAATATCGCAGCGAAAACAGAGTTGTGACATCAAATTCGCATCGCATTCGCAGGAAGTATGAACCGGGCTTGAGGATATCAAAACCCAATCTATTACCCTACTTTTTAACTCACTCCCCACGCACTTTTCATTTTCTCTCCCATCAGATTATCAAGTCTTGGTTGTTAACAACTGTTCGACGCTGGGCAGCATCTCCAAACAGTTTCACCCTTGACTTTGGTGACTATGCTGAATCTTATTACTCAGTACAAACCAAGGAAGGTGAAGCTATTGGTGCACTGATCGCTGGATACATTGACATCATCCTCAAAAAGGTTGGTTTTGCTTTACGATTCACATTATGTATGCACTAACCAAGTTAGACCTTTTATTGCAACATTACAGCCCAAGTTTGAAAAACTATGAAAAGCCATGTATGCAAAGCAAAAAAAGGTAGGTACAGTTTGTAAAAATGTTAGACAAAATATTTAAATATATTTAAAAAAAATTCACGAAATCATGGATTAAATGTCTTCTGTATTCTGTCTTGTGATTCAGCAAAAAGGTAAAGATCGCATTGGTCTAGATGGAGAGGAAGAATCCACACTTCTTGAAGACAGTGTCTCACCAGCTAAAGCTACATTCATGCAACATCAATCTAATAAGGTTGGACATGCATCAGAAGGATCTGTGGCTTTACCTGCTGTGATGAGAGCCGGTGGATCAGGTATGGAATATAAACTCTCTATTGGTCACATCTGTCCCGCAGTGTGCTATTATAAAAGGAATCTAAAAAATACATTTATAAACAAGAACAGTACCTATTAAGTAAAAAAGACATTTACAATACTTGTACATGTACATTGAAACATTTTAATGTTTCAATAAACAGCTCATGCACTTACAGAAAAAATGTAAAAAGATGGAGAGGTAAAACCACGTGGGTTGTCGCCACTAAGCAGCGCCCTTTATCATTAGAAACCCTTTACACTGCCCATCTTGTTCTCTATTACAAAGACTGGCAGTTCAGGTATGCTGCAAAAGAATAGATCCTTTGCATTGGCCACCATTGCTGAAGCTAAACAATAGAAATGTGCATTCAAGTAGGCATAGCGAACTACTCCCTGCTAATGATTTGTCTTCTTTGAGATCAATTAGGGCGCTCTTGTGACAATGTTTGTAAGGTGTCTATCTGAATTGTTGTTTTGTTTTGACATTGCTTATAGCTGGAACGTATACAACAGGTGAGATGCAGCCCTCTCAGCATGCAGTGACTAAAGGACAGGCGAATATGGCTCACACAGCACCTATGGTAAATATCATTTCCTACAGACATTGGACAACAACAAGTATTAGGCCTTTTTCAACCTTTGGCTTTGACTTGTAGTATGTAAACTGCTTCCCTATTTATGAAGTGTAAATTGTGTGCACTATTTTCTGCATAAAAATTTTCCAAGGATAAGTACAGGTAATACAAAAAAAATATTTGTTTCATTTGTTTTTTTCCTAGAAATGTTTTGATAAACAGGTTAAAAACATCATAGGATGGTGATTATGATGCCCATGTTCTGCGAATCCTTTTGTTCAAAGCAAACTTTTGTTTGAGAAAATGTACAACATTAGCTCAGGATGTTTAAAACTTCCTCTGTCTAGTTACTTTCTATTAATATTACCACATCAACTAAAATGACTGTTGTTCAATGTCCCCTACTTTAACAGCCCAATCAAGCTCGTCGACCAGGAATGACTACAGCCCAGCAGGCACTGCAAGGTAACATAGAGAGAGGATTTACCGCTGTTGATGCTGCTAACAATGATCTGATGACACAAGCTGAGCTTCCTCCACTAGGAACTGACCCTGTAAGTCATTCTTACAGTCTCGTAACCAGATCAAGGTTTTTATATAAAAAAAACACCCAAAGAGCTGAAAGAAATAGTTGAAGGGTGATTTTTCAATGGGCCACCGTGGCGTGACAAGGCAGAGCAGCACGGCACACTTGACTCAAGCTCTGTTTCTGATCGCAAAATGTGGTTCGAATCCTGGTCTGGATGCAAGATAAAATATTGTTGCCAAGTCCTTCAGATAGGACATTAAGTTTTAGGTCCTCTGTGTTTTGAAATGCACATTAAATAACCCAGGGGTCGGTTTCACAAAGAGTTAAGACTAGTCCCAACTTAGGACTAGTCCTAGGAGATATTAAAAACATAAGACTAGTCCTAACTTAGGACTAGTCCTAGGAGATATTAAAAACATAAGACTAGTCCTAACTTAGGACTAGTCCTAGGAGATATTAAAAACATAAGGCTAGTCCTAAGATAGGATGAGTAACTCGTCTTAACTCGAGATGTAATAAACACTATGTAAAAACAGTTAACTATTATTTTTTATCAAGTGTAGAAGTACATGGAAAATGCATTAAAACCTAAGCATAAGTTGAAAAGTTTCAAAACTGAGATAGCTAATTATAATGACAAATAAGAATAGCAGAAGGAGATTTCACATAAAGGCTTATCCAAAATTGAACTGATATGGTCATATATCTCCTTAGTCATTTATTTCATGATAATTTATCTTCAGGCATCCAAACAATGGCGTCAGAACACCATCGATGTGAATAAGCAAAACATCCAATCGCAGTTAAGCGCAATGTCTGCTGCCACCGCTGGTATCATCAGTCAGACATCAGGAGATCCGTCTGATACGGACTACACTGCTGTGGGTTCACACGTCACTACCATGTAAGTTTACATCAAGATATAAGCTCATTAGTTGTAACTTTAAGAACCGTAGTGTTAGCCCTGTGTGGGTGTTTTTGGGACACCGTGTTTAAAATTTGGACACCCGGTTTTTATATGTCATTAACATGTTGATGATTGCAAGTGAACAATCTGGACACACAGTTTTTGAATTTCCAGCAAATTTTGACCCGTTTACCAAAACCTTGTTTATAACAAACCAATCAGCTCTTTTCACAGCCAACACTCTTTGGTCTCATGATAAAGGCGTGAACACACTAGTCAAAGCATTGAGAACAAACCAATCTGCAATTTTGCTATCGTCATTTCTGTGTATGCTTTTCCTTATTTGAGAGTTGGTTATTTGTTTTCAATAAATACTTTCAGAGAAATCCAGGCATCCAATCTTGAATCATTGTCAGTAGTTCGTTGACAGTGTTTGTGTCAACGTGTTTTTGTTTTTTATTGCTGAGGTAAACCCATCATGGAAATAGTATCTTCATGGGCTGTGTGGTGGCTCTAAAAAAAAATGATGGTGTAGTACCTTCTAGATTAAAGTCTTCAAATATAAACAATGAAAACCAGAAATCTTACCTGCTCTTTCCTTTTGACTTTACAGCTCATCCAATCTGACTGAATTAACTAAAGGAGTCAAGATGTTATCAGCTCTTCTTGGTGAGGAAGGAGATGGTAATAGCATCTTAGATGCAGCACGAGGTCTGATGGGAGCATTCTCTGATCTCCTTAAGTGTGCCCAGCCAGAAAGCCAAGAGGTAAAAATCTCTTCAATCTTTCAAATAATCTTCTTTAAAATTGGATGTTCTCTTCTGTTAAATAACCTTAGGTAACTTCTATAAGCTTAATGAAGGAATGTTTCTATAAAGGACGGCAACCCGATCTGCTTATAACCTTGACATATTTAAAACTTCCTTGAAATGCATCTTTTTCAGAATCCTTTTTAATCACTTATTGTTACTTTTAATGACTTGTCTGAAATATTGTGGATTTTTTAGTTGTACTAATCTTAGCTCGCTGAAGTGACACATGAATATTCACAATATATTCAGTGTATAATTTGTATGGTGCCTTCAAGCATGCCTTGGAAAAGTAGTACATTTTCAAGAAGTATGATTCGAATAAATCAAACAAGAACTCATTCAATCCAATGTTAATTCCTAATAACTTGTCTTAACATCGATTTTGCGTTTCATTGTTTATGTATTTCGTTGTAATTTTCCCCAACATATTGAATCCTGAAGCCTCGTCAGAATCTCCTAGGTGCAGCCAACAGGGTTGGTGAAGCTCAGAAGGCACTGCTTTTGTGTATGGGATCAACAGGTGACATGGACCCTAAGTTCCAGGTAAATTCTTCACCATAAACAACAATTTTTTTTGTGCCCCTTTTCCCCATTTTATTTTCTCCAATAATGGTTGGGAAAAAGTGTTTAAATATTTCCTGTACCTGATTTTGGTTGTTGTACTCTTTATCGACAAGTTTATGAAAGAGAAAATTCCATCAATATCAGCTCCTTTACAAAGATTAATAACAGAAATAAACACTCTTGTAAAGCCCATTTCATGCAGAGTTCCATTGCGCCAGTAACATGTCAAAACTGAACAATGCATTTTGAGAAGGCGTTTTCACTGATCCATTGAGAAGCAATTACGATAAAGTGCCTTGTTCAAGGACACTAGTGTTGTGACCAACCAGGCCATTATTCCTACCCACATTCTGTAACCTACAGAATTATATTCCACCACACCAGAATCACCATGCATAGCTTCAAGTTTTACCTGTAACAGATTAGTTTCATGTTTTTTTTTACCACAAACCTGACTCTCTATATTATTTTTCTCTACTATGACAGGATCTGTTGCTTGGATTGGCTAAGGCTGTGGCTAATGCTACGGCTACCTTGGTCCTGAAAGCCAAGAATGTTGCTAGTACCACTGAGGATCAAGGCTTACAGAATAAGGTTATTGGCTCAGCTACACAGTGTGCCCTCAATACCTCCGAGCTTGTGGCTTGTACTAAGGTAAGATATTGGTCACTTACCTGCCCTTGGAATTAATCAACGTTTATATTCTCAGTTTACACTTACTACCTCCAAGCTTGTTGCTTGTACTAAGGTAAACAAGTGTCATTAGTTCTTCACTAACCATCCCTTGGAATAAATCAATGTTTGTGTTATCATCAAGTCGGGCACCATGTGGAAGCTCGACCATGCCCAGTGATTTCTCTCCAGATGTTCCGATCCAGCATGCAGGAGCGTAGTTCCTCAGCTAGCTAAGTTGGAAGTTTCATCTCCTAGGACGGCTGCCTTCACCATGGCTAACGAGCCCCTCCTGCCGGGGTTTGTGTTATCAGTTGATACCAAACTACTGTAGAGTGTTGCCTATTACCCACTTGCACCAATGTCATGAATGCTAGGAGTTAAATTTCATGTGAAAATATAGTGCATGTGTAAACGCTGCATGGCCTAAAATGCTCACTACTTACTATTGGTGACATTGACTCCCTGAGATGAACTCTAAAAATCTTACAAATATAAAAAAAAAGGCTTACAGAAAACTGCATTTGCATTTTGAACAGAAAAAAATCAATACCCTCCTCAGAATATGTCTGTATGTTTTTTTACAGGCAATTTATGAGCAGGGCTTAAGACTTCTGGTTTGATGGCACAAAGCACTAAAATTCATTTAAAGATTGGTTGTCAGTATCACCAAAGTGATTTGTGTTGTGAAATTACGCTTTGCTTTAGCAGTTAAGATTATTTCGCAGTAAAGATCAACCTTAGCTCTTTGTGATATCGAAACCTTGAACCATGATAAAGTCAGATTGTATTCTCATTTCTGTACAGGTCGTAGCTCCTACTATCAGCAGTCCAGCTTGCCAAGAGCAGCTTGTTGAAGCAGCTAAACTTGTCGCTAAGTCAGTGGAGGCTGTGGTAGATTCATCAAAGGTAAGAAACACTCGGTCTTCCTCCAGTTCAGTTGCTTGATACAAAGATTTTATAAATGAAAGTGAGTTGTGTAAAAAATACATTCAGATTGAAAGGGATATCAAGTAGACTATTTTCTTAACTTGTATAACATCTATGATTCCAAAACCAATTATCATGACTGTGAAGTTGTTTAATACAAGAGTTCATGAAAAAAAGTGGACATGTATGTAGATAGTTGTGGAAAAAATACATTCAAAGTGAACCGAATATCCAGTAGACTATTTGTTCAACTCGTCTTAATCTTTGATTCCTCCAGGATGCAACTGAAGATGAGAACCTCCTACGTGATCTTGGAGGTGCAGCGACTGCCGTTACTAAAGCCTTGAATGATCTCCTGCAGCATGTGAAGCAGGGTACTGCAGCAAGTGGTAGACCTACCACCCTGTATGATGACGCATGTGATAAGATCATGACTGCTACTGAGAAGCTGTTTAGTAGTGTGGGTAACGCTGCCGAAATGGTCAAACAGGCCAAGATACTGGCCACGGTAAGTTCTCAAAATTAATATTCTTTATCTCTGTTGCAAATTTACATCTAACGTTACTGTACCCGCTGCTAAAACATAAGATTCCAGCTACTGGGCAATCTCGGTGGTCTAGTTGGTGAGACATCTGCTCTAGAATTGCAAAGGTTGTGGGTTCGCATCTCATCCGAGTCTAATATAGGTTTTCTCGGTCAATTTCGAAAAAAGAGCAGCCAATTTGACCACCAAGCTATTTATTCTATTTCGCGCAAAATCGAATGCTACTCAAAAGGGTCATTCAATTTCGTTTTGAGATTAGTCAAATGTAATGTTGCGTCATTCGAATTAACAAAATAATCATTCAATTTAACAATTCATCAAAGCAGCATTCAAATTCGCAGATGCTTCTTGAGGCGTGTGTGTCACGAAAAAGAATGACGCTACGCTAAATTGAACAGAGTGCTTAAGGAATTTGACTCGACTTAAAACGAAATTGAATGGCCGAATTCTGAATTTGAAACGCAGTAACAACTGGAAGAGCAAAACAGCTTTAATTCGAACGCATGAAAATTAAATTGACTGCTCATTTGCCGAATTTGACCGAGAAAACCTATATGTTGTGATTTTTGTTCACAGAACTTAGGAGGCTATTTGAAACCTGTTGGTCCCATTCTACTTGCTGGTTCATACTTATACTTTACAACTAATGTCTTTCTTTCTTTACTTGGCTACTTTTTTTATGTTTTCTTTTTTAACCATTATATTCTTTATAGTCTTTCTTACCAGAAACAAATCCTCATAAAACAACAACAATTACAAGATTAAGAATATTTACATTGAATACAAAAAAATTCTTCTTCCAAAAGCTTTGTGTTATCTTAGATAATACTTTCAACCGTCTTGTACTTTAGGCCACGTCTAAGCTTGTCGATGCCATCAAAGGTGACGCTGATGCAGTGACTGAGAGCGATGCCCAGAAACGCTTAATCAACGCCGCTAAGCAGCTAGTTGACGCTACCGGCAAGATGGTAGAAGCAGCTAAGGCTTGTGCTAGCAGTCCTCACGATGAGACTCAACAGCAAAGGTTGAAGCAAGCTGCTGAAGATCTACGAACGGCTACCAATGCTGCTGCTAATAATGCTCTGAAGAAGAAGATCCTACAACGACTTGAGGTAGGCTTAAAAGAAATCATTTGTTGGGAAAACTCTGGTTATTTTTATTGATAAAAGACCCCTTGCATTGGGATTAAGACACTAATATAATGTTTGTCCTTGTCTATTCTTTAGGCTGCTGCTAAGCAAGCTGCAGCAACATCAACTCAGACCATCGCTGCCGCTCAAGGAGCTAAAGACTCTACTAAGAACCCTAGCACCCAGCAGCACATGATTGATGAATGCAAGGTAATATATCGCAACCCTGGTCCGAGTTAATGGCTTTGGCAGTGGCTGTGGTCAGAAGCTGAAAACTCATGTTATTCAACATTGTTATTGTAGCCAACAATAAGCTGAGTTTTTCTTGAATGCTAAGTGGAAAATATGTGGGGTGTTGTGGCCTAGCGGATAAGAGCACCGCATTCAAGCTCTAGTGATTCTGTTCAGCAGAGTATGGGTTCGAATCCCGGTCGTCACACTTGTGTCCCTGAGCAAGAAACTTCACTATAATTGCTTCTCTCCATCCAGGGGTAAATGGGTACCTGTGAGGGCAGAGTTGGTTCTTGTGATTGATTAGCCTTGATTGCAGTACATATTTGGCGGCACAGGCTGTATACTCCCAATGGAGCTGAGATGGTTTAAGGAATGATTTAAGGCCCAGTGACCAGGGGTAATAATGTTGAAGCGCCGTGAGTGTTACTGCGTGACGGACCTGAGTGCTATATCAGAAGCCATTATTATTATTTTATACAAGTACGTCAGTTTAACTGAAGCAGTCAGGTTGAAAATGAGTTAAAAGATCAGAACAGAATGTAGAGAGAAGAACCTAAAGATGACTACACAGTCAGGAAGGATAACTACCTTGGTATATTTGTCTAAAGAATACAGTAGAATATGTCTTTATCAATCATTTTAATTTGTTCTTGTAACTCTGGATTTTTGTTTGATATAAGTGGTCTTGTTAAACAGTATAGCACTTACTGGTTGGTTGCAATTTGAAAGGTTTTGTATGAATAGCAGAGGCTTTACTCAAATATGATTACATGCTGTTTGTTTTTCTAGAATGTAGCTGAGCATATTCCTAAGCTGATCAGAGGTATTCGTGATTGTATGCAGCAACCTGATAACCTCAGTGCACAGTTAGCTCTCATCAATTCCAGCCAACACTTCATCCAGGTAAAATAACAGTTCTGCTATTGTTGCAGCATTTTGAGTGAAGAACATGTTAAATTGTTATCTTAGGGAACTTGCTTAAAGGCACTGGATACTATTGGTAATTGCTAGCGTAAAAGCTTACTTCTTGGCGATCAATGGAGAGATGTTGATAGTATAAAACATTGTGAGAAACGGCTCCCTCTGAAGTAACATCATTTCCGAGAGATATTTGATTTTGGTGTCGAGACCTCGGAATTTGATTTTGAGGTCTCGAATTCAAGCATCTAAAAGCACACAACTTCGTGTGACAAGGTTTTTTTCTTCTTCCATTATTATCTCACCACTTTGACGACCAATTGAGTCCAAATTTTTCACAGGCTTGTTATTTTGTTCGTATGTTGAGATACAACAAGTGAGAAGAAGACTGGTCTTTGACAAATACCGAAGGTGTCCAGTGTCTTTAAATGGATTGATCAATTTGTTTTCCTTAAAACTTTTTATTGTTGATCCACTCAGCCGGGTACTGAACTGATTTCAGCTTCTAGAGCCGCTATACCAACAGTGGAAGACAAATCTGCAGCTCTACAACTTGCTAATTGCACTAAGAATATGGCTGGTGCATTGACTGACCTCAGATCGGCTGCTAATAAGGTGAGGGTAAAAAACATGGTGATAGTAAAAAACTACAACGAAAACATGATTGATTGATTGATTGATTGATTGAGTGAGTGAGTGAGTGAGTGATTGATTGATTGATTGATTGATTGATTGATTGATTGATTGATTGATTGATTGATTGAAACTGAGTGGGTTGATTTGAGTTTACCTTTGGGTCGAACAGAGAAATATTGACTGTGGTGCCAGTTACACAGCAGTTATACGGTGGTAACAGTTTAAATGGCTCTTCGTTGTCAACCCTCCTACTGTATGGCCATGCAATATCATACACTGTGATTTTGAATTATATATAAATTATGCAAGCCTGCATGGCGTTTGTGTTTGATATGGATGCAGTTTTCAGGTTTCAACTTCTTGAAAAGGTTCAAAAGTTGTTCAAACTAAAATTATAATGATTGGAGACATCTTCTAATGACTTCTTTGTTCTGATCCCCCAAGGCCCAAGAAGCTTGTGGTGCTCATGAGATCGATAATGCCTTGGATATTATAAAATCACTTGAAGATCAACTTGAGGAGATTCGGAGGACTGCTGATGCTGAAAAGCTACTGCCTCTACCTGGAGAAACGGTAAGACACCCCCATTTCCCTTCAATCCCTTCTATCTCTTCTATCTCTCCTTCGTAAACCACCAATTCCTTAACAATATTGAGAGTTTGAATGATCAAGGTTTGACTTCATGAGGAGCTGAGATGCATCACAACAAGGGTCTCCAAAGTCAAATTCATTTTTGTGATGCACGCATTTTGCACTAGATAGAGTCCCAAGTCTCAGGACAGGACTTTATTTCCTTAAGATGTCAAGGAGCAAGCTACCCTCACATCCCTTTCTTGAACTACTGCAGAGCTTTTGTTTCATCAGAATGTCTTAAATTTGCTGTTGTGTAAGATTCACCTCATATTCTGAATTCTATTTGTGTTTTTAGCCTGATTCCTGCGCCACTCAGCTTGGCTCTACATCTAAGAACGTTGGTGCCTCCATGGCCCAACTCCTTACAGCAGCAGCTCAGGCTAATGAGACGTACACTGGGATGGCTGCTAGAGATACGGCCAACTCACTGACGAGTCTAACTGGAGCTGTTAGAGGTGTAGCTGCTACAACTAATGTATGTAGATTTAGTCATTTAATGATTCATTAAGTACTCACAGTTTATACGCACAATGGACACCTTGCTCAACGTGGAATGCACCTCCGAACAATTCACGCCCACAATTTTTTGCTTTTTCGGGAGTCACTTCCTTTGTGAAAATTTTGACTCCCAATTTGACAGAATGGATTTTGGGGACAGAATGGATGCTTTGACTGCTGTGCAGGGGTCTATAGCCCACAAGTGTTCCTCGATGGGCAATTCAGGGTCTAATTTAGGTACAGTAGAAGTCAGTGAAGCATAGGGACCAATTTCATTAAGTTGTTAAGCACAACAATTTGCTAAGCACAGACAGATCTCAAACTGTAGGTACATAAAGTCTAGGGACCAATTTCATAAAAATGTGAAGCGCAAAAGTTGGCTAAGCACATAAAGATCTTCAAACTCTGTTTGACATTCCTCAGGAGAAGCCAGCTCGAGATGCCATGATTGACCGAGCCAAGGACGTCTTGGATAAATCAGCAAATCTTCTAGAGGAGGCCAGGAAAGCCTTAGCAGATCCCAACAATCCTGACAATCAACAACGATTGGCACAGGTATTGAATCTTTATCATCCACTGTTGATTATCACCTTGAAGCCTATCAATAAGGAGGCCTTTACTATTCCACCTACATAGAAACCATGCACTTTATAGGACCACTCTTGTAACCTCACTTTAAAGTATACAAAAGAAAATGTTGATTTATTTCAACAACATAGAATCCATACACTTTTTTAGGACCACCCCCTAACTTCACTTTAAAGTATGCAAAAAGAAAATGTGGAATTCTGAGAGCTGTTTTTCTACCTCTGTCTGGTACCTGTAGGTTGCCAAGGCAGTATCCCATGCTTTGAACAGTTGCGTGAGTTGTCTACCAGGCCAACGTGATGTGGACAAAGCAATCAAGTCAGTAGTTGAAGCTAGTAAGGGTCTGATGTCAGGAAAGGTATGTTGGCTTCAGCGCATCTTGAATTAAAGTAAAAATAAAAGCATGCTGTGCTGACTGTAGATCTAACACTTCAGAATACTACGCAACTCTCATCCATTCAATAGACTCCTTGCATTGGCACCATTGCTGAGCTCAAACATTGGAAACGTGCAGGCGTATTGATGCTGCGCACAACTCTCAGCCAATGATAGGTTTTCCTTTGACCTCATTGAGAGCGCCGTCTGCTCTTTTGATGTTATATGCAAGGGGTCTTATCTTATTTTAGATGAAATTCTTGTAGATTTTTTCAAATCAAACTGCTGTTTCGTTTCTTTAAAATACTAAATAATCATCAACAAGTGAAAGATGTAGAATGTTTTGAATTTAAAACAGCAGCAGTAAAGCCATTAATTTTCTTTTTTAAACATTTATTTTGATTGATATAAAGCTAACAAATTGTCATGGTTAGTGGCTCATATGCTATCAACTTCGTACTCTTTTGAAAACAATTCCATGCAGACTTTGAAATCATCAAGGAAACCCCGCATAAAAAAACAGGAACAAAATAACAACCCCAAAACAAACATGAAACCCTAACTAAAGTGAAGGTATGATCATGTAATTCAACATAAAAACCGTGCACACATTTGTCCTAGGACAACTTATGCTCACAAAAGAGAAATTGATACAACTATTTTGTTGTACAAAAGTTTTCCCGCCATTATAAAATTGTTGTTTTACCACAGACATCCCAATACATCGAAAGAGAATAATCCCAAAGTTGCTTGGCTAAACTCTGCATTCTTACTTATCATTCTTAAAATCAGACTTGCCTCCTATCCAGCAACAGTCTTATCTCTCTAGCAACAACAAATTCCTCTGCATGTAGAATGTTTTAACCATCATGAAAGCATGACCAATAGCATCGCTTGGATATGACCGGAAGTGCATATAATTAACCTTTGACATGACTTGTATTTTGACTTGACCTTGCCTGATACTGCATTAGCTTATCCGACTGGCCCGTGCCCAACATGAACAAAACATGATGGTAAGCTACTAACATTAACAAAGCTATTTAGTTATACTAACATTTTGGTTGTTCTCTGCACATCAGGAGGAACAGTTATTGTTTTAACACAATTGGGAAATTATTAACGTGTAAATACCCCCCAAAAAACACAATTGGTTTCAGAACAAGGAACATGTATCCACAGCAACTAATATATCTTAAAGTGTGTGTACAACATTGGTAATGGTAAACAAATAAATGTTCACATATTAGTGCATTACTTACATGGTTCACAGTTCGTCATAGTGGAAAATTTCCTGTCAAATCTTTTTTTCCTGAAATGCTTTAGTTTTTGAGAAATGAATGAAACTCTTTATTTTGCAAAACCATATCAATATTTGAAAACATTGAAAACGTTTCAATTTTCCAGTTATTTTCTTGTGACTCCAATAACCGACTGAGCTTAAATTTACATGAGTCTATTATGTTGATTGACGTAAAGTTGGGATACAGTTATTTGGTAGTTACCAATGTTGTCTATGTGCATTAAGATGGAAACATGACATGCCTAACTTACTCTCCAAATTCAAAGTAGCATGTACCTGACAAATGAATATGTGAAGTTTTGTTTTGTGAACGTGATTGCATGACATATGAACTATGTCTTTACAATCCAGATTATGTTTGTGAAAAGATATCTGGGGTCGATTTCACAAAGAGTTAGGACTAGTCCTAGGAGATATACAAATTGCATGGATAGCCCTAAGTTAGGACGAGTAACTGGTCCTAACACGAGATAAGACTAGTCCTAACTCTTTGTGAAATCCACCCCAGCATTGCTTCCTTTCATGTCTAGAGAATAACTAATCAACATTGCTTACATTGCTTTCACATCACGCTAATCACATCACGCTAATCACATCAGCATGAGGTCCTGTTTTGTGTTCACTAATCATCATAACATGGAATTATTATAACATATCAATTATGGTCTGAGGGCCATGTCACTGAAAAAAACCCACCAATTGATGTTCAGACTTTAAATGTTTGCATGCATTTTGTTTTATTTAAAAATGTAAGTGTTGTTTTTATTGACATATTAATCATTAAGACATTTTTGAATAATGTGTGTATGTCCCTTAATCAGGTATGATATTTGTGTAAAGTCAACATGTTCAGGTTTTAGGGGAGGGAGGGGTTGCTGTAACGCCTACAATTTTGCATTTTTCAAAACTTATTTTAACATTTTGGGAACCAAATTTGGTATCTTAGAATGCTTCAAACTGTTGGACTCTGATTCTGTTGGTGTATCTGATCCCATTTAAAGCATAATCAGTTTACAAGTGCAGTCCTCAGTCCAACACCATACAGCAATTCAACACCCAAACTGTTGGACTTTGATTATAGTGGTATGTCCGATTCCAACGTATTTCATCATGGAAGCAGCAACCTCATCCCAACCTCACAAATAACCTCCCCCTTCCCCGAGTATTAGTTGTTATCCCTCACTGTACGTGTATATCCCATTCTGGTTGTCCCATCCCTCGTTCCGTCTTACTCCTTGTTCCGTCTTATCCTTTGTCGGCACACTCCCTTGTTTTGCCCCATCCCTTGTTTGCCCCATCCCTTGTTTGCCCCATCCCTTGTTCTCTTCCATCCTTTGTTCCGTCTTATCCCTCCTTCCGTCTTATCCCTTGTTCTGTCTTACTCCTTGTTCTGTCTCATCTTTGTCACGTGGTGTTTCTCCTTCCTTCCCTTCCTCATCCTCAGCTCCTGGAGGTGTTTGAGACCTTTTCTTACACCTCAGAGTTCATCAGTGAAGCCATTGTGGTGTCACAGGACCAGGAAGTTGCCCTCCAGTCTCGTGTATGTACCTCAAGCCGTGTCCGAATTAACGGCTACAGCTACGGCTATGGCTAGATTTCCGCATTAAACTATACGTCATCCTGCACGGCACTTGTCACACGAGGCAACTTTTGCAGGCAACTTTGAGCCAACCAACTGCAATGCATTAATGCTACTGCAGTCGATTTCACAAAACGCTAGGATCAATCCTATCTCGAGTTAGGACGAGTAACCCGTCCTAACTTAGGATGAGTTCAATGCGTCCTTCGTATTTGGATACGGAACTGAACCCGTCCTAAGTCCTAAGATTAATCCTAAGTTAGGAAGAGTTTGGTGAAATCGACGGCTGGACCACTTTGGTAGCATGGGAGGCATTTTTCAAACAGTGTGTTCCAGTCTCAAAGACAAATATGTGATTAATGAAATGTGAATGGCTTTACTTCTTGGAGATTGCCTTGAACTGGTTGCCTGTAAATTGCCTTGTGTGACACAGCCCTTAGCAACTCCTTCAGCAACAGTCCTAGCCGTAGCCGTAGCCGCCAATTCGGATACGGCTTACCCCTGTTGTTCTTCCATTGAATATTGTCCTTCCCTATCACCAACCGTTGTGTAAGCCAGTCCCCATCTTGACAATGCTGTGGTATGTATACATTGATCATAGTTTGTATTTTTATCACATTGTCTCATTACTCCGTGTTTATGGATGTTGACTTGTTGTTTTTCCCATACACAAAATTAGAACTTTTGTCTTGCTGTCTGTCAAATGACTTGTTTATAAATTGTGCCAATATTTTGGGGAGGAAAATAAAATGCATGATGCTATGTCTGTGGTTTGTAAGTTCTCTAGCATACATTGTAAGTGAAATAAGTGTGAAGATTCAGTTCAGGATCAAAGAGTGGGGAAACCACTGAGCAGAAAGTCTTGTCTTAGATGTCGAGGTGAAACTAGTGAAGATTGCTTTGCTTCATTTTACGTAACATTTCCATCTTTGGTGTTTGTTATGGCACTACGTTTCATTAGAGAGTTTTCATTTTCAACGACGGATGGCTTTGCGCCGGTATTTATGTCATTTCCTGTCATCTGCGCATGCGTCGGCTTTGAGGACGTTCGTCCCTCAATTTCTGTCTGAAACCTTACAATACCGTCACAGAATCATCCCTCGTTCGAAAACAAAATCTCTTTAGCGTTACCAAAAAGGAATCTGGAGTTACAATTTGTGGTCCAAAAGTTTTCTCTCCAAATCATTCAATATTTTCACAAAATCATTATTTGGTAATAATATTATCCAAATCAAATTTTTGGGCCATGAATTTTCAACTTTCACTTAAATCAAATTGATACTTTTACAATTATGGTTTGTTTGTGGTAACTCACTGTGATAAATTTGAAATTGTTCATATGACCAGTATGATCTTGCCTGCCGGAAAATGACCGGGAATGTACGGTATAAAGCTTTTTGTTAACAAGGTGATGTGGTCTAATTTGAAACATTGTTGGTTGTTTTAATGTTGGTGATAATAATAATGAAGAATTATATATCGTCGTCTCACTACTGTAAAGTAATAATTTAAAGGTCGTTAAGTGAAAAATGCTCTTAGTTTTGAAAAAATTCATCAAAATCCACAAGTAAATGTTTTTGTTGGAAACTGAATGTTTCAATTACTTCAGAGATAACTCTCGACCCATAAATTCCATTTACCAGTAGCTCCAAAATATGCAAAAACCAATTTTGTGAAATCCATACAAACTGCTCTAACGACCGTATAGTCCTGAGCCGACGATATGTAACTTTCAGACGTTGTTGGTGTTTTTGACAGGGTTGGTATATAGGTAATATGTGTTTTAATATATTGTTGTTTTGTTTACTGTAAAACTAACAATTTGTGCTCACTGTTTAGAATAATGCATGTATGCACTCTTGGCGACTGCATGCAAAATGTCAATTATATCGCGAAATATTGCAATAATTATTTTGCACAATTCATTATTTGTGGGATGATTTGATACCAGGTGTTTCTTCTTTGATGGAATACTTGTTAAAATGGAGTGGTTTATAAAACTCTACAGAGGATTGAACAGCTTCAAGGTGTTGAATATCCGATTGATTTTATGATCATTGAATTATGAGCATTGAATTTTGTGACTGAATATGCGTCAGTATCTATTCAACATCAGATCTTTGTGATCAGATCTGTAGATTTTAGTGAGAAGGACGAAATAGTGCTGCTTAAGTAGAAAATATTGCATACAAAGTGTTCTGCTAAGCTAAAATAGCAGGATACCAGTCCAAAATGGTACATTCCACATAGTGTTTTGGCTGGTTAGTTTATTCCGGTAGGCAAATTTTTCTTAAGCTTAGCTACATTTTGTGTAGAGGACGCTTTTATATTAAATTGCCCCACATCTTCAAGACTGATCTTTTAGATAAGATTTGATTTTGATTTTTTATACTATCTCTTTATTTAAAGAATACAAACTTTTTTTAACTGATGATCTGACCATCATTATTTGTTTAATTTCTCACGACATCTTATTTAAATCCTTCCTCAAGCCTTTCGAGATTGATCTTTAAGATAATATTTGTTCCTTTTTTTGATACAATCTTTTTAATTTAGATTTCAACCTTTCTTTATTTGAGAATCTGACAATCGTTACTTGTTTGATTCCTTACGATCTTATCTAAACCCTTCCACAGCTTCCTGTTGGAGATGCAAGGAACTACCAGGATCATCAGAATTCCTTGAACAAGGCAGCCCAAGGATTGAACGTCGCTGCTAGTGAGTTAGTCACAGCTTCTCGTGGTACACCTCAAGAGCTTGCTGGGGCAGCGAATACATTCAGTCATGACTTCAATGACTTGATGCAGTCTGGGATGGGAATGGCTGGAGCAGCACCGGTAGGTTAACACTTCAAATTTAATTCCCAACTCACAAGGCCAGTCGGTTGCTTCAAGATGAGGGCTGCAGATCAACTGTCACCTACTTATGGGGCTGAAAGAGGGTTACCCCCTTCACAGGGTGTACGCATGGGTGTCATCCACTAGGAGCTTGGTCGGTAGAGCAGAATGCACTACCTTCCCAACTTAACTTTTATTAATAATAGTGGCTCATTATACTTCTAGAATTTCATCTAAGAAAATAGAAACGTTCAAATTTAATCATATCAAGGAATGGTATTACTCAAGAATCTTGTAAAAATTCTTTGATTTATCTGTGAGTTATTGGACAAGTCACTTGCATGATTTATGTTCTCCTTTCCTCACTGGCGTCAGTTTTCTTCTTTGAGGTGGATATCTTGAAGTCTTGACCCACCCCCAGCCTAATCAAGAAACAACATGAATGTACTCTTTTCTTATTGAAGAGTAGAATTTTGAAGAGTGGATGATTCCCACGCTCACTGATCATTTACAAAGCTATTATTTACATTTCCCTGCATTATTTTGATTTGCTTCTTTCTAAAGACTCCAAAGTTTACATCGAGGCCTGTATATACATCATCGGTGAGATATAAAGACATCAAGAAGTCCTTCTGGGGCGTAATGTCATAGAGATACTAAGCAACAACATCAAAAAATAACACTATTCATAACCAATAACATGGTTGCAGGTTTTTAATGTCATATTTTCTAATCACCAGAATTATTCTCAATGATGGACGAGTCATGTAAATAACTTAACTTAACTTAAATGCATTTATAAAGCGCTTTAACACTGTTTCAAAGCGCTGTACAGTCAAGAAAAACAATAAAAAGCAGGATTAAAAAACATGAGAAAAATAGCAATATTTTTTTTTTTAAATACACAACAGTAAAAAAAGTAGCAGGAAATTAGTAAAAAACATTGCAATACAAACAATCATATTACACAATAAAATACAAAATAAAAACACCCAGAGTAAATCAACCCCATTTCTGATAAAAAGGAGACAAAATTTATAAAAAAGGTAAGATCCCCTCTGCGACCGCAAAACGCAGACAAATTGAAGATTATTGTCCCATAAAACTCTCTTATTCCGAACATTTCTTTGATTGTGGTTATATTCTGATGTATGATAACGTACACTCAGTTTTTTCCGAATCCTGTCACCAATAAATATATTTATATGGTTTGGTTTAAAAGGTTGATCTTAACAAGTAACTTTCTCTCATAGACTTAACTTAGAAATGTCAAGGTGTGTTATCGTTAAGGTTAAATAACAAGTAAAATGTACACAATAAATAGCCTTCAAGAAAGACTCTGCTAGGATCGTTTTGTCAGGCCATTAACCATTTTTTACTAAAAAATAATAAACAGTAGGAGTGTTGGGTCATACTTGGCACTAAAATTTGGTATTCACCCTAAACCATGGAGGTTTACATTTGGTGGATATAAAAAAACTTAAATCTACAAAATAATTTCAGAAAGTTTTGTGAACTAAACTTGGCGTTCTGTTCAGTTGTGTTAGCATTATTCATAGGGAAGTTGAAATAACCATAGCAACCATTATTTGTAATAATATACAGTATGAGGGCCTTTACAATAATATGATAACAGTTGGATACCATTTTCAAATTGAAAGATTCTATCAAACTTAGTTAGCATACATGGTTCATATTGGTAGCTTCACATGCAGATGAAAGGAGTAACAAGCGAAGCAAGTCTAACACCAAATACAAAACGTTGTATTTGAAATTCCAATTGTAGATATAACATGTGAAGAGTAAGAATGGTTTGGACATGTAGCAATTGTTTGATTGAGCCTTACAGGTTTTTCTGTATCTGAAACGGCAACCATTGGAAGAACATACCATTGAGTTTGTCTTCGATTACCAGAATTCAGATCAGGTACTTGAGTAGGCCGATCCATTCTTAATTCCAAAGAAACTCTGAACAGCTTACTTTACAAGTAAGAGAGGTTTGCGGTAACACCATGTGAAAATCTCTTTTGAGTAGTGTTGGTTCTGACAAGAACAAGAGGTTTG
This sequence comes from Asterias rubens, assembly GCF_902459465.1. Taxonomy (NCBI): domain Eukaryota; kingdom Metazoa; phylum Echinodermata; class Asteroidea; order Forcipulatida; family Asteriidae; genus Asterias; species Asterias rubens. Next base: position 1,255,172 of record NC_047064.1, read on the forward strand.
AGTCTTTAACCACTGGTTCTTACAGAACCAACAACACTACTCAAAAAGAGATATTCACACGGTGTTACTGCAAACCTCTCTTAGTTATACTTCCAATATGCAAGGTTTCAAATCCTATTGACAGTCCCTGTTGATTTTTTGTAGGTATTATTTATTTCAACTCGGTGGTCCATTTAGTGGAAACCACTGGTCTGAGATGGATCCGAGCTTCTGGATAAAGAACAAAAGAGAACAGTATACAATGAACGATGACATGAAACAAGTCTATAAGAATATACACAAATTAAAATAACCTTTGGAAAATTAAATTCACCAATTTAAGCTAATGATCACCTTGTTATGAAGTTCTATATGTACCAATCGATACCAAATCCTGTACACCCTTTTAAAAAATAATCCCAGTATCCTTAAAACTATAACACTACATGTCCTGTTGATTACAGATGAGTATTCATGTTAATTAATAACTGTTTTGTAGACTGGCAACTTCAGTTATTGAACCCCCACCCTCTTCCTCTAACTTGTTTGTATCTGAACCCCCATACCTTTTGAACAGTAGACCCCTTGCTTAAACCACCAGCGCTGAGATCCAACAATGGAAATGGCAAGCACGTATTCATCACACATCACTCTCAGCCAATGACAGGTCTTCGTTTGACCTAATATAAGTGAAAGCGCAGTTTGAGCTTGTTAGGTCATATGCAAGGGTTCTATAGCAGTTCAGACTTGATAAACAAGATTTCAGCATATGTGGAAAAAGTCTACTTATTTGTCACTAGAATATGAACTACTATTCTTACTGACTGAGATTATTAAGATTTATAAAGTTGAAGTTATGGTTCATGATGAATTTGAAACTTCAAATCTCCAAAGCTGCTGGCGCTAAGATTCAACAATTTATTCATATTAGTTGACAAACTCCATTGTGGGCTGAAAATATCATTCACACTTTTGCTATAATCTTTGATTTGAATTGATTTCCTAGAGCAAGGAGGCGCAGTCCGAGATGGTTGGAAGTCTTAAGACCATCTCAGTCACTTCCAGTAAGCTTCTTCTAGTCGTCAAGGCAATGTCAGCTGATCCTAACGCCCCTAATGCTAAGAATCTCCTTGCTGCCGCAGCCAGGTAGGAAAATATACTTTGTGGCCCTATATTCATATGTTAACCGTGTACCCATTATTAGGATAAGATACCTTGTGTCATACCCAGAGGTAAACCCTGTACCCAGTAATGAGATACATGTAGTACACCTTAGGTCCCTGTACCAAGATTGTAAAGGCCCGGTCACACAGGCTCCGATAACGAGAACGAAAACGATAACGATAAAAATGCACGCCCTTGATTGGTTGAATAAGCGTGGGCGTATTCTGCGTGGAGCAATTCAACCAATCGAGAGCGTGCATTTTTATCGTTCTCGTTTTCGTTCTTGTTATTGGGGCCTGTGTGACCAAGCCTTAACCCTGTGCCAAGTAGAAGGATAAGATACCTTGTGTCCCTAAACCCAGATGTACCTTGTGTCCATCTTAACAAGATGGAAACTGAGAAAGCTCAATGATCCAATATAATACAGGAAGTCAGTGTACTGGATACACAAGAATACAGTTGCAGGAGTTGGAACATCCTCAATTCCTTTTTTTTTTAATTAACACTTAAAATGCTTTGATTCCGTATTTATTTCTGCAGAGGTGTGACAGAGAGCATTAATAACCTGATAGACACCTTCATGCAGGCAGCACCAGGGCAGAAGGAATGTGATAACGCCCTCCGTAACATCCAGACCATGAAGAATATCTTGGACAATATCAATGAGCCCATTAATGACTGGACTTACTTTGACTGTCTGCAAGGTGTCATGGAGAAATCTAAGGTGAGGGCATTAGCGGAATTTATTAACCAGAGGGCAATATTCAAATTTCTTGACCAGAGCTTTTTTATTGAGAGAGTTGCGACATAGAGGGACCAGCTTTCTTTGGTCTTGTGGTTGCCGGACGCCAATTGGTCCAAATGCAGCAATGGGCAGACTAGTCTGGCAACCTGTATTCACCAATGCATTTTTGGGGACACAAAATGGCTTGTAATCGCAAATTGTCAAAATTCTCTCAATATATGTCTATATTGCTGACTAGAAAGAACCCTTTCATAGTAGTCTCCTTGATACTGCAGTTTGATGCTGAAGACTTTAATCAAGAAGAAGAAAAAAAGAAAGTCGATCACGCCTCCGTTCTGTGCAGAGCCTTTCTAGAAGGCTAAAAAATATCTTCTGTAGCTTTCAAAAGATCACTTATTCAAAAGACACAACCTAAAGACAAATAAATTCAAGCGTCCTTGATGTCCAAACTGCTCCTCCCAATCCATTCCATCGTGAAATATCCCTTAATCTAATCTGACCTTTGCCCTTTGACCTGCAGGATCTTGGGGAGAGCATGGGTGGGATTACCCAGAATGCTAAGAACGGTCAGCTGGAGGAGTTTGGTAAGAGCGTTGAGGCAGCAGGAGCAGCCGTTTGTGGTCTGACGGAAGCAGCTGCACAGGTTAGTCTTGTTCCTTGTTTGGAGTAGCAACAAATGAATGACATTGCTGGGAGGGCTCTGACTGTTTATCTGTTCATTTTTTTAGCTTTTGTTACCACTTTTGTTAAAAGGGTTTCCTTTTACACTTGAAGTTCTACCTCCTATTTTCGAAAATAGCTAGTCCTAGATTCCCCTAGCCCAATATAGGACTCTTTCTCTGAAAGTGAAAGACTGCCATGGCTAAGATTCCCCCATGGTAATAACTTTGCATTGATGTTCCTCTCACAATACTCTCCCTCAACAGTCTGCCTACCTGGTAATAACTTTGCATTGATGTTCCTCTCACAATACTCTCCCTCAACAGTCTGCCTACCTGGTAGGTATCGCTGATCCATCCAGCGTAGCCGGACGTCCAGGCCTCGTTGACCAGTCTCAGTTTGCCCGAGCCCATCAGGCGATCCAAGCAGCCTGTAATAGCCTTCTTAATCCAGAGAGTAGTCAGCAACAGGTTAGTGTCGTAAGATTCTTCTCTCATCTCACTTACTAATAAGATGAAGTTGTGTGTCACATTGTTGTATCACCTTGCTCTCTCAAATCTCATCGGTCAACTCTTCCAGATAATTTGAATTTTGATAATGATAATAATAACTATATTTAATAACTACATATTTTCAACATGAATCTTATTTAATAATAATAGTGGCCTCTTATCTAGCGTGCATGCGTCACTCAGTGATGCTCCTGGCGCTGTAACGTACCAGCCGGACCTCTTGGAGAGAACTTTGACTGGTCCTGGGGAGTTTTAAGTAGCATTAATCCAGTGAACCAATTGTGATCAGAGATTGCTGCTGTATTATGTAGAAAAGACAACTTGAAGTAGAATTTGGTGTTTAGCTTACACTTAGCACTGTGTACTTAGTGATTTCTAAGTCCTATGGGGGAGAAAAAAACACAGGCAGCTTGGATTGGAATTGAACACTCAATTCAAGAGCAGATATCTTACCACTTGGACAACTGATCAATGCCCAGTGATGAGGGCCTAGTTCAAATCCTACATTATAATGAGCAGTGACTACTGCAAACAATTAGAAGAAAGGGGTAATATACCTCTACATCTAACCAAACATACTGTACACTACTGCAATTTACTTATCAAAACAACTTATAAGGCAAAACCCCACTCACCTGTCCTTGCTCTTTGAGATCAAAATGCATTTTAGTTGGACCGCCAACATTTGGGCTAGATAGCTCAGTTGGTAGAGCTTTGACATATTAATCTTGAGGTGGCAGGTTCAAAATCAGAGATGATTTGAAACCAAGCTAACACTAAGGGTTTCTGGTAGGATTTGGCGGAAACGGGAAAAGTCTTTGAGAGATTTGACTGAGCGATGCATGAGGTACTCTTTTGTTTGTTTGTTTGGTTTGTGTATTTGTTTGTTTGCTTTTGCACAATTAATAAACTAAGCAATGTGTTTACCTTTATAATCACTACAGTGTTTCTTTGGAAGCAAAGTAATAAATAAATAAACCCAAAATGCCACACGTTATGATGATTATGCAGGAATGTAACATAAACTTTTTAATATATCCCTCTGAAGAAGAACAGAAACTCTAGTAAAGTCAACTTATTGGTGAGATTCACTGGATACTAAATGTAACACATCATATATGCTTCTTATATACCAGATTGGTTTAATATGTCTGCCCAAATCTTACAAAGTTGTCAAATCCCTTCGTCTGTATTTGTATATTTTTTCATCTTCTGTAATTTTGAAAACCTCCTTTACTGTCACATTCCGTCTGTTGCTTTCCTCTCCTATCCATTAGGTGAAGGTTTTAAACAGTCATCCAAGAAATTAATGAATTTTGTATGTCCGAAAGTGACTGACTACCCTTATTCTTAATTTCCAAGGGAATGGTTTCATTTGAATTTTGTTAGGAACTTGGCCGTTGGCACTTCAATAAAATAAAAACTCTCCTTAATGGCACATCTGGTCGTCGGGTTGGCAAAGTGATATCTTTCCTCCCCTTTCAACTCTAGTACCCGGTTCAAATCATGCCGGAACAGTACTTGGCTTGGGTTTTAATAATTATAAAATAATAATAATAATTACACCAAAACTTATTTTGCACCCTCATCATGTAGACATTCTTTAGGGCGCTGAACATGGAAATATGGACAAATTAAAAATAAGAAAATACAGAATTATAAAACGGGAGTAAAAATTCTTTAAAAACATTCAACCAGTGTTTTCAGTCCCTACCTGACTGCATGGGTTTTCCCTAGATTAGTTCTTTGGGGTTTTCGCGATATATCGCTATTTCAATTAAAACCAAATCCATCCGATATCGAAATCGTTTCCAAATTAATATCGCGATATTAGATAATATCGTGATATCGCCCAAGCTTAATTCCTTGTCTCCTCTCCATTGGGTTCTTGGCTAAGTTCGCTTTTCAGAAATGAATCAATTTTTCTCTCTCAGAAAATAATTGAAATCAAACCCTAACACTTCCCAACCCCTCATCCTCCACTCCATCCATCTCAGACGGCCATGTTTCATGATTAATCCACTAACACAAGCGTTTTTTGTGCATTTTGTCGTTAGACCATGGGAGTGTTGATGTCATCATTTTCAGCGGTCATTCCGCTGATCAGCACACTCATCCCCCAAACCTCACTCCATTCGTCCGCCCGTTTATCACCCCGTATGTCTGATCATCTGATCAATTTGCTGGTTAGAAACAACACAACACTTCTATATATAAATTTATACTTGGCTCCCTCCATCTCCCTATAGCATGGCATTTATATCACCAGGTCTTGAACTTTTTAGTGAAGATATTTTCAGTCTTGCTCTTTGCTTTTGCATATGTGACCACTGTCCATATTGTTCGTAAGTGCAAAAATTTTATATCTTGATTTTGAAATAACATTTCGCACAAGAATTACATCATGCTAAAAATGTCTGCACCACAGGGTTTTGTACATATCATGGATAGATATATCATAGGCCCAATTAAATCAAAGCTCGTCACCATTAAGAAAATTTGTATGCCTCTATAGCAGAATTTTTGTTATTTATAAGCAAAAGCATATTTCAAAACTGATCAAGAAGATTTGCATTGTTGTGTCCTTTATCTGCTTGCAAGAGTCACTGCAAAGTTGGTGTGGCTTTTGCTCAGCTTTTGATAAGCAGTTGTTATGAAATTGAAAATCTGCTAACGGAAATGATGTAAGCAAAAAACGCCAGGGCCCAATTTCATAAAACTGTTTAGCAGAAAGTACTGCTTGACACCAGCCCATCAATGCGAACTTAACGTAACTTTGGCTTGAAGATTGTTTCTGCTTTTATTTATGAAATTGGGCCCTGCTTACAAGCTTTCAGAAATGGGGTCCAGATTAGACATTTATACAGTTTCAAGAACACAGTTTCAAGAACACAGTTTCAAGAACACATGTCGTGAAAGGGCTTTTTTAGTCCAGAGATAACAATGGTTTTACTAAAAAAAGTAGGTGGCCTTCCAGTTTCACAATAAAACTGGTCCCTAACATTATGAAGTTCAAGACCTAAGCAAGCCAGTATACACTCTTGGTAGATAAAATTACCTGCAGCCTTGCAAAAACCAAGAACTTAAAAAAGAAGTAAAATGTCATAACTTTATACATTTTTTAAAAGCATGATTTTCAAAATTACCAAAAGTGTATAGGGCTTCCTTGCAGATGCTTCCATCTTTCCCAATCACTAAAACCTATTCTATTTATCATCCTGTTAGCAAGGCAGGCATAACAATCTCTTTTTCATTTTCTCCTATAACTTGATTTGTAATCTTCCGTTTTTTTTTTTTTTACATTAGTCTTTCTTTTTTCCTTCAAGATGAGCTGTTAAATGTCACATCGTGTTTAATTTCTTTTTGTTAATAATTATTTATGTTTAATTTGTATTGATATCTATTGTGACAGGTTTGTGAATGCATGTTTTATGATGGTCTTATTTTATCTAATTTTTTGTTTTGCTTGCATTTATTTATTTTTAATTTGTACTTCTCTAACCTGAAATTTAAACAGGGAACAGAGTCTAAATGTGATCAGAACTTAAGTTGTTTTATTTTTCAGTCTGAATGTTCAGTGCCATGACAGATTGGACGACACATTCACTTTGTGTTAAGTTCTTTTTAGCACAAAAAACATTTTTGTTATAGTTCCTTGGTTTTAATGTAAAAAACACCCAGACACGAGAGTGATTTCACATATTAAACCTGTGCACAAATTTGTTGAGAAAAAGATGTGTCAATCAATTCAATTGAACTATTACATTTGTCTGTACTTCATAATAAAAAAATGATTTAAGACACCCCAAATGATTTACAAACATTTTGCTAAATTCATTGTTTTATTAACTTATGTGGTTATGACTTAAATAGCAGTAGAATCTTATTCTTCCAATTTGTTTTGCGCAGCAAAAACAGTTCAGTTTTCTTGCCTTATTATTTTGGGGAAAATATAAATTGATATACTTAATGTTAAACTACCACAGCTCATTAAAATCAAACTGCATATTTAGTTGGGCTGACGACTGCACTAGTAAACTTTCAAAAAATCTAATGAAGTGCGGCCCATACAAGGCTAAAAGCCACTCTTGGTAACGGACTACAGGAAGAAAACATTTAAGATGAAAATAACTAATTATGATTTGCATTGGATCAGGCATACCACCATAATCAGAGTCCAACAGTTTGGGTGTTGAGTTACTGAATGGTACTAGACTGAGGACTGATGTAAAATGTGTTTGCGAAAATGCCTATGGTGTTGAACTTTGATAGAGTGAGGAAGGATCCCAGTAAATCACTTATAAAGTTAGTCCTTTGTTTTCTGATAAAAGTTGAGGTCGACTTGCACACTTCAAACTCTCGTAATTTGTTTAGTACATTGCTACTTGTACTCATTCTCATAAAACAAATCTAATGCCAAACTTGCTCTCCTAGATTGGTCTGCAACATGAACAGTAACAAGTATTGCTGCAGTAATAAAGCAAAGTAATAAATCCATACTTCTGGGTGCTTATTAAAATTAATTTCATTACATGTTCTTTCCCGCCCTTTCAACCCGCATGGCTTATGAGAAAGATGTTGATTATTATTCCAGCACTTGTCATAGAGTTGCAATTCTGATAAACTTCAGAAATTACAAAAGAGAAAAACAAAACTGCATGCAAAATTGTCTCATCTCAGAAATCGATCATTATTACAAACTTTCCCTTGTATTCAAGTTATTCAGTTTTGGTGGACATCGCATGCAAACATTCGGTTTGTGGGAACACCATGTGAAAGCCTATTTTGGGTAGTGTTGGTACAGAAAAGAACCGGTGGTTAACGACTCAACATTTCGATCTGTATGCAATGATCGTCTTCAGGAGAAAGGTGATCCTGAAGACAATCCTGGAGATAATCAGATCATACTGATCAAAACACTGAGTCGTTAATAAACCGTTTCTTTTCAGAACCAACACTACTCAAAAGAAATTTCACATGGTGTTACCGCAAACCTCTTTTAGCTATATTTCCATTATGCAAACTTTCAAACCTTACTTATGTGAATTTTGTAGCCAAAAAATGTGCTGTTTTTGGTTCTTTTTAACAGGTTTTGGCCGCAGCTACTGAGGTAGCCAAACACACCTCAGCTCTATGCAATATCTGCCGTGTAGCGTCGTCTAAGACTAGTAACCCTGTGGCCAAGAAACACTTTGTGCAATCTGCCAAAGATGTTGCCAACAGTACTGCAAATCTCGTCAAGAGTATTAAGGTAAGCTTGCTGATCTATCAGCCAGAAAGTCATTTGTATTTGTGTGATATTTGTATCAGGATAAAGAGTAGGCATACTTCGTAAATTTTTACCCAACACCAGGCATGTGACTTCTGGATTCTTCCCACTTTGGGATTTCGCAAAATCTCCTAGAGCATTCAAACTTTCATGAAAGAAGTAAAGCAGTCACCAATATATTACTTTTAACAATTGTGGTAAAAATTTACAGCAACTCTGGACACCCTGTTTCCGTATTCTATTCAGTATCTTCTGCTTAACAGGTTTATGAAATTGGGCCCAGCTGTTAAAAATTTAACGATACTACATACCATGTTTGTTTTATTTCAGGCGCTCGATGGTAACTTCAGTGATGAGAATAGACAGAAGTGTGCCGCCAGCACCAAGCCACTCCTTGAGGCTGTAGAGAATCTGGTTTCCTTTGCCTCTTCACCAGAGTTTTCCAGCGTCCCAGCTAAGATTACACCTCAGGTTTGTGAGACTCAGAAATGTGTATTGAGACAGTTGCGACTACTCAGGATTAGAAGCTGTTTTTGGTTTTAAAAAAAAAACACAGTGTGCCTGAAAATGTGGTCCAGTAGACACAAGAGCGATGAGAAGCGGTCCTTCTAAGTCAAGAGGCGAATATGACAGTCAAATTACAAACCAAGATTTGTTCTTGGATGAAGGTAGTGTCCACTTTAAAGGCAGTGGACACTATTGGTAATTACTCAATAAATAATTATAATCATAAAACCTTTCTTGATTACAAGTGATGGGGAGAGGTTGATAGTATAAAACATTGTGAGAAACAGCTCCCTCTGAAGTGACGTAGTTTTTGAGAAAGAAGTAATTTTCCACGAATTTGATTTCGAGACCTCAAGTTTAGAATTTGAGGTCTCGAAATCAAGCATCTGAAAGCACACAACTTCGTGTGACAAGGGTGTTTTTTCTTTCACTATTATCTCGCAAGTTTGATGACCGATTGAGGTTAAATTTTCACAGGTTTGTTATTTTATGCATATGTTGAGATACACCAACTGTGAAGGCTAGTCTTTGACAATTACCAATTGTGTCCACTGTCTTTAATTTACTCTTAACAGATTAACTCACGCTGTTGACAATTAGAATCCAGCATATGGATGAAGTTTTGGGGTTAACTAAGATTAGCAGTACATCAACAAAAGCTTTTTACAGATTACTTCAGTCAAGCAGGCACCTTTTTTTTTTTTAGGATTCTGTGATTTCAGTACCCAAATTTAACATCTACATGTATGATTGTTTGACTAAGAGAGTTCTAAAAAGAACTGGTGGTTAATGACTCAATGTTTTGATCAGTATGCTCTGATCATCTTCAGGAGAATGAAAAAAAAGAGATATCCACATGGTATTACCGCAATTTTAGTAATACTTCCACTATGCAAAGTTTCAAATCCTTCTTGATTGTTTGGTTGTTTTAGGCTCGCCAGGCTATGGAACCCATTATCTCGGCAGGTAAAATGATGATCACCAGCTCATGTGCTCTAATCCAGACCGCTAAACCATTAGCTCTGAATCCTAAAGATCCACCAACATGGCAACAACTTGCAAACCACTCCAAGGATGTATCGGACTCTATCAAGAAACTTGTGTCTTCCATCAGGTTGGTGTTGGTTTATATTCCTTACTCAGACCCTAACCCAGACCCTAACCCTAAGCAAACTAGATCATTCACGCTAAACCCTAACGACCTAAGTCAATCATCATCTGTGATAGAGACATTTGTCGTCTTAACTATTAAAGAGCTACTAAAATTACACTTTCTTTTACTACAACAAAATGCATACCTGAATTCATCTGAACTCCTTTAAAGAGTATTGTTTGATGGTAAAGTTTTTTTTTCACAAGTGCATTATTTGTCGTGACTTGGATTCATACCTACCTTCTGATGCTCAACATTCTGTCCTCAAGTCTTTCCTGCTGCATTCTACTCTTCCTATTTCCTCAATCATCTTTGTCTATTTTATATCTTTAGGGACCATGCTCCTGGTCAGTTGGAATGTGACAATGCCATCCAACAAGTCAACCAGTCCATGCGTGACTTAGACCAAGCCTCATTGGCTGCTATGAGCCAGAGTCTTCCACCACATGAGGGCACCACACTCAAGGCAAGTCAGAAACTTTTGGCATCTCAGCCATGTTCGCACATGGACCATTTGTTGACTTAAGGCTCACAGCCGATTTCTTGAAACGCTAGGATTAATCCTATCTCGAGTTAAGACAAGTAACTCGTCCTAGCTTAGGATGGGTTCAATGCTTCATAAGTCGTTTGATACGGAACTTAACTCGTCCTAAATCCTAAGACTAATCCTAACTTAGGAAGAGTTTTGTGAAATCGACGGCTGGACCCAACATGTGTTGTTGAGCATGAGTGCCACTTATTACCGGCCACCAGTCGACCGATAGTAGTTGTGCCAACTTGGACCTATAAAGATCTTTTCTCTATCCTTGGCAGGATATGGACACACTTGACCTCAACTTTTAAACCAATATTTGTGCTGTTTTTACAGAGCTTTACTGAGGAGATGGCAAACAGTGCCACAGAACTCAAGTATCAGATTGAAGAAGTAGCCACCGCATCAAAAGGACAGGCTGAGAAACTGGGACATGCTGTAAGTACTCATCATTGAGGAACTCACAAGTTGGGAAATTTTTTCCTGCATGTTTAGATGTATTTTTTTAAATTTAAATAATCACGAATTAACAAGAATCAAGCTCTAGAGAGGAAGAATAAAAACGAAACCCATATCCAACTGAAATGAAAATCCCTCCTGGTGCAGAAGCATGGATTGAGTGGAAAACTCTCAACCAGCCGAGGACAAAAACTGGTAGATCCAAAGCTGCATTAACCCGATGGGATTACTACCCCCACCCATGCAGCTCCGCAGACCTTGTGAACTGTGCCATCAATGCAAAATACTGTGTGGAAAAATGGAAAATAACCGTTTGATACTTGAAGATTTAAAAAGAAGAAGATTTTAAATATTCAAGTGTATGTGTGTATGATACATGTTACTAAAATTACTGCCTCTTGTAACTATGAATTTGTCTTCAATAACTCGCTTGTTCTATATTTACAAAATCTGTAGGTGTCTTCCATGGCCAACTATTTTGAACCATTGACAAGGAGTGCCATTGGAGCTGCTTCTAAGACGGTCAACTCTCAAAGACAGATGGGTGTCCTAGACCTGACCAAAACGGTGGCAGAGTCGGGATTGCAGCTCTTGTATGCTGCCAAAGAAGGAGGCGGAAACCCCAAGGTTAGGACATGTCAAATTTTATTTTGTTTTGAATTTGTTTTAATAGATGAAGCATTCCGATTTTAACAATAAGGAAGAGAGCGCAGAACCCAGTCATTTAAAGAAACTCAACTTGTAGTTTGATCTTTTATGAAGTTGATTTTGTCGAACTTGTTATAAACTTGTATTGTTGAACTTTTTGTACTTTTTCGAGATCTTTTGAAGAACTTGTTTATAGTTTGATCTTTAATCTGTTTTATTATTTACTGGATGATGGTCGTGGTTTAATATTTTAGTACCCTTGCACATCCCTGTACTTTTGATCACTTTGCTTTTTTATAGATTTACACATATTTTTCCTCCATTTGCTTTATTGTTTTAGCAATAAGAATTGCTTGATATCATATATATATATTCAGTTTTAATAATAATAATACAGCTCAAACAAAGCCAACCAATAATAAACCCTTTACTTTTATTGGCTGCCATCTTTGATGTCTCAAAATGGAAACGTGCAAGCATGTACGAGCTGCACACAACTCTCAGCCAATGAAAGCTCCTTACTGACCTCAGTGAGGGGCCTGTTTCTGGCTTGCGTTGTCATATGCAATGGGTCTATAGTAATTCAAGTAAAATTCCTAGGAAGTCTAGGTTCCTCAAATTTGATGAATTTTTAACTGTTGATGTTAATTACCTTGCAGGCTATACATACTCATTCAGCCATTGATGAAGCAGCCCAAGGTATGAAAGAAGCTGTCGATGATCTGAACACAATGCTAGAGGAAGCAGCTAGTGAGTTTGGTATCGTTTCTGGAATGGTAGATACTATCTCCAAAGCTATTATTAAGGTAGGTCATAGCCTATAAGCAGTGTCCCGGACTGATATATTGGCCCAGTTTTCAAACTTGAAACCACTTTGTTTTGAGTGTTTATAATTGTCTACCGTAATTCATTTTGAAGAAGTTGAGAGGAAAAACTTGTCAGTTAACGTAAAGTTGTTAATCAGCCCTATTTATAATTTGCAATACCACAAGTATAACACTTTCTTAAAAAAAAATTATTAAGTAACTAAAAGTTGTCCTTTTTGCAAGGTGTGTTTTAAGGAGTTATTGCAAATTAAATTCTTCATGCTACATTCGACAGTAACCTTTCCTCCATGTACTTCAGTTCTTGAAAATAATTTTGCTCCCAAAATCAAAAGTAATGAGATTATTATTGAAATCTTGTTCTCATTAGACGGATGACTCAATGCCAGAGAATGAAGCTGGGGAGTTTGTGGACTACCAGACGGACATGGTCAAATCCTGCCGTGCCATCATCAAGACATCACATGATATGGTAAGCTTAATCTACTCTCACAAACCGCAATTTTTTTTTTTTTTTGAAATGGAAATATGAAGAACGCTTTGAGACAGATAAATTCTCAGTAAATTTTTTCCTGTTTCTCTCCCTGATTGTTCAACACTAGTTGTTATCCTGTTGGCTTGTTCTGTTATTAACCGCATTGTATCAGATGTTTGAAAAACTCTTTTGTATAGATAGTTCCCTATTGACACCATTTTTACTGACAACTTGGGTTTTGGCTTGAAGCTGCATCAACCGTTCTAACTTTGCAATGTCACTAAGTGCGGTATTTTTGCAAAAGCACAGTTTGGCATTAAAAAATTACAACTATTATCCGTAAGGACAGCTGACTCTACATTGTGATTTAAATGGGAACTATCGATACATTTGAAATCTGTTTGCCTTTTGTGTTCTTGTTTCTCACTGAAGCCATTCTTACTGTGATGATGCTTTTCAAATTGGGAAGAATTTTTGGGGTCATTGTCTTTAGCTATTTCTTTCTAGTGTTCAATAATTATCCTCTTTTTTTTCAAAACTATTTTTTAGCTGGAGTTGTTGTTGAGGGTATGGTGATGATCATGTTTTATTGATTTGAATTAAATCAATAAAACTTAAAATTAGTGATATCTTCCTTCTGTTTTAGTTTCCACTTCTACTTAATCCATGTCCTCAACTGTTGAATGTTTTGCAGGGCAAAACGTTCTATAAAGAGATTTAAAATAAAAAGCTGCATCAAATGTTGCAAAAAATCATACTCAATGCAGCTTAAAAAATCCCACATTGTGCACCTTTTGTTTGTGTAGTTTGGGCACGGTTTTCCCTAACAGTAAACGCACACTGTAGAAATTAATCATATTAATCCTATGTCATGTTTGATGATGTTTTCTTTTGAATGATATTTCTAGAGTGATTTCCTGAATTGTTTTGTTGTATTTTATTCCTTCCCCTGCCCCAAATCCCTGATTTGTAGCATTCAGTTGCCAAAAGGAATGTGAGTGTCTTAGATTATCCCATCCATTCATCTTCATCAATCCAACTCAAAGCTTCTCCATCAATTCAAGACCTCTTTCTTAAAGTGGTCCTCTATTCTCCTAGTATCTATCCAAATCTCTGACTGCGTCCGCCTTCATCAAATATTGCATGCTTGTATGTGTATTTATATAAAAAGTGTATAACTTCATAAATGTATTCTGCGACATTAACATTTCAATTATCAGTACTTAACTGTTTCAATTGGATGGAACTTGTTTTATCCAGTGCAAGTACATGTAAGCTTTGAATAAGCTTTTTATGAGTTACATTTGAATAATATTACATAGAAACGTTTGCGGTAACCCCATGTAATGATACTATTGAATAATATTGCCGGGTATTAGAATATACTAGAACTGGATTAAACTAGGTAAAACTGGTTTAAACCAAAAGTCAATGAGTGCAGTGAATTGACGCTTACCTTGTGCAATTTATAGAATATAACAGGGAATTGGTTTCAACCAGTGCAAACTAGTAATAACCAAAATTCAATGTTGTCTAGTATTAGAGTATTCTAGAACTGGGTTGAACTAGTGGAAACTGGTCTAAACCCAAAATCATTGAGTGTAGTGAATTAATGATTACCTTGAGCAATTTATAGAATATAACAGAGAACTGGTTTCAACCAGTGCAAACTAGTAATAACAAAAATTCAATGAGTGCAATACATTAATCCAGTTAAGACCTTCAATAGTACAAGAAAACAACAATAAAACTGGTTTGAACCAGTGCAAACTAGTTGCCAACAGAAACATTTGTAGATTAGCATTATGACAAAAGACATTACACTCAATGTTGATCACAGTCGTTCAGTAGAAACGATTCTCACGGTTCTTCTTGAAACGAACTCGTTTCACAAGATTACAAGCAACTGAAAGTTTTGCAGTTTGCTTCATCTGATTGAACAATCCCACCATTTCTTGCATGCAGTTTTCCTTCTGTCAGGGAAAGAATTAACCAAACTATCTGCTTTCAGAAACTTTGGAGCTTCTAAGAATTCCTCTGCAATTTCTATCCCCATGGGCCAGTGGTCTCATGCCAAACTTGCTTTATCTATAACAAGAATGCAATGTCTCCAGTTCATACTTAATGCCAATTACTTCATATTCTACATCATATAGACCGTATACCTTGCACCTCTCCCCAACGTTATTAACCACCCGACCACCCTCCTTGATACCCTTCCGCTTATTATATCTTTACACACATAAACATATTATAAAACACCTTCCCAATCATTAAACAATCATTGAAGCATGTGTACAACGCTGGTAAGATTGAAAATATAAACGTCTTCTGATTTGCTAATAAGTGAATGGTGTCACAAATTTGCAAAAAGCAATTAAAATGGCTTTGCTTTGGCCTACAAACAAACCTCTTCTCTTTGATTCTAAAATGGTGTTATTAATTTGTGATTTGATTAATCCTGGTATAATCCACACTCCTATTAGAAAAGCAATTCATCATGTAAACCGATTCTCAATCAATTTGAGCTCTTGTACCCTGACCTATACAAATATTGACTGTTTCGAGTGCTATGGTTAAAGCCACGAGTAAAAGCAGTCAATATTTGTTTTATAACACCCCAAACGTTTCTAAATACTGTACTATTAAGTTACAGACCTGCCGCATAGTACAATCCATGAACGACGCAAATACAGATTGCGAAAACTTTACTGTGCTGCATGTAGTGTCATGTAATCCGAAATGGTTACAGACTATTAATTTATCATCCTCGTACACGCAACGGACGTCTGGGTACTGCACGCCGTATGATAGTCTTTGGACTAGCGCACGGCAAACTGATGCACTATCACACGGCCGTCGTCTAGTAAACTAAGACATATCATGTGACGCGCTCTAAACCAATGAAAAGGCAGAATATTGGTAAGGGGTGTTATAAAATATTATACATCTGTGTGAAGTCATCATGCTGTTTGTCATATACTTCATTCAGTTTAATTGGTGGTCACTTTCATTCAATGAGTTGTGAGTGTTCCACATTTCAGAGTAAAGTTGTGATTGTGTTATGAATCATCATCAATTGATTTGGGATGAGGTTTTTCCCTGGGATTGGGCGTAAAATGTTGTGATTTCCATCTACTTGTATTTATGTGAACATTTATTTTTTAACAAATCTTCTGAACTTTTGGAAGAGAATGAGAAGGTGTGGCTTTGCTTCACAATAATACAAATAACACTGCTTTGTTAGGATTGGAATTTTAGTTCTCAAATGTAGTTTTTTGGGACATTTCATTTGTGTTATATTGTCATTTGGTGATTTTTATTAACTTTGTATCTTTTTATATCAATTTGTGAAGCGCTGCCACGTTAATCCAGAAGTTAATTGGTTCAATTCTCACTCTAGTCAATTTTTCTTTGTTCGACCCAAAATCATTATGGATTAAGAAGAGGAGCTACAGTTGACAGTTAGTGTGCAGGAAGTCCAAGTTAGATTGCTAATTTGTGATCGACTTGTTTGACATTTTTATCAGAAAATACTCACAGAATGACAAATTTTAGTAGTCGTTGGGTTGCGTAGTGCTTTTGCTTTTTGTCCTCACCTTCCTTGGTGGGAATCCTGCTAGGGGCATTAGGCCTATGTGGATTTGGTTTTCTTTAAGGTTTTTCTCCTTCATCTATAACTGACCTTTCCCTCCTAATCTTCTTTCCATTGATTCCTTGGCTTTACAACAAGATGATAATTCTATCTCGTCCATTGGATATCTAGGTCACCAAAGCCAACAGTAACGTCGGTGAGCTCGGTACCCTTGCCAACAACCTCTCTCATGAGTACACCAAGTTGGCTGAAGATGCAAGAGGTGCAATGGCATCAACCAACCCGGAGGTAGGTCCGCGGATTGAGGTAAGTGACGGGCTTTCAAACACTCTCTTCCAGCTTCTCTTCATCATTATTAGGTCATCTAACATCGTCTAACATCACAGCTGCCTTCCTGCCATCAATCATGCTAACAATCGTCAGCTTCATCATTTTAAAGTAGTATTCAGTTTTTGACTATTTTTTGGTTGATTTCTTACAATTTTGTTCTCCATGGAATACTGTCATTCACCTGAACATATCAAAGAAAAACCCAAGAGAAATTTTTGAACTCGGAGTATACTTTTGAAGTCTATCTTTAAAAAGTCTTTAAAGAGATATACAATTTGTTAATAAATCATTTTAAAACACACTAACACAAATGTCCCCAATTGTGAATATACAACAAGACAAAGATTGAGCTTGTGGACAGACAGATATTATAACAATGTTACAAGTAAAACAAAAAAAACATGCTTTATAAAAGTATACCCCAAAAATAAGCGCCAACAAACCTATCTGGATAAAAGTGAGTCTCTGATAATAAGAAAAGAATAAATTTGTTTAGAAGTCATCTGTGAAATAGTCAAAGGTTTATTAATACTTCTTTAATCGGTATCCATCCTAGTTATTTTCAATTTGTTTAATGCACTTCTTTTGCCTTACAGCACTTTTTGTATTTTTCTTCATTTATTTACATTTTTTTATTAGGTTTCTTCTTTCCATATGGGTACATTTCATAGTTTTGCCATGTTTGAGGTTGTAGTCTGGTGCTATGCTGATCAGTTGTTAGAGACTACTGGGTGTTAGATCAGTTTTCTCGTATGGCACCTGCTACTCTGTAGTTCATTTCAAATGGGATGCTCATTGTGACCAGACTTGTTTAGTGTGGTAATTGTCATCTAAGCAATAAAACAACCCATTTGGCTAGTTCAATCTTATTTGTCTGTCACCCAAACTTCCTCTACACTTATTTCATATGAATCATCAGCAGATGACCAGACCGCTTGCCTCAAACATTTTAATATTAAGTCGGCCTTCATTTCATCAGCAATTAATTTCATTTCTTTGGATTCATTTTGCAGCGGGGTATTTCCTTTTCCTTTTTTCTCTTCTTACTTGTGATTCATCACATTCAAAGAGAAATGTAGATCCACCATTGACAATCAAAATGCTTGTTATGATCAATAGAATCGATGCAATCATTTGGATGTATTCATTATGTCACAGTTTTACATTTTAATAAACTCAGCTCAGTTAACGAGTGCACGCTTGTTTGTCATTTTGGAATGCAAATAGATGTTTGTTAGAACGATGTTGGTAGAATTTAGACACCAAACACATTTAACAATAGTTGTTAATCTATTGACGTTAAATTTTGAACAGTTCTAATGTTACTTAATTATAAAAAAGTATTGTGGTGTAAAAATAAGAAAATCATACCTTATTTTTGATCTGCAAATAATTTTCATAAATTTATATGTTCAGCTCAACATAATCATACTGCTAGTCATTGACTGTACATTCAAAACTTTCTGACTGAGTAGCGAAATATGTCTTTAAGGCATCAAAACAAAACTTACAAATTAATGAAGAGGGTAGTTTTTGGTACTTGAATTAGAAGTGGCAGTTTCTACATTGTTGTTGTAATGAATCAGAGTTCTCCGTCTTGCTTTTGGATCTATCACTTATTTTCAAACATGTCCTACAACATTTTGTTCCTGCTCTTTTTCCTTTTTCACAAAATATTGTCAAATACAGATTCAAAGAGGGTTGCAGATTACGCAAACAGTTTGAATTTTATCTTTGGGTTCAAAATGATGTAATATTGTGTCAAAGCACCTCTTACACTATTATTATCCCCATTCATTGGGGTAAGAACCTCTGAAACCAGCTCAACTCATTTGGAGTATGCAGCATCAGCAGCCAAATGGGTAAACAGTTCGCTTATAGTTCACACCAACAATATCTACCCTTGCAGGTAGCCATTTACTGCTAGGTGAAGAGAAGTAATTAAAGTCTGGCCCCAAAACACAAGTGCTATGGCAAGAATTCAAACTCTTATTCTAATGTCTCAGTCCTCAGAACTTGAGTTCGGTGCTCTAGATCAAATCAGGAGTATTGAAAGAAAACAAATTCTAATTGTTAGGCTCTTTTAAAGACTTGTCATAGGATACTGTACAAGTGGTGTTCAGATAACATTTAAATAAAAAAACCTCGAACCATACTGTAAAATAAAAAGGGGGAAAAAAACGACCAGATATTAATATATCTTAGACAAACTCCTCTAGGAGACTTTCTAGTTCTACTTTGCCTTTCTTCAGATATCAGTTTCCTTCCTTGCAATTCCTGCTTTTTATTTATTTATTTATTAATTTATTTCTCCAATGGGTTCCCTGCCAAGCACAGTTCTCCTTCCCTCCACTCTTTTTCTTTAATTTCCAGCACTTGTTGGCAACTAATGGATTATTTCAAATTTCACTCAAACACTGACCTTCTTCCAATTCTTCCCCCATAAAGTGTTATACTTTTCAGACATTTTTCAACAATTGATTTAATAAGCAATGAACTTCTCAATTTATCCACTGGATTCCTCATGTTATCCCTTATGTGCAACTACAAAAACAAAAACAAAAAAACTTACAAATACTTATGAAAATGCTCTCTGATTTTAAAGAAAGTGTTTACAACTTTCTTTAAAAAAAAAGTGATCCAATATTTTGTGATAACATTAAAGAATTATTGACTTTGTTGAAGATTGTCTGTTAGGTCCATTACACATTGGGATCCTTCATGTTGCAAGCTGTTGGAATTCTGCACAAACATTTTTTTAAAAATCCAAACAAGAAAGTACCCTTTTACAACAAAGATTATCCATAAAAGGTACCATGCAAAACTGGTATTCGCACCTCATTTACTTTACAGTCTTGAAGTCAAGTAATCAGTGATTTCATTGCAACTCATGACAAATGTCACCCGTCTCATTATTCTCATATACATTACACACTCCTGATCAAGAACACAGTCATAAACATCCCCCCAAAACACGTGCAGTGAAAAATATCAGAATTTCAGCAGGTGCAAATTTCCAACCCTTACTTTCAGAAAGCCCGTCACGATTTTTATATTTCTATGATTAATGAGAAAACCAGTTTTATTTCAGCGCTGAGGTGACGTTTTATGACATATCTGTCTCAGATACATGTTTAGAATGGTTGACGTCGAGGGTGTCCTTCCACGCAAGTAGTAGTTAATTATTAGTATTTCTTTTGATTGTAGGGTCTATGGGCTGATGCAGAGTCTGGGGACGACACATGGATTTGTTTCTATTGTTCCTATTCTTTAGAGACTTTTTGAATTGGTCAAATAAATCTAGCAAATCCAGGAGTGATAATTGGGGTTTGGAACAAAAGGGGTCTTGCTGAAGCAATTGTTGGGATAGCAGGTCTTGAACTTTACTCTTAAAGGGGCACAGCAAATTTCCTCGGGTAAGGGGTACTTCTATAGGGAAATGTAAGTTTGTATTGGAACCTTGCAAAGGGCACCAGAGCAAAAGCACAGGGCACTCCTGCAATTGCTGTGGGTGCCGTGGGTTACTTCGAGGCCTGAGATAGAAAGGTTGATGTTTTGCTCAAACATAGAGTTGAAATCAGCTCCATAAAATGATTGTACTCCAAAATTCAATTCAGTTAATTTTACTCACACATGTTAAAACTTCACCATGAAAACAAGAAATCAAAGGCAGATATTCAGTGGTGTGGATGCATTTTTAGAATTCTAAAATACTATCTCCTCATTAAATGGATTTGTGGGGCAGATTTGACCATGTGAAACCCCTGCATGCATCCTACTATAGCCCTTGTAAGTTAGTTAGATGTTTAGATTTCATATCCTTGTGAGATCCTCTAATTTCTTGAAGTTGGTTGTCCTCTTGATACACTTATTGACTGTGTTGTTATATCTGACTCTTTGTAGCATAGTATCATAGGTGACTTGTATGGATCATTCAGAGCATTGGTTACCACAGCCAGATATCAAAGAGCTGCTTACCACACAACTTTGCTAAGCAGAAACATGGTACCAGCCTAAATATCATGCACTGTTTGCTGACTGGCGCCCCACTCTCTTGCTAAGCGAAAAAAGATATTCAGCAAAGTAGTCAATGTTTTAGAGTTAGTGGGCAGGTGTTGTCTGCTTACAGTTCATTTCCTCAAACTAAACATTTATTTTGTCTTGTTGTCAACTTGTGCTTATTTGGGATATATGCTTAGCGTAGTTGTCAATGTAGCTTTTTGATATTTGCCAGGTGACTATGAGGAGCTAGTACTGAGTCAATGCTATGTACCTTAGCTCTCAATAATAAGCAGTCATATAAGCAGTCATATTTCTTGCTTTCTTGTTGTAAGCATTAGAAGTGAAGTATAGTGGAGGCCTTGAATTTTCATTCTTATATATGCACTTTTCTTGAGTAGAATTCTTAGTAGACAATCAGGAAATATGTGGTATATTTTAAGGATACCAAAGCCATGACACGGCAATAGGGGACTCCTGGGATGCTAGGTGCCAGCAGACTTACAAGGCAAAATCATTTGTTCTTATTAATGTGCTCATGCTCAGACAATTGAAATTTACGTGGAAGTCTGGTGCCACCTAGCATTCAAACGTCTCCCATTGTGACGTTCCAGGCCTCGAATGGAAGAAAGTGGTGTTAGTTTTAGTCTTAAGGCTGAATATCTTGTATACTTATAGATAATATTATAATATTCAGAAAGTAGCTTCATGTATAACTTCTGAATATAACTGCTATAGTCATGACTAGTTTAATGACAACTTTTTATTTTCAGATTTAAACCAATTTTTTATTCCTAATATGCACGAAAGTAGTTCAGAGAATGCATAGTTTGATTAGATGATTAGAGTTTAGACTCATATTGCAATGTAATTCATAGCATTTTGCCAATAATGTCTCATTCATATATGTATAGTTTGCTTGAATTGTATTGACTTTAGTTCTTACCATAGGTTTCACTGCTACTTATCACATATTTATCAAGTGGTTAAACATCTTGCATAATTTTGTCGTAGATTTATAGTTTAAAAGATGGTTCACCGGTGTTTTGCTGTTTTCTGCAAGCAGTTTAGGCATTCTTTCACACACAAAAAAATGATTGAAATTTGGCTTGTTATCCTTGTGTTCAGTATTAAGAAATGAATGAATTTCCTTGATTGAACAGTTCCTTTGTTTCAAAACTTCATTGAACATTTGTGTTTATATAAAATGTTGGTCAGAAACATAAAACACTAGTGAACTTTTTTAAATAGCTACTGTGAATATTTCCTTTCTGCATGCCATGACGTGTTTTGTTTTTTTGCTCCATGTTTTTACTTTCCAATCTCTACACACTTCCCCTCTCTCTCCTTTTCCCTGTTTCTCCTTTCCCCCCGTCTGTCTTCCTCATTCGTTATCCATCTAGGTTGCCCAGAGGATCAAGTCAGCTGTTGACAATCTTGGCAATGCTAGCATAGAGTTGGTTAAGAACGCTGGAACTGTTCAGTGTAACCCGACAGATAACATGGCCAAGAAGGACCTGGTCGATAACGCACGTAACGTCGTTGAAAAGGTACAATTTTACACCAATTCAGCTTCTGCTTTTATGTATAGAAAAATTATAAATAAGGATACATTTTAATTTAGCAACTTAAAATTAATATTTATAAGTTTAGAGGATTTTGGGTTCTTTTTCAAGATATCCACAGATTTACATTAAACTTAAAGGGTTTGAAGATAATGATAGTGGAAAGCTTCCCTTCAAGTATTACTTACTGAGGTTCTGAAGTTTTTGAGAAATAGGTAAAACAAGTCATAAAATAATTTTTGTCTCAAGTGAGACGAAAATTATTTTAGCATGTAAAATCCCCTTAACCAGGTATGGTTAATACGATTTTACATGCTAAAACTGAGACAAAACTAATTTGTTTTGCTCATTTCTCAAAAACTACAGCACCTCAGTAAGTAAAATTTCAAGGGAAGCTTTCTACTATCATAATCTTCAAACTGAGTAAGTTTCATGTAAATCTGTGGACATTGTGTTTTGTGTTAGGAAAAAGTACATAGACCCTTTAAGATTCACCTGAAATATATCTGTGTTTATTTTTGTAGTGTAACTTTGTGATGGCAGCCCTACAAGCTGGTTCTAGTGGTACCCAGGCATGCATCAATGCAGCTAGTACAGTCTCTGGTATCATTGGTGACCTTGATACTACTATTATGTTTGCATCAGCTGGTACCCTCAGTGCAGATACTACCGATGGTGGATCATTTGCTGATCACAGGTACAAGCAGAAAATCAGTTTTTCATTTACCTAGGTTTTTCTAAGCATTTAAAAAGTTTTATTGTTTGATTTTTTTTAAATGTATATTATATAAGTTTGTGTTAAATACAATTGCATTACCATTTTAAAGCAATTGTATTGGTGAAAGTTTAATTTCAAAACTGTTATGAATCCTGATCATTCCACTTGGAATAAAAGTTTTTAATATTTGTATATGTATAATTAGGATTTGTGGCCTATATAAGAAGCCACTTTTATATAAGAAGCCACTACTATCAGTATATGGAGCTGTTGATGTGGGCGGCACTTTTGCCTAAAGACAGTAATGTCACAGCTAAGTTGGAACCACCGGCTGGCATCACCAGCACTTGATTGCCCTTCCATGATTAACCCTTTTCCTCTATTTCTTAGGGAGAGCATCTTAAAGACGGCCAAGGCTCTTGTTGAAGATACTAAGACTCTAGTCACAGGAGCAGCATCCACACAGGAGCAGCTTGCTAATGCTGCACAGTCTGCTGTTGGTACCATTACTAGGCTGGCTGATGTGGTTAAATTAGGAGCTGCCACACTGGGTGGGGATGACCCTGACGGACAGGTAGGCACACACTGTCATAACTTATCTACTCTTCTGTAACTAAGGGTCACGGCACACGAGGCAATAGACCCTTCCCATGAAATATGCTAGTTAGATTCACGCATGCGTACAGACCCTATTGTATGCTAGTTAGATTCACGCATGCGTACAGACCCTATTGTATGCTAGTTAGATTCACGCATGCGTACAGACCCTATTGTATCATAGTTAGATTCACGCATGCGTACAGACCCTATTGTATCATAGTTAGATTCACGCATGCGTACAGACCCTATTGTATGCTAGTTAGATTCACGCATGCGTACAGACCCTATTGTATGCTAGTTAGATTCACGCATGCGTACAGGCCCTATTGATGGGCAAACGCCATAGAGATGTGCACTCAGCAGATGCACAATTGCATCTGCGTCACGCCGCCATTAGCCGCATACATAACAGCGCGATGTTCCTAATTTTGCCAACCAAAATGTTAGTGCGCACCTGCTATAAGCAATTTACATGTTTCATGAGAAGGGTCTATTAACAGGCAACCAGTTCCAGGCAATCTCCAACTAGAAAGCCATTCACATTTGAATGTTCACATATTTTTCTTGGAAATCGTGAGGCATTATTTGAAGAATGACTCATGTGCTACCAAAGTTGTCCAGTAGCATGTACTGCAGTTGGCCGTAAAAGTTTCCCTGGGTGACGTGGCCTTTGCACTTCTCTGACTGTATCCATTCCTTGGTCAAATCATTGCAGAAAGAGTTCGACAGTGACCACTCTTTTTTTGTTTTTTGTTAGACATGTAAATTTTCAATATTTTTCTTTTTAAAGAGTGGACAACAGAGAGTTGAATTAATTAATTACTGACTGATCTTTCTGAATAGGTTCTGTTGATCAACGCAGTGAAGGATGTTGCCTCTGCACTCGGCGATCTCATCTCGGCAACAAAGATGGCTTCCGGTAAAGGGGTCAACGACCCTTCAGTTGGAAACCTTAAGAGTTCAGCCAAGGTCATGGTAACTAACGTGACATCACTTTTAAAGACGGTGAAGACGGTAGAGGATGAAGCACTACGAGGCACCAGGGCCTTGGAGGCTACTATTGACGCAATCACACAAGAAGCCAAGGTACATGACCAAGATTGTTACAGTCTCAGTCACAGTTTTTTCAATTCTCAACTCTTCAAGAAATATATTGACATATTATGAACCTGTGGTAGTCCTAGGTTTGTGTCAGAACTACTATTGACATTTAGTATACAGGAAGTCTGACTTGGATTGTTACTTTGTGATCGATTTTTTAAAACATTTTATCAGAAAGGGCTAAAAGATTGACTTATTTGAGGCAAATTTGAGTCAACTTGTTCTTTGTTCAACCTAAAATGAAGTTTCTATGGTGATATGACCACAATCGTTATATGTTATTAACTAACCCAACACTAACTATTTGATTTGTTTCAGATTCTTGACAATCCCTCACTCGGCGACCGTCGAGCAACACCAGAGCAGCTCATCCGTAGTACAAAGGCTGTTACCTTGGCAACTGCTAAGGCGGTTGGGGCTGGCAACTCAGGAAAGCAGGATGACGTTACGGCTGCGGCTAACTTGGCCAGACAGGCTTTGTTTGCTATGATCGACTGTTGCCGGGTAGGTCTCCAGGAATGAGAAAGTTCAGACTTTTCAAAGTCTGCCTGTTAAACAAAAAAAGGCTGTATTCTTCTCCTAGTGGTTGGCGGGCTGTTCAATCTACTTCTCTCTCACTGAGGATGCTGATCCAAAAACTCCTTGGAATCTATAAAGGCTCGGTCACACAGGCCCCAATAACGAGTACAAAAACGAGAACGATACAAATGCACCCCCTTGATTGGTTGAATAAGCATGGGTGTATTCTGTGTGGAGCAATTCAACCAATCGAGGGCGTGCATTTTGATCGTTCTCGTTTCTGTTCTCGCGATTGGGGCCTGTGTGACTGGGCCTTTACTCCAGTGGTTATCAAAATAGAAGTGCCATCATTTCAATATACCTCCTAAAACCTGGTTTCAAGTTTCAGACTTTTTCATCAGAAGTGACTGTCATCCCTGTGCACCCTCTTATGTTCAGTGGAATATTTTTATGAAAACAGATATTGGTTCCTGGACCAAAGTAAAATCTGTTGTTATTGATTACTTATTAATTGATTTATTGAATAATTCTGAATTTGTTTGTTTGTGTTTAGGGAGCTGCAAGTGCGGCAGAATCTGCGGAACTGAGAGACAGAACTCTGAACTCTGGAAAGCAGTGTGCTGACTCCTACAGATCCATGTTGGAACAAGTCCATGTTGTAAGACACGTCAAATCATGATAATATCAGCAATAATGACAAACTTTAGAGACCATTCTTTTCTGTCTAATCATCACAAGAGACACACACATGGCTAATATTGTTGCTATTTGTACTCTATTTTGTCAGTAAAAATGTCTTAAAAACAACATGGAACAGAAGTTTTACTGATATAAATGGTGTGACAATATGGGAAACATTGGAAAATGTCTATTTTGGACAGGTGATTCACGATGACCTCTTTCTTTGCATGAAAGTAGGTCAATTCTTGCTTTCTTTTGCGGCTGCTATGGGCATTTTGGTACAAGACGGTACTGTCACATTACAAAACCCTATAGTAAAAAAAAGTAAGAAAATTTTTCTTGAGCTAATCTGATTTATTTTCAATTCCTTAAACAGAACATCCAACGTCCGACAGTGGAAGGCAAGCAGCGATTGGGTCAACACTCCAAGAGAGTCGCTCAGACCGTTGGAGAACTCGTTCAAGCAGCTGAAGCCTTAAAAGGTAAAACTCAAAGCCAAGATAAAAACTCACTTAACTTTGTAGATTGTGAGGAAGTTCACGCAACAACCCCGAGTGTTACTTGCGTTTCCAAATATTATTTCTTGTTCAATGTACTGAAAGAGAGGCAAAATATTTTTGAAATTTTGAGTAACTGTTAATTTTTGTTTTGATGAATGGAATGGAAACATTTCCACTTATCACTGTTTGTTATCATGGTTATTACCCTTCCAGTGATTATAGGGGTATGTTTCTGAATTTGGAATAAAAAAGTTGGTCAGTTAAAAGTTCCTTAGAATTGCACAAAGAAGGTTCCTAAAATTTTGCACAGTTTGTCTAAATGGTGGTGTAGGCCACGACTAAATTAATCAACTATGACTGTGAGCTGCAGCTGCAATATGGAACTTTAACTCAAAAAGCCACAGTTTAACCAAGAGCAACTAAAGGTTGACTATTTTGACTTGAACCCAGGCTGGTCGACCATTGGTTGACTACTGTGGTCGACCATTTGGAACCAGCCTAAGGACCATGGTTTCTTCCGTAGTCTTGATAGCCTACTCCATGCTAACATGTGTAAAGCATAGAAGGGAACCAGTGACACTACATGTGTATAGCGAAAAGGCGAAAGGCAATGGAGTGTTGAATACCGTGGTACCGATGGTTTGACTAAAGTCTTCCAAACAAGTCGTTTGAGTGAGTGCATCACTGCGCATGTACGTTGCTAGTCAGTGGTCAATAATGGGTTGACTGAACGTGCGCACTCAAACTCACTATAATTTCAGAAGAGAATTTTGTTTATGGATCCTTACCTTTGACCTTTGGTTTGACCTTTGCAGGAAGTGATTGGGTGGATCCTGAAGATCCCAATGTGATTGCAGAGAATGAGCTGTTGAGCGCTGCCAATGCCATTGAAGCTGCTGCTAAGAAGTTGGCTCAACTTCAACCTAGAGGCAGAGCAAGGGTAAGTAACTAGGAGATGGTAGAAGATGGTTAGGGATAGGGATAGAGGGAAGCACCTTAAAGGGGACTGGCGTCAAGATCAAGTAACTAGTCCCGAAGAAGATAAGCCTTTTGTGTAGATTTGAATACAGTCTTGTACAATGACTTGCTTACTCTCAAGTTATCGCTTACATTTGAATTCCTTAGACTATAGAGACGGTTGCTGGCTTTTCACCACCAAAAATGCAGATATTACTTTTGCATAAAACATGTAGAAATAATGTATTTTCTTCCTCTTTATTTATGCTCTTGTTATGTGAGTATGTAATGTTTCATTCCATTGTTTATTTGAATACATGTGTGAAGTTTCCATGGAGAAATCCATATCAATTGTTTTGAATTTTGTTACATGTTGAACGATAGAATAGGGTTAGATTTTTTAGTTTTGTTGTTGAAGTTGTGAATTTTATGAATTTTTTATTTTCACTGTGTAGTAAGATTAACATGGAATATTTTACTCAAAATGGTCACAACCACATTTCTAAGATGCTTATTATTAAGCTTAGAGTTCTTATTATCAGTATTAGTGGCTTTGGGCAACACAATGGCCCAATTTGACATAGCTGCTTATAAGCACAAGAATGTAGCTAAGCACAAAATGTATCTGCTTACTATAGGTAACCAGCCCAAGTACCATTCAGCATACCTTCTGCTACTGGTTTCCAGGACACTTTTGCTCAGCAGATAACTGTTAAGCAAATTGTTGTTTAGCAGCTGTATGAAATTAGGCTCAGATTTGGGAAATGCATGGCTAAGGCTGTGACCGAATCGGTGGCTACAGCTATGGCTACAGCTGGATTGCCGTCATCATGTGTTGAATACAGGACGTCTTTAGCAATGCCCATAGCAACAGCAGTAGCTGCAGCCACCAATTTTAGATCTGACCCTTATAAGAACTAGAGGGCGCACCGGCCTATATTTGCGGCCCGGCATGCACGTATGCGGCCATTTTCTAAGTTGACAAAACAGCATCGCACAGCGTGTGTTTGTGTGGCCATTTTGTAAGTTGACAAAACAGCATCGCGTAGTGTTTAATAAACACAAACTCCAACGTGTACTTCATATTCAACACGCGTGCAGAATGGCGTGCGTGTCTCCTTGCGGTCCCACTGCAGTTGTGCAAGCAGCATCACTAGTGCGCCCTCTAGTTCTTATATAAAACTCTATGATCTGACCTTAGATCCCATTGATCCCCATGGATTGACCTCACTCACGACCCTTCATTGTTACATATCATTACTATATTATTGTCTGATTGGCTGATACTTATTATAACCTGTTATGATTGGCTGATGATTCAACAGCGTGATAGCAAGGGTGTCTGGCGCCGAGTATGGGGTGGAAAAGACCTGGCTAATCTAGTATGTAATCTCAGCAACCATGTAGACTTGCGCTCAAGGCTTGTTCTGCACTTATATCTGCATGCATTCCAAACCTGCATCATGAGTAAAATATTATAGGAAATAAGGTGCTTTTAAATTTTATTTGAATATTTACAGAGACCTTGGCACTCTGGTCCAATCAATCACTTCTTGTCCAAGCAATATTCTCCTGACGACGATCAGAGCATTCTGATTGAACTTTTGAATTGTCAATCACCAATTCTTTTCAAAACCAACACTACTTAAAAGAAATTTACAAATGGTGCTCCCGCAAACCTCACCTATTTATACTCCCACTACATGTATGCAAATTTTCAAATCCTTTTTAAAGCAACACAGACACTGAAAAATTTAGATTTTGGACTTAGATTGGTATTCCCAATATGAATTATCATACCCAGCAAACTCGGGGCATACAGGAGATGGAATTTTAAGAATTAAGGGGAGATACAAAACTAGCTCATTCTTGAAGCTACATGTACATGTCAAGAACGGCCAGTGAAGATTTTTAGCACCATTAGAAATTTGAGCCTTGATGGATAAGATGCATGGCATGCTTAAAGTCCAGTTTACAGATAGTTCTGAGACTGGAAACATGATGCCCGAACGTAGAAAAACACAGTGTATGTTGTCACTAAGTCATCAGTGACTAGTCGCTAAAGATGCTGGCGATCATTAGCGTTGGACGGTTATCATCAAGTAAACCCGCATTGACCCGCCTCAATCCCAATTGCACAAAGGAGTAAAAAAAAAAAAAAAACCCTGAAGCCCTGACTGCTTTATAAAGATCAGATAGATGTGTAGGGTTGAAAACAATATGGCTGCCATACATCTACAACCCTTTGCACTGCATGCATATATCAATATCACCTTATCACAGGCACCTGACTATTGCACTCTAGCCTCGGTTTTACTGTATAGAAGAAACACATTACAACTGCTCAGTATTGAATTCAAGTTAAGGAACGGATTGTTGCATCTTGGTTGATGGAGAAATGCTTCTTAATGAATGACAGCTAACCCATTGAATATTACAATGCAAGTGGATATCACATCTACAGCTCAGTACTTGATTTGTGGCGTGTCATGGCCGAGCGGTTAAGACCAATGGATTCAAGCTCTGGTGTTTCACCGGTAGAGTGTGGAGTCGAAACCCGGTCGGACACTTGCTGCGTAAAATTGGGGAGGTAGTGCTTTCTGCTCTACCAGCCAGGCTACGGATTGATGATACCCAAGCCTACATCCATATGGACTGTAAAAGGGGTAACCCTGTTTCAGCCCTAGGAGTAGGTGGCAACGGCCTCTGGAAAAAAATAGTTGTAGCCCACACCTTGAAGTGGCCTTCAGGCCTTGTGTGTCTGCCGACTTGCATAATAATAAAAAATAATAAAAATCTAAAAATATATTAGTGAGACTGGTCAATGATCTTTTATTGCATATCAGACCATGTCTCAATTGAAGACATTGGCTGCAGCTATGAGCAGGTCACTGCAAAGGCAATTTCCTCAACATTGCTTCTGCAGCAAACGGCATGCTCAAGTCAGATGGTCTTTCAGCTCATCATAACTGTGATGTGCTTACAAACCTTTTGATATCAATCAGAATGGCAATGGTGGCAATTTTCCTCTGAAAGGGGCACTTCTATGAGAACAATTTCAATTTGTATTGGAACTTTGCAAAGGGCACCACAGCAAAAGCACATAGCACCACGGTATTTGGAGACTGATAATAACTCCATATTTAATTGTGGACTAATTGACAAGATTGGTGCAGGTTTACCTGGCTCCACGCTGACCAACCAATCACCTAACCTTCCACGCACCATGGCATGTTAACTCAGCACCCAAACATGGATTACCTTAATTGGTCCACACCAACTAACCAATAGAACCACTCAGTATATGTTAGCTCAACAACCAAACATGGACTAACTGGGTCCAAACCAACCAACCAAACACCCACCCTCCCATGCACCCAGCATATGTTATAGTCAATACCATTTTGATCTAGTAGTGGTTACCAACTGGAGCCTATCTGGATGATGACCCCATACAGACGCCATTGATTCATGTGACATTCTGCATGATATGTTTGTATTTGGGTTGATTGTGAAGACACAGTTGCTCAACCCAGTTCAGACATAGCCTGTGGCATCTTGCCAAGACTTTGCTTCTTCAATCCCTTCTTGAAGACACCAGAAACTCGTCCAAAGATGAGCAGTATCCGAACTTCTGGCTTCTGGTTTTTCCTAAGCTTTACTGACTGCCAAGCAGACACCTCTAATTCAGTTAGGTCAGGTTGGTGTAGTGGTGTCTTGCCTCGCCTTCCACCTCTGGGACCTGGTTCCAAGTCCCACTGGAAGCACTGTGTGCATTGGGTTTTCAGTGGAATAATTATCTGGGGTTTACCGCCCACATCTACAACTGAAATTTCTTCATTGTCTTCTCTTCTCATTTGGCTTTAATAAGAGCGCTAAATCTTTTTACCAGATCCAGAATTCCATTCCTTTATTGTAAGTTATTCACAGAAGTTGAAATCTATTTAATGTCCAAACATAGGGTCATATTTTGGGAAGTACAGGTACTCCAAAAATGAAAGACCATAAAAACTTTGTGAGAATCACTGCAGCTGTTGATAGTATAAACTATTTTGAGAAAGGATTTTCTTCAAAGAAATCTGGTTTGGATAATTTCCCCCTGAAAAACATCTGAATTTGAGAAACGATTCATGTATGAATCATTTCTCTGATGTCTAAAAGTCGGTGTCCATGCGAGAATGCTGCAGCCAGAGAAACGGTTGGTACCCACTGCCACCTCGCTACGTGGACTGATTCCATGTGAAAGTACTTGAATGATAGATTGTTGTTTTTTTTTTCAGCAAGTAGAAAACTGTATTCACCTAAAAATGCTGTACCTTATGAAACCAATCTATGACCCAAGCTTTAAAATATTTCTTCTATAATAAATTGAAGTTAGATTTGTGTATGAATTAGCCTTTAAGAGGTGGGGGAAGGGATCTGTATGATTAAAAACATCAAATTGACTTTGGAGTGTAATTTTATTTTACAGCTGCATTGTGTTGACATGTGATTCATTTTTAAAAATGTATGTTTTTAAGTGCATTTAAAATTGTGTAAACATTTTTATTTCTCTCATTTTGAACTACTATGTATTTGTACAATTTCATTTGTGTTTGACGAGGGGTCGATTTCACAAAGAGTTAGGACTAGTCCTAACTTAGGACTAATCTTAGGAGACATGAAAAACGTATGGCTAGTCCTAAGTTAGGACGAGTAACTTGTCCTAACTCAAGATAAGACTAGTCTTAACTCTTTGTGAAATCCACCCGAGGTCCCAAAACATGGTGCTACTTACAATGTATCACAGCATTCCTTGCGTACAGAGCTCTGTTAAGTTCCTGATTCTAAGGGTTGTAAAAAAAACCCGCAGAATTCAGCGGTAAGCCGCACTACATACATACATACAACTCAGGACCCTCTTTAGCTAAACTCATATCTCAATGGCTTTTTGTTGTTATTGTTTAATTTGCTAGGAGAGAATTGGGCCATTCACAATAGACCGATCCATTAAGCTCCGCCCCTTTCCGTATTGAACAATCACAAACCATTGCGCCACCAAAAATTTTACAACATAAAGTCCGACATGCTTGGCGCGCACGGCAGAGTTGTGCAGAATGGCATTGGAGAGGCTCACAAGTAATGAGCATAAAAAGTTAATTGGTAAAGAGCACCGGAGAGCTGTTGGTACTATAAAACATTGTTAGAATTTACCCCCTTTGAACTATTGTAGTTTGAGGTGTAGCTGCAGCAGCCAGTTTGGACGTGGCCATAGTTTGTTGGATTAAGTATTTATTTACTTATCAATAAAAGACAATATAGTTCATAATCGGCAAAGGCCTAGTGACAATTATTCAGATTTTATCAATGCCTGCCTTTAAACGTTTCTCAGTTTGAGTTTTATTATCTTTTTAGAAGGAATATTATTAACTGTAACATTTCTTTTCCTCTGATTCTTTTTTAAATTTCTACAGCAAGCAGATGAAAGTCTTAACTTTGAGGAGCAGATCTTAGAAGCAGCTAAGGCTATCGCTAATGCCACCAGTGCCCTCGTCAAGGCTGCCTCGGCTGCTCAGAGGGAGTTGGTTGATCAAGGAATGGTAGGATGACTCTTTGGAATCGAGGGCCAATTCTTTCCCCAATTTTCCCCTTTTACTCTTTGTTTTTTCTTTTATAAAGATGATTTTTGATTTTGTGATATGTTTTTGAGTTGTCCATTGTCAGGCACTGTTATGGACTCAGGAAAGTGTTAATTTGCGTAAATTCTGTTCTGAATTCAAGGTTTATTTAGATTTGGGGTTGAACAAAGAAAATTTAACAACTTAGCTATTTAGATTAAAATATATTGTTTAAGTTTCTTTCTTAAGACTCTTCAAATTTTACAGTTTGGCGGATGCAGTTAATAGGTGGTTGCAAATTTAGAGGTACTTGTTATTCCCCGAAATGAAACTGGTTTAGTAATCAGAATATAATTTACAGTACCTTTATGTTTATGTTTACGTTGGTAATTAAGTGAGGACGTAGTTCAGGGGAGGGTAAGACAAAAGTGTAAAAGTGGAAACCCTATTCAAGCAAGACAGATGAATCTTAGAAGGAGGAATACATCTCTTATTTTTGTTGTACGTTTGGTGAGGTATACATCCCAACCTTAAAGAAAGCATTTTCTTTTGTTTGTTTTGTTCCGTTTTGCTTTTTTTGTTTTGCTTCTTGATTGGAAGCAGCGCTCACAAATGGCATGGATGAGGTTCGGAAAAGTGGTATGTATAGTTTCGTGTCCATCGTCAATAAAGTAGAAAGTAAACCACCAAGCTCAACAGCCTCTAAATCCTTTTGACATTTTGTTGTCTGACAGGTTGTAGCCAATCCGGCTCCATACAGCGAAGACGGCCAATGGTCTATGGGCCTCATCTCAGCTGCTCGTAAGGTAGCAGCGGCGACGCAGGGTCTGTGTGAGGCAGCCAATGCAGTCGTCCAAGGACACGCTTCTCAAGAGAGATTGATTTCTTCTGCTAAGCAAGTTGCAAGCTCTACAGCTCAGTTATTGGTAGCCTGTAAAGTGAAGGCTAGTATATTCAGTGAGCCAATGAGAAGGCTACAGGTGGGTGCTGCTTGAGTTATTTCTTACATACTTTCTTCTAGAGTTCATTGTGGTTTCAATCGTAACAAGCCAGGCATCATACTCTCATCAAGTCTAGCCAGTACAAGAGTGAAATCGTTATAATTTTCTTTACTACTAAGATTAAAGGTGAATGCAGCTTTCATTTCATATCAGGAACACTAGGTGGTAGCATACAGGTACCTTTCAATGTCTTGCAGTTCTGAGCACAAAAAAATAGCTAATGTCCCAACGTTTTGAAGCTACATGTAGCAGAGTCTTTCTTGAAGGCTAAAGCGTGCAGATATTTCTAAGAACAATGTATCTACCTGGGCCCAATTTCATGGCTCTGCTTACCATAAGCAAAAAATGCTTATGGACGCAGGGAACTCTGCGCTTACATCCAGCATATTTGTTTACAAGTAAGCAGGGAATTTTGGCTTGTGCGCTGCGAACTTCACGTTTTGTATAGGCATTCTGCACTTACACAGCTAGTGCAGAAATTCACCGCTTGAGAATGGTAATCGTAAGCGCAGAATTTGGTGGGAAGCGGAGCCATTAAATTGGACCCTGGTAAGTCTGCTGCCAAAAAGTATTCCCAGAAGTTGATGTTTTCATATTAACCAATCAGTTGTTTATGACGTTGTCCTTCTATTAATTGCAGGCTGCTGGTAATGCCGTCAAGCGTGCATCAGACAGCTTGGTGGCAGCAGCCCAGTCAGCAGCAGACAAGGAAGAAGAAGCTACCGGCGTCGACCTCAGTCACAAGATGGTTGGAAACATCGCCATCGAGATTGAAGCACAAGCAGCCATCTTGAAGAAGGAGAAAGAACTTGAAGATGCTCGCAAGAAATTGGAACGAATCCGACAAGCTAAATATGCAAACAGGCCCCCTGAGGACTCTGACTAAATTCATCTCGGTTTGGGGGAAGAAGGTTTTAATAGCTACCCTCAGAATCATTCAAACGCTTCACGCTAACATTTCTCTTGCTTACCACTAAAGGCAATAGGCAGAATTCTTGGGGTTTTCTTTTCTCACTGAGAAGAGTAATCATAAAGATCTACTTGTATTTAATGATATTATTGTGAAACTGAATCTCTTACAACTGTTTTCTTACAACTCAAACTTGTTCACATCATACGTTAATCTTAATCACTGCACCCACTAAGCCAGAGGATGTAAAGGTGGGTGTGGCCAGCCAATCAAAAGATGCAGATATGATCACGCTTTCCATTGCAGTTTGTGTTTTATTTATGCAAAGCTCAGCTAAATCTTTTAACAACTCGAGAATGGAACCTCTCTTGGATTGCGTCAAGTTTCTTCTAAGAGGTTTATATCACGTCCACTTTCTCAGCTGTTGACTGTCTCAATTGTTTCTAAGGATGCATCTTCTAACTTTTTCTGTGGTGCTATATATTTATGGTCAATGGTCAAAGAACTTGATGCCAACATGTAAATAGATAAAGCATTTCTTTGTGTGTTTTAACTAATCATCGAGTTGAGTTTACTCAGATACGTAGTTATGTATATACAGTTTAAACATAGAGTATTTTTGTTGGTGAAAACATATTTTATTCATAGATGCTGGTTTGAATCCGATATTTTTGTTGTTATCCGACTGTAGAGTATTTGCAAGATTTTTTCTCAAGAAAGTGTGGGTTTATAGATGACTAGGCAATGTTTCTTTCATTAAAATCGTTGTACAGAAAAACAAGAAGTGAATCAATTGAAATGATTGGCCTATAGGATTCCCTCTTCCAATGGCTGCAGTATTACCTTGTTATCCCGATGAAATATAGTCAACTCTCGTTATAAAGAGCAGGTTGTAAAGAGGTTCTGCTTATAGAGAACATTCTTAAGTCCAGAATCTCATTTCTACTTTGTGTTTCGATGTTTTGCTGACTTCTTATAACAACGTTCTTGTTTATAAAAGAGCTAATTTAGAGTTGACTGTACTTTATTTACACCTTGACTTGTTTCTTTGAATCTCTTCGAAAGAGATTATCCTCTTTTCTCCTTTTCAAAGAACAAAATAATTTAAAACTATGATGAGTGGAAATGATTGGTGACAGCTAATCAATATGAAGTGACAAAATCATTTTTTGTAAAGGATTCAGAGTATTTTGAAATGACAAAAAAGCAGAAAGGAAAGGAAAAAAGTGCGAGAAGGTAGGGAAATGAGCTAGAAGTATAAGACATCTGTGGTTACCAATCCTTAAAATCAGAAGATTTCTTGTTTAGGAGGGGAGTGTTATGGTGATTCAAATATTAAATGGGTAATGGTAATTGCACATGCAACTTTGTGATAACAAGAAGAGGACTGGCAACTGTCGGGTTTTTTCTACGACACAAAAAGAAAAGCATATAAAGACAAGGAAATCATCTGATTATTTAAAAAGTTGCTCGCCTGCACGGCGCATCTTAAGTTGCGTTTTTTTTCTTGCTACGTTGTTTGCATTACATTTTTCTTAGTCTGGTTCCAAAAAGGCATAATGACAATCGTAGTGTAGTTGGCTACCACATCAGTGGTGCCAGTTTTATTATAAATAGATTTTTTTCAAGTTGACTTTCTCGGTTCATATTCATGTAGCTATCATGCTTTAGTAAATATATGCATTATTTTCAATAAGCCACTACCCTATAGGGAGTTGTGGATAAGTCTACCATTGACAATTTAAAAATATTTTAATCTGATGATTTTTATTTAAAAAAGAGAACAATAAGCTTCCAAATGATGAGGATCTTCCTCTAGCTTTTGCAGCGACGTTGCTATTTAATCACTAAAAACATTAAAAGTTATATTTTTTCTATAAGTGTAACCAAAAAAATTAAGAAATAATTAAAAAATCATTTTCTAAAAATTTGGAATATGCTGGTTAAAAGCTCACAGCTCATTTTTTAAGTCGGTGTAGATTTGAGTGCCTCTTTTTCTGAACAAAACAAAAACTACCGCAATTGCTCTTCATCGCACTTTCAGGAAGTTTTATATTCTCTGCCTACGATAAAATTTGCAGCACAATGAAATTGTAAATGAATTTTTAATTAATTGTTAGTCTAACGCACTAATTAATTATCACCAGTTTGAAGGTAAAAAACAAGTTTATAACCGTATATTTGCATAAGCAGTAACTGTAAATCAAATCAAAATGTCTGGTCATCCCTTGTAAATGAACCTGTATTTTGTTATTCCAACTTAAAGTATTTATACAGCATAGATAAAAACCTCATATATTTGGTTGTTTTTTTGCCGAGTTAACTTTTATTGTAAATATACTGCATGGATGAATGAGGTCATTGCTGTTATTAACCATTTGATAGTTACAGATAACATTACAGCAGTGCTTGTGATTGAAAGGTCAGAGGTTAAGATCTGATAATTTGCTACCAGAGAAGAGTTTCATCAGACAAGCTTTCCTCTTATAACATAAACAAATTAGTACAAAATAATTTTCGGCCTGGCGTTTCTACCCTTTATGTTAAAAAAAATAACAAAACTGCGACCATTAACAATAGCTGCACCGAATGAATTGTTTAGATGGCAAAATGTTTGTTTAGAGATATATATATATTATCTGTTTGTGTGGCTTTGGCTGCTGACTTATACAGTGGTAATCTGGCCACAGCCAAAGCCGATTCAGACATGGTCTCATCATATTATTAGCGTAAATTATCTAGAATATCTCAGAGGTCCATCTTCTCTAACCAGCATGATACAACGAAAGAAACTACTAATACAACAATGCGTAGATTTATTGTTTAATGTATTGACGATTAAAAGCAAGATTATCACTTATTAAATACCTTGCCATGTAGCAACTGCATCTTTTGATATCATGTACTCCTAACCAACTAAGGTTTGAAATGATGATTAATAAAAAAACAAAGCTTTTTCAGGAAGAGGTAAGTCTCAATGTCGTTGATTATTTGTTAGCTTCCATTTAAATCATTGCACAGCACACATAAGTGGGAACAAGGGTGGTTAGAACAAGCAGGACTAACCTACTTGTACACATGGTGTAGGCTCTGATAGCCTTTCCAGGCTATTTAACCACAATTTGTTTAACTTTTCCCAAGGGCTAACAAAAATCAGAGAGGACTCAGAGTAGAAAAAATATCATGCCTGTTCGAATTTGTATTAATGAAAAACATAGTAGCTTCTCCTTAAAAAAATTATGGTGAGCTGAATCTTTTGCAATTTCAGAATATATATATTTTTTTAATTTTAAAATGAATTTGTCGTCCAAACCATCCCTTCCCAACAGCGGTTTAAAGACATTCTAGGTCATCATCTTAACCAAAATGTATGCACAGCACTGGTGAAAAGTCGGGCCAACTGTTACAAATGTTACACCATCCATTTATAATTTGTTTTTTACTCTTTCACTGATGTGTTATAAGCACTATACTTTCCAGAGTTCTGTGAAAACAGTCCACAGGCGAACCCATGACCTTTGCATTGCTAAAGCAGATGTCTTACCACTAGAGTTCTGAGCTAGCCAAATTGCTAGAGGCAGTTTAAATTCTTAGCAGTGGATACTGCATTGATTTGATACAGAGTTACATAGACATCGTTGTAACAGTCAAAAACAAATTATATTCTTTATCCCTGATGCAAAAATTAACATCTTTTAAATCCCTTTATACAAAACACTGTCTGCCTATATTTTTCCCTGACAAGAAACCATTGTAGAAATCTTTTGCTGTCATCTTCTTCCTAAATGTAACTTCACCAAAGCTCACCCAACCATCCTGGAAAGAATCCAAATAAAAAACCTTTAAAACTGAAGCTCAATAATTATCAAGATTATATTTTGTACATGTGTTTGAGATAATTCTGTCCCAAACCAATGCTCTCCTTATTCTCAATACTTTCTGCGTTTCTTTGTAAATGGATCGGTTTATGTTGAAAATGTTCACTTGTTACTCCTCCAAACCCATTTTGTATTTCTACTGAGAGCCTTGTGT
Organism: Asterias rubens; assembly: GCF_902459465.1. NCBI lineage: Eukaryota > Metazoa > Echinodermata > Asteroidea > Forcipulatida > Asteriidae > Asterias > Asterias rubens. The sequence continues at coordinate 1,294,204 of NC_047064.1, forward strand.
TGTCTTTCATTATCAACCAACAAACTCAACAATGAAAGCACAATTGGACTGTTATTAGATTGGTACAAATGGCCCCATACGTTGCCTTGATTGCAATCATGTGCTGTTCCAATGGGAGACTTTCTGGGACGATAGAGGGCAGCAGACTTACCGGGTAAATCCATTGTTCTCAGAATTATGCGCATGTTCAGAACTACGTAAACAATGGAAATTTACCCGGTATGTCTGCTGCCACCTAGCGTTGGAAAGTCTCCCATTGCCTAATCCAATGGCATCCCTACCATTGATGTGGCCGGCTGGCTCATCACCCCATACACAACCCTCCTACCACCAAACACAAACAGCTAGGCTGTAGCTGGCTGGCTCGTCATCGATACAAACAGCTATGCATATAACCTTTAAGGATTACACAACCAAAGGTTTCAAATCGCAAACTGAAAAGTACATGTATGTGTGTGATTGTTTAGTAGCGGGCTTTGTGCATTGGCTGTATGCAAGGCGAGCTGACAATGGTGGGCACAACCCAACTTTGCAGTCAAGTTTGGGATGAAACGAGTGGATGGATTTAGGATAGAATGTACATGACTTACCTTGCATTTGACACACAACTGTTGAGTGGGTTTGTGGTAGTACAATTCACCTAGTAATGCACCCTCCATGTTGATTTCCAAATCTGTGTAAAGTCAAAAGTATAATATTTTCATTCATTTTAAAGAGCTTGTAAGACATTTATTGGTTATCTTCAAGCAAGCTTGAATCGATATGTGATTCTGATAGTCTCATTGTTTGTGGGTGTATATTTTTTGTAGTTTTCAAATCTGAAACAAATCCATTTTGAGGTGTTACAAACTTAAATGTGTTTTGATTGTGAAGAAACGCCATAAAACCTGTCATGTTGTTCATTGTCAGATGTAAACATGTGAGAAAAAAAGTCATCATTATTTCCTTTTTTGGTCTCTTCCTTTAGACATGCAAAATGCAAAATGCACATAAATTCTTGAGTAATTAAGGTCAACTTGTGAACTTGACACTCACCAGCCGTGACCTTGGGGTCATTCATTTGATTCAATCTGACCTGGTTACCATTCCACGATGTCTCCAGCGGAAACTGAAAAAGACAATTGACAAAAATACGTCCTGAACAAAACAGTTCACCAGTTTTATAGATCCGCCACATATACTGACAATTCCCAGCACACAACATGTTACAAAGGGGTCACATATTAAAAAAATGTCATGTGAAGTATGCATTACTTGAGACATGACTTTGCTAAGCAAAGTAGAAACTGTAAGCACAATTATTGTATCTTGCCACAAGATTTACCAAGTCATTCTCTCAACCACCTGCAATAACTAATTAAGGTTTGCTGTGACACCATGTAAAAATCTCTTTTGTGAGTAGTGGTGGCTCTGAGAAGAGCTGGTTTGTTCTGCTTAAAGGCAGTGGACACTATTGGTAATTACTCAAAATAATTATTAGCACAAACCTTTCTTGATGACGAGTAACGGGGAGAGGTTGATAGTACAAAACGTTGTGAGAAACGGCTCACTCTGAAGTGCCGTTGTTTTGGAGAAAGAAGTAATTTTCATCGAATTTGATTTTGGGACCTCAAATTTAGAACTTGAGCTCACGAAATCAAGCATCTGAAAGCGCAAAACTCCATGTGACAAGGGTGTTTTTTTTCTTTCATTATTATCTCCAAACTTTGATGACCGATTGAGCTCAAATTTTCACAGATTTGTTATTTTACGCATATGTTGAGATACAGCAAGTGAGAAGACAATTACCAATAGTGTCCACTGCCTTTAATGTTTCGGTCAGTGTGCTCTGACCGTCTTCTTTCTCACAAACGAGATTTCTTACATGGTGTCACCGCAAACCTTACTTACTTTAGTACTTTTCCACCATGCTTATCCTCAAGTCTCATCTCCCAGCAAAAATTGATTGATGGATAAATAAGTCAAGAAAAGATTGTTGTGCTTACGTCTTGTCCAATTGCTCTGTACAGTCGATCAATTTCATCACACATCTTACTCCAACTAACAATGGCCATTTTAGGAACGATTTTTCCACCTACAGTAAATGATAAAATGCTGATCCATAAACAAAATATGAAAACCATACAAAACAAAAACGCCCACTTATTTACATTTAACTTGCACAGTTTAATGATAATGATGGGAGCTTTCCTTAAAATATTACTTGCTGTGGTGCTGAAGTGTTCGAAAAGTGAGTAAAACAATTTCCCAAAAATATTTTTTGTCTCATCCAGACGACCTGTGGTTAATCATAGCAATTGACGTGTGGTGGCAGAGTGGTCTAGTGCATCAGACTCTGGTGGCACGGTCATCGGAATAAGGGTTTGAATCCCTGTTATGACAGTTGTATCATTGAGCAAGACAATTCACTATACTTCTCTTCACCAAGGAATAAATGGCTTCCAGTTAGGGCAGAGACTGTTCTGTGGAGCTCCAGGAGTGTCACTGAGTGGTGGATTTAAGCGCTATACAAACAACCGCTATTGTTGCAATCATTTTTTTAATATTCTCGTATAAATTGTTGTCAAATTATTTCAAGTAACATAACTTACAGAGGGTGACTCCTTCTTCACTTTGAGCTTTTCCATTTGCATGGAATGTTGGCAGGTCCTTCAGAAAGCGAACAATCTAGAAGTAGAAAGCAATACAGACAATGAAGTGTTTGTAAACAAACTACTGCGTCATACAGATTCAAAGTCACCAATGAAATCCTCCAAATATCATTTATGCTTAATTGAAGGATTAAGAATGACTGAGGGTGGTTTGCCCAAATCACAATTTCTTATTGCTGTTTCAGACACTCTTGACCAAGTTCAAGTTGGAGGATTGAGGCCACCTGCAGGCAAAAATGGCACAGGGGGCGAGGGAGTAACGACAACCCACACAGGCTACTTACAACCTAACCCTATCACCCCCATCCACCAGCGGCTACAGGCAGTTCGATTCCATGTAACATAACTTACAGAGAGTGACCGCATCGCTTTAGTACATGTTGATTAATTTCTCACCATGTCTGCTCCTTGACTTGCTAAAGTTTCTTGTAAGGATTCTGTTGTGCATCTATGAGGAATCTCAATACTCTCTTGAAGAAGAATGGGTCCAACATCAAACCTGGCAAAAGAAAGTCAATCATTTTTGATACATCAAATTTTACTTTAACACACCTCTTGCTTTTTCTGTATTCTGGTTGGCTGAAACACGGTCACGTGGGATGAACTAAAATAATCTAGTGATCATGCGCGCGTTTGCGGGAACTAGTTCCTGAAAGGGCACTAGTCTTTGAAAATAGTGCCCGGTTACAGCGCCCTCTCTTGACTTGAACCGTGAACAGCAACTACAAAACTTCCTTTCTTTTCCAGATTTCTGTTCTTATTTCACATTTAAGCATTCACTCGCTAATACTGTTCCTGTGTACAGTTTAGAGATATATATATTCACATTTAAGACCGAGCTATATATAAAACACATATTGACTGGCATAATTTGGTAACTATGTATATGTCTATTCCCTACCTCTTCTCGTCACTCAAAGTCCCTAGGGGGATAGATGTACACTAGTTACCTCATTGCCAGTCAATATGTGTATACTATTACTCCTTTCCTCATCCGTATCTCCATTCTTTATGAACCCAAATTGTTGAATGATTTCTTACCTCTTGGGCCTAAGACCCATGATAGAAACACCTGTTGTTTTATCCCCTCCTAGTATGGCAGAAGTGATTGGGGATGCGCCCCTCCAGCGTGGCAAGAGACTAGGGTGGACATTGGCTATTCCACTGACATTGCAAAAAGGAAATAGTCATAAATAGGAAATAATATTCATGACTACACATCACTTGAGTCAGTCAAATATGTGTATTTCCAGGTTCTGAAGTGAACTCTGCAATTAGATGGTGCATGCTCACAAAGGCAGTGAAAATGCCTAGCTCATCACTGCTCGTTTGGTAGAAGTATAGAGAAACCCCTCCTCCAATTATATTATCATCCCTGCATCCTCGCAAATGAAAATTTCTAGCTTCGTATATTATTAGTTGTGTAGCGCACTTGTATAACGCTGTGGTCACTGGTTCAAGAGTCCTGATTTTTCTTTTAAAAAAATGTCTGCCCTTGCTCAACTGGCTCCCTTTGTTTTTTATAAAGAGACATACTCACTCACTATGGAAAACTTTCTATGAGGTGTCCAGGTACTAGATGACCAAATGATGACAAAACACCAATGTCATAACCTTTGACCTCCGGTGTAATTGGCCAAGGGAAGTGCGTTAGGTCGTTGTCATGACAATATTGCCAAATAGGGGAGATAATACGTGTTTTGCCTTTTCTTTTGATGTACTAAAGAAATAAAAGTACAAAGAAAGAAAATCAGTTACACATGGTTTTTGGGCAGCTCTCCACGGCTTGATATACGGTAAAAGCTCCTTCACTTTTTAGAAAATCTTGTTTGAAAATATATACTCAATTTCAGAAACTCTCTTTGTAAAGTAATGATATCCAAACAGCTTGAATGCATACCTTTGTCTCTGGACAAACAACGTGTAATTTCTCAATAAGTTTCCCTTCTGTCCTGTAAAGGAAAAACAAAATATTGAGGTTAATAAAATTGGATTAAAATGATTGTGCATTCATGTCAAAGTTGTGCGGTTCATTACCTGGACCTAGATGACTGATTCTGACTGGAGTCAAGCTAGTTGATGGCTCTGATTCTGCCCTAGCTTTTGGACAGGGAATTGGGTCTCAATTGTTTGTAACTTTGACTCAGTGGTGTCTTGGGACTCGTTGTTTGTGACTTTGAGATATTTATCACTTGGGGCTTAATGTTTTCAACTTGGGGCTCCATGTTTGTGACTTTGGCTGTACATGGAACTATGAACTCTAACCCCATGCTCCAACCTATCTACTTCATGAGCATGCGTCAAGGGCCAATTTCAACTTCCAGGAAGTTAGGGGGGGGGGGAGGCAAAAACCACCATGCTGTACCGGTCTTGACAAGAGATTTGTTTGCTACGAACCCAAATACAAGGTATGTCTGTGACTTCTAGGATGGTGATTGGGGGGATAGTACTTTCATTCGGTATCAGTTTTGACAAGGTTGTTTGTTTGATTGTGTCTTCCAGGCAGTGATTGGGGGGGGGGGGGTTAAAACCACCATGCAGTTCCGGTCTTGACACAAGGTTGTTTGCTAGAAACCTAAATTCAATGATGAATGATTGAATGAATGAATTCTCTGAGCTTTTACCTGCACTTGTGAAGAGCCTTGAGACTTGCAATTGAAAAGTTGTCCGATCCAAAGAACATCACCCTCCAAGGTGGACCATCCCTTTTAACAATAGTGGAATCACCAGCATCATGGTGATTTAAGCGTGTTGAATCAATAAGTCTTGGGATGCCATAATATATTTTAGGGGTGTGTGCTTCAAGCATCTTTGTTCCCATTGCTGATTTACATCTGGCACAAATTTGTAAAGAAGAGAACAGTCTCAAAATGGGGTTAACCACAAGAGGGAACTGTTTCCTTAGGGTCATCTTGTAAGATCGAGTTGGTCAGTCCACTTTACAACAGGCAATCTGTTAAAACCAAAAAAGGGTGGTTTATTAAATATTTACTACAAATATAAGTGCTGAAGTAATGCACTACACAGCACAACTTAAAACTTATTCTATATATTTTGAATGTTGTTGCATGGAGCAGGGAGGTCCAATCACTTTGAATTGTCGTTGTGACTTTGTTGGTTGATAAAAAGATGGCTGCATATCCTTATTGAGCTAGATCATAGATGCAACAATGGCCGTAACACCTCTGAATACATTTTTATCATATGTTAAATATTGTTGTAATTATTATTAATAATAATATAGATAGGGCCAGTATTATTAGTATTATTTTCATTTGTTCAGTGAGACTAGCTAGCATGCTGTAAGTGTCCAATGACTAGCCCAGGTTGGACTCCGTTACTGACGTCCTACCAGGGCTATCCAATGACGTGTCTTTGCCACTAGTTATAAACTGCAGCGCTATAAATCCCCCTATAAAGGCTATAGTTTACTATGAATATGATGAATAATCATGAACAACTAACTGCCTATTATTTAGATAGTGTAGACTGTAGATAGTAAAATTCCACAAATTCCACCAATCCATTCAGTGGCAATCCAGTTGTGTTATTTGTTACGTTGATCGTGACGTAACTCCTCCCCTCTCCTCCCCAGGTGGAACAATACAAAGCCAGACAAGGCTAACAACTTTACCTGGAATTCTGTATCCTCATTCAACTTACCTCTGACCTCTGAAGAACTAACTAGAGCTGACACAAAAAGACTGATAAAACTGCTTCAAAGAAGTTGTCACTCAGCATTCTTTCTAACACATGCACTGTATTTGGCAAAGGGCGCCCTCTTTTAACCCCACGTGCCAATCATAATAAACAACGACGTTAGCGCGATTGACTGACTCTTGACTGCATGTGCATCATCAACGAACATGATTATTTGAAAGCTCTCGTCTCGGTTGAGTCTAAATTGTCCAATTTTGTCTCAATTTCAGCAATTTGCCTCCCCCAGTGACAATCACAGAAAGAGGAGCTGTTCTCATCCGAATCGTGGACGAAAATTCATGGTCAAAATGAAGTTGCTCTGCAGCAGTGCGTTGTTTGGGATTGTTTTGATGCTACATTGTGCGGGTATGTTTTTTTTTTTATGTTTAACACTGTGAATGTTTTTTGCTTGAACTGCTGGAGAACGCTGGGGAACGAGTCCTCCGTTGCATGCAAGGCGACGGAGTCCAGGGTATATTTTAAAGGTCCAGTACCATTGCGAACAAAATACTTTTACCTAACTCAGGAAGCTGAACTTTCACTCACTCATTCCTTGCAGGTGCCAGACAAAAACAAGCATTTTTTTAAATTGTTGAATTTTCTCCTTTGTTTGGTGTTAATATTTTGTGAAAAGAAAATTGAAATTGACGTTTCCCATTCCCACGTCGTGCACTAACTTGCGTGTAAACGCTTTCTTGCATTGATCACTGGCGGTCTACTATTTGCAACCAAATCGCCATCAACTCATGTCAACCAACCACTAGGTAGATGGATTAGTCAGCGAGCAATTTACACGAAAGGCTGAACATAGTTTTACTATGTGGTACCGAGCATTGACGTCTTGTGCGAAGACTATTCCATAGGCAGGAAAGTGCCCTCTGTCTATATGTACAAACCCTGTGAAAAAGCGAGATGGCGACAGGCGGCTTTGCTGCTTAGAAAACTGATAAAAATTCTATTGTGGGAGCTGTAACACTATACAGCTTTATGCCTCCTGGATTTTAAATGTATATTAGATGAGTTGAAGGCGAGTTGACAGCACCTAATCGGTTGATGGCGAATTAAGGCAAGATAATGCCACTTGTTGCACTGTACTCATGACGTTTTGTTCGTGGAGAGGATAGACCCAGTTACTGGGGCACTGTACCCTTTTTTTGAAATTTTTCATTCTCGGTCGTACTAGCGCCCCAGATACATTTTGTAAGTCACCCGTGAAACTTCTCAGCTAGACAATGGAGAAACGCGTCCTCATAGTTCTAGGAGTAGGCCTACTAAACAAAGACTGTTACAAATTCTCCTTCCTCCCAAGATCCTTTGCAGAATGAAACAAACTACCACAGGATATTCGCGACGCACCAACTATTAGTATTTTTAAGAGTAAACTTCAACCCATGGACTTCATGTAAATCATTGCTGCTCAGGCACATGCACGCGTACATCCCGATATGTGGAGATTGTGCAGTAATTCACCAGAACCATCCAGAACTGCTAAACTGCCATTTTCTTTGATTGTCACGAACAAAACACCCCTCCCCCCAAAAAAAACCAAAAAAAATAAATAAATAGCTTGAAACCGCCTACTGGCCCTCCATACAAAAGTTAATTTATACTTTAATTAAATGTGTTTTGAATCTTTTTATGGAAGTTTTATGAATATTTTGGAAGTTCTTGTTTGTTAGTGACCTGATTTGACCTTGCTTCCTACATTAAATGCAAGCCGGAATTGAATAAAATATATTTTCTATTTTTTAAGCTCTATTTTTTGTTTTAATTAACTATACATGGTATATGATTTACATGTACCCTCAACTCAAATAGTTTTCATTGAAAGACATTATTTCTAATCCAAATACTCATATTCTAAGAATATCTAATATTGGGGTAAAAGTGTGTAATTATTTCCAAGGATCTACTGTACTAGGCTACTTACCCTATGCTTTTAATGTCATAATTTGTCATTATGTTAGAACAGAATTTGAATGATTATTTTACTTTGCAATTAAAAGGAAGACAACATGGTCAAAATAATTTTTCTCAAAATGTACAATTTTTAAATGCACTAACCTTAAAATTGTATTTTTGGACACTATTGGTAATGACTCAACATAATTGTTAGCATAAAAACTCACTTGGTAACCAGCAAGGGGAGCTGTTGATAGCATAAAACATTGTGCAAAACGGCTCCCTCTGAAGTAAGGAAGTTTTCGAGAAAGATGTGTTTCCACTAAAATATTTTAATTTGCTTTCGAGACCTCAGATTTAGATTCTAGAGGTCCCAAAGTCAAGCATCTGAAAGCACACAACTTTGTGTGACAAGGGTATATTTCTTCCAACATTGTCTCGCAACTTCGACGACCAATTGAGTTCAAATTGTTTTACAGGTTTGTTATTTTGTGCGTATGTTGTGATACACCAAGTGAAAAGACTGGTCTTTGACAATTACCATTATCTTCAAGTCACGCTAATCCTCAAATCAGATTCGCAGAATGGAGTGGTGATAAAAACCTATATTGCACGGCTAATATCACTACCATGCGTCTTGTGTGTTCTATGTCACGCGCCAAGTTTGCTTGAAGATAAATACGTTATCACACGCGCGCGAGTGGAATACGGAAAATATAGCGCGTCTGCGTCCCATATCGGGCCTTCGGCCTTCGGCCTCGTTGGATATGGGACGCAGAAGCGCTATATTTTTCCGTATTCCACTCGCGCTTGTGTGATAACTTATAATATTGTCCAGTGTCTTAAAAGCCAGCCTTATGGGACAAGATTTTCCTAATTTATTCCCTGAATATACAATTGTCCATTAAAGGATTGTCCACTATGTCCAGGATCCCTCAAGTGCATTAAGTTTCAGCCATTACATCAAATAAGATAAGACAAAAAAAATCTCTTTTGTATCATCAAAAATTCTCAAAAAATAATGATAATTCCTTAAAAGCTTTAGTGCAGTTTATCATAATATACAGTGTTGGGAACAACTGGACAGTCTCAATAGAATAAATGATTATCTGATGTAATGTCAATAATTATTTGCACAAAAGAAGACAAATTAATTAAAAGCTTGCTTCATCTTGTATTGGTCTTTTTTAGAGTCATTTAAAAAAAAAAATCTTTTTTTTCTCTTAAATTTGGAATTTTACCTTTAAATTGGTGGTGTGTGGCGCCCTTTCACCTGTTTCAATTTAGTCATTTAAATTTCCCTTTTGAGGTGCCACTTACTAAAGAAAAACCGCCTTGCCCTCACAGAAACCAAGCAGCTGGAACTCTGAAGTAGCTTATTGTGGGGTGGCGTGTCTTTGTAAAAATGTTATGAGGTTAATTACAAACAGCACAAAACATAGGAACTGTATAGTGAAAAGGGTAGACATAATGTGGTCATTATTATAATAAGGTTGTATTGAAAAATGGTCGTTTAATGTGGCTGTTATTATAACGAGGTTGTATTAAGGGAATCAATGTGTGTTGAAGAGGTTTTCAACTAGTGGTTTAAACCCAACCAGGCCTGGTTCTTGATAGTTTTACCGAGACGAAGTCAGGCCTCGGCGGGTTTAAACCACTAGTTGAAAACCGATAGGCCTACTGTATTCATTTTTGTCAAAAAGTAAAATAAATGCAAAAATGTTAATTGTTCATTGATTTCTTTCAACACAACACCCCTCCAGCTATGAAATGGTAAGGCCCTCGGCCCGATTGGGTAAACAACTCTGTATAAGGGAATGCTGTGCGCATCGCGCATATCGCGTGATGTGGCACAACTGTGCTCACGACCAATAGGAATGAAGAAACTGTCTTAAAAGCACAGGTGCAAGCTCGCGTGTCACGCCCATGTTTCAACACTTTTTACTGGTCATAAACAAAGGTTTATACACACCCACGTGACGCGCTCTCCACCAATTGGAATAGCGAAACTGTCTGAGGTATTTATGAAATAATACACATTGTAAGATTCGTTTTTATGGCATCTATGTATAATGTATGAATACAGTATCAAATGTTCCATTATGATTTGGATTGAGATATTTTGTTTTTGTTTATTTTAGTTACAAACTCAGGGTAAATATTTTGCTCTCTTAAAATATCTGGTCAGATATTCATGCTGTAAAATATATTTATAAATCAAAAGCATCTTGTGTAACTTTGGCTCAAAATACCTGGCTTTCAGCCAATTTTTCTTCCACTTATGCGATTAGCGCCAGGAGCGCCACTGACTGATTGTTATTAATTATCATTGCATCATAAAGATAATGACAGCTGAGGTGCTGCTGTTTTAGAGAAATTAGTGAAACAATTTCACAAAAATAAAATGTACAACGGATTTCAAGACTCTCCTGAAAACAATGCTTCTAAAGTGTGATGTTCATTTTTTGTTCTTCTCAAAAACGTGACGACTATGAAGCTGAAGTTCTACAGGTAAATTATATAACGTTCACAGTGAGTAGGGATTCATGTCATGGCCAAAAACTTCATCTAAAAAGGTATCAAAACTCTTCAAAAACAGTTTGTTATCCTTGGCAAGGTAGTGTTGATGATAAACAGTTTTTATAGTGTTGCGTTTATCAGATTGTTGTCAGATGCAGTTAGGTTGGTCTGAATGTCTAAACCTGCTGGTGCTATTATACACGAAATTCACTGGCAAGGGTACATTGATCAAACTTACAATGATGCAGTCACACTTCAATGCCTTTGAACCATTTCATATAGGCTGTTTTTACCATTACATGTTTATATAGGCCAATCATCGGACCTATTATTGTACACAATTTTCTTTTCAGGGATCATGTTTTACAGACTGTTTCTTTTAGTAAGGCCTACTCTGTCTCATTTGAACATCGATGTGGGGGGTTCCACAGGGTTTTGTATTAGGAATATTAATGTGAGAGGGGGTCTACATGTACATGTAATTCACTTGAACATCAGTGTTGGGTTCCACTTAAGGTTTTGTATTGTGTCCTACTGTCCATGCTCTAACTTATTTTGGAAACAATGTGGTTTTTCAGGGCTCTGTATTGAGTCTTACTCATTCCAACATAAATGTTAGTTCCAAAGTATTCTGTATTGGGTATTACCCTCCATGCTTTAACTCATTTGAGAAACAATGTGGGGGTTCCTCAGGGTTCTGTATTGGGTCAGAATACTCTCATTTGAAAATCAATGTCAGTGAGTCCCTCTCCTGCAGATTCAAGTTGTATCATAAACTTTGGTGTGATCCCTGGCTAGACGGCAGTTACAGGTTGAACGCTTCTGAATGGCACCTGAACAAAGGTATTGACAAAACATTGCAATAGCAAACATTATAAGAGTGGGATAGCTCAGTTGGTTGAGCTTGTTAATCCGGAGGTCACGAGTTCAATCCCTCTCTATAGTCAATGTTTCTTTGTTCAATCCAAAATAATTATAGATTACACTTTGTTTACAGTGTTTTTACACATGTAGATCTTCCATATGAAATACAAATTGTAGATCGATTGTGCTTATTTACACTATTGGAAGCTGTCAAAATGAAAGAACATGTCTTTTTGTACAGGGCCCAGGGTACGAAAAGTAGCTGAGCATGACAAAATTGTGCTTACCAAAATAAGGTTACCAGCCAAACTGATATGTCACTTGTACAATTTGTGACTGGTATACTGCTTATTGCTGCTCAGCAGAAAATGCTTTAAAAGCAATGTTTTTTGTGTGCAAAAAGCAACTCTATGAAATTGGTCCCTGCTCATTGAAGGCAAAAGAAAGTTTGGGCAAATCTGCCATAAAGTTTTAAACAGACATTTACATTGTAATGTATTGTTCTTTTGTAGTCCTGAGTTTAAATGTAAATTAGCCTATTCCAGCTATTTCTTTAATTAAAACACATCGTCATTCTAGAAGGAAGAAAATAGGTCTGTCCTATTGATAAATTCAATGGTTTAGGACAAGGGGTACCATTTCCTACAGAGTCAGACAACTTCCTAAATAAAATATGAAGGATTTGGGACTGCTGGAGTTTCAAGAATCATTTGTTAAAACTCTGCACATAGTTAGTGATATTGGTGCCTTCATTTTCGTGTATTGAATCTGTTTGTGTAATGATTTATATCTTTGAGCTCAAACTTTTATTCTCGTTTTTTTATGTATCTAATTGCTGGGCCTCAAATAAGGTTCTTATTCACGCAGTTTTGGGGGCCTAGAACATGCTTGACTTTTAAGATGGTCCCTTGATTCAACATAATATGTTGTGCCAACTTCGAACAGGCATGAATGCTTCATTTTTTAAAGGGCAATGGCACCAAGGCATTTTCTTCTTTATGAGGAGTTTGTAAAGGGCACCAAGGCAATTACCATGGGGCATTTGTTGTTGCCTCCTTGTTCAGGCCTGCCTTCATCAGTACAACCGCATTGTAACTCACATCAAAGTTATTGAGGGTGTAACGGACAGTCAAGGAAGTGATTTCTAAAATACAAAAAGCAACATGCTGCCTCCGGATGTCCACAATTGTCACGGATGTGGTTGTTGTTTTTGGGCAAATGAACCCACAATCTGGAAAGATTGCCAATTTAGACTCCGATGACCGATAGAGCCTAAATTCTCACAGGTTTGTTATTTTATATAAGTTGTGATACACTAAGTGTGGGACTTGGACAATACTGTTTACCGAAAGTGTATAATGGCTTTAAAAGTGTAAGAGTCCAAATTTTATGTTTGTGTTTTGTATTGGTCAAAACCTGAATTTTGCTGTTTTGACGATAACTGGCTTCTGACCAGTTATTCTAGCTTGTTTTATTATAGTATTTGCCCCTCTTTAGTTTATTTAACTTTTCATGGATTTTCTTATTGCCTCCCCCCCTGTATTTTAATATTTTTTTATTTTAATATTTACTGTTCGCCCAGGGCCCTTAGGTATAGCAGACTGTAAAACTGACAGGGCTACCCTTTTTGTAGAGTATAAGTCAATGAATAATCTATAAACTTTGCTGAAATGTTCTGCTCTTGCCAAATTCATTTTCATAATTTTTCATTTTATTTGAGTTCAACACATGTCTAAGTATAATGTTTATTGCAGGCCTACTTAATGACACCCTGTGTGGCAGTACAAGGTTTTTGTTTGTAAAATCACAAATGTTGGAATGAGAAATATAATGACGACATGAAACCTTTTTCTCTTATGGATTGTTCCCTTGGTGATTTATCTATAGTTTCTCTGTGCTCTAATTGACAGAAAAATCAAACATAGTTGAATTCATTATTTAGAAGTTTAATAAATAGCATGTCTTCGTTTCCTTTTTCATATTTTTGTTGTTGCAAAAGACGTTTGAATAATCCCTTTGTTGCTATGAAAGTGGCCACATTGTAGGGTAGGTCGTAAGCTTGTCATAACGCGTACATCAATGTATCACGCAGCACGCAGCGTTCCTGGTTTGATTTCTATGGCACATGCACGTACTCACACACGCTCACAGATGCCATGTTGTGGGTAGTATTTAAATGAACATCATATTCAAAACGGTCTATTTGCAATTATATGTACCTGTATTGTAGGCTATTAAAGGAACACGTTGCCTTGGATCGGTCGAGTAGGTCTTTGAAAATCATTCTGTAACCGTTTGTTGTAAAATGTATATGGTTAGAAAGATATTGTAAAAGTAGAATACAATGATCTACAGAAATATGCCTCGAAATTGCGTGGTTTTTCTTTTTACTCTGTCGACTAACACGGTCGGCCATTTATGGGAGTCAAAATTTTGACTCCCATAAATGGCCGACCGTGATAGTTCGCGACGTAAAAGGAAAACGGTGCAGTTTCGAGTGATACTTGTCTGGATTATTATATTCTACTTTTAAAACATCTTTCTAACCATATGCATTTCATAACAAACGGTTTCAAAGCTTTTCATAGACCAACTCGTCCGATCCAGGCAACGTGTTCCTTTAAAGAATTTTTTTATAGTCCAAAATGTCAGGACAGCTGCTTCTGTGATGCTTTATCACGCGTTTCATTGTAACAAAAATAATGAAGTTTCTTTTTGCACTTAGCCATTAAATGTAGGCTATTATTAAGCGTTTTTCTACTGCAGATGTTCGACCATGGCCTACATGTAGTTCAGCAGAAAATTCTGCTTGACACATAATACTCGCTGAGCACAAAATGAGTGGGGCACCTGCAACAACAGTCCAAGCTAATGTAATTATGTCTAGTATCCTGTTTCTGCTAAGCAAGTTTGTGTGCTTAGGTAGGCTTTATAAAATTGTGCCCATCTGCTTTCTAGATGCTTCATCATGGTTTCATTTCAACAAAAATAATCTAAAATTTTCCTTGAACTATTTTTAAAAACTTGGTTTTTTGTTATTGCTTTTTGTCTTTTTGTGGTCTATAGAGGGAGTTTTCCAGCCAGAGTGCGATTCGTTGGATGGCGCCATTGATAGTATCCAGCAGTCGTTTGCACAAATTAATGTCATTGAAGGTTTGGGATCAGCCACTATAAATTGCACCAAGAAACCAGACTGTGATGGCTTCACTTGTATATTGGGTTTCCAGGTAAATATCCACCAGTCTGAATCAAAGAGAATATTAGTCTCCCGAATTGCCCTGCCCAATTAAGATTGCCCAACTGAGAGTAATGGGTTCTAGGTAAGAATCCATCAGTTGAAACCAAAGAGAAGATTAATCTTCCGAATTTCCCTGCCCAATTAAGATTGCCCAACTGAGAGTCATGGGTTGCCATGTAAGGATCCACCAATCTGAACCACCCATTTGAGAATATTAATCTGCTAAGCATTCCCAATGAGGCTCCAGCAAGATTTCTAATGAAAAAAGCAGAATACATCACTGAGTTTTAAAACTAGATATTAATATCATTCTGAACATTTTACACCCAAAAGATTTAAGTTCCACAGAAATAAGTCAATTTGTCAGGGATTCTGTCAACCTTATCTTTAGGAATTTGACCTCCTGTTCTAGAAGTAGGAGTCTAGCAGGAACCCGGTTCAACAAACTTTAGAGGAAAGTCACTAAAGAAGGGCGACTGTTTTGGAAATGAAACAGGACCAAAGTTAACTCCATCATGTCCATGGGCGATTTCCTGCTCACATTTCCATGTGTTAAAAGTCAAGGTCTCTAAAAAGCGCTGTTCACACGACAGCAATAAACAGTGGTCACTTGTTTTTGTTTAGCATAGTTTTAAAATGTAGCAATTGTTTGACAAGATTTTACAAGAGGCATCGGCAAGTACACAAATTGCTGTCCTTTCACAAGAGGTACATTTTGTAACAGGTATATAAACCATGTCAAAACTTAGCAAGGGACCCTTGCTAAATGGCTCTCGTGTGAAAGACTAAAGATGACTTGAACTGAGTGTATGATAGAGAAAGGAGAAAAATAATCATGGTAATCAATATTGGTTTGCGGAGTATGTTCATTTGATGAGACACTTCAAACCATTATTGCTGCAACCTTCAGATGGGACGTAAAACTCGTAGGTCCTGTGTGCTGTGTAATGCACATAAAAGAACTTGTAAAAAGAGAGGGGGTTCGCTCCAGTGTTCCTAGGCTGATTGGCAGCATATATTGCACTACAGCACCTTGTAAACCATTGCATAGTGCCATAAAGGATTAGCAGCCGATTTCACGAAACGCTAGGATTAATCCTAACTCGAGTTAGGACGAGTAACCCGTCCTAACTTAGGAAGGGTTCAATGCGTCCTACGTATTTGGATACGGATCTGAACCCGTCCTAAGTCCTAAGATTAATCCTAAGTTAGGAAGAGTTTTGTGAAATCGACGGTAGGTCTTATCTCAAAACTTAGCCCAACATACCTTACAGAAAAAAACACAGCACTTTGATGCACTCCTGGGGGTATGATAAAGCGCATTATCTTCAAGTACGCGCTAATCCTCCAATCAGATTCGCAGAATGGAGTGGTGATAAAAACCTATATTGCACGGCTAATATCACTACCATGCGTATTGTGTGTTCTATGTGACGCGCCAAGTTTGCTTGAAGATAAATACGTTATCACGCACGCGCGGAAATACAAAAAATATAGCGCGTCTGCGTCCCATATCCAACTCGGCCTTTGGCCTCGTTGGATATGGGACGCAGAAAGGCTATATTATTCCGTATTCCACTCGCACTTGTGTGATAACTTATAATACCGGTAAGAACTCAGTATTATAAAAAGTATTGTTTTGTTTCTTTTTAGTCACAAAAGACGGAGATAACAGTGGAACTGAAACCATGTGAAGACCCTCCTCAGATGTTTGTCTTAATGCAAAATTTGGACGGCACAGAACCTTTTGTAGAGGAGACGGTTACACATGGGGATTCATTCCCAATACCAGGTGAGTCAACTCTTGGAATTTAAGGTTCGTTTTATAAAATCCAGGAATAATGAAGATCTTCTTAGAAGGAAATTTGCATCGTGGATAAAGAATGTATTATTTTTGGTTATACCCATTACACTGTTTTGTGTTTGAACTTCATACTCAGTATTTTCCCCGAGTCCTTTGAAAAACATCACAGGCATATTACTAACTTGTTATTTTAGTTCTGTTTCACTCTAAGCTTGGAGCTTCTTCAGACTGGTAACCATGTCCAATGCTCAACTGCCTTTTATACCCTTTCTTGGTGGTCATAGAGGGCATTGTAGGCATTGTTTGGACTAGTTGGTCATAAATGTTCTTGAAGTTGTCTGCCCTGTTGTCTTTGTTGAGAGTGTTCTCCCCCGGGAAATTCAAGCTCATAGACGTTAGGCGAATGTTTGAGAGAGATCGGCTGTTGCCAACTTGGAATTGATATCCCCTTGTGGAAGTTTGCTACCTTCCCTTGATGGGAAGATCATTTTAACAAACAAACATTGACCACAATTATTTTCAGAAATTTGTTTTACAAAGTTTCAGTTTGTGACCATGGTTATAAAAGTTAACTGATTAAAATCATAATTTAGAGATTCTATTTAAAAGCTTATTGTCTGCTCCACTATAGGTATAGAGTATACGTATGAATTCTTCAGAATGCAGGCAGCGCTTGGAGTGGAATTTCAGAATGTCAGCAGTGGTCTTAGCATCGGGGTAAGGTTTGTTTATCATAATATAATCGTTCAATAAGAATAATTTTGGAGTCTTAAAAGCAGTGGACACTATTGGTAATTACTAAAAATAACTATTGGTAACAAGTAATTGGATGAGGTTGGTTGTATAAAACATTGTGAGAAACGGCTCCCTCTGAAGCGACATAGTTTTCGGGAAAGAAGTTATTTCCCATGAATTTGATTTTGTGACCTCAGAATTAGATTTTGAGGTCTCGCAATCAAGCATCTGAAAGCACACAACTTTGTGTGACAATGGTGTTTTTTCTTTCATTATATTCTTGCAACTTCAACAACCAATAGAGCTCGAATTTTCACAGTTTTTTTTTTTATGCATATGTTGAGATACACCAAGTGAGGAGACTGGTCTTTGACAATTACCAATAACGTCTATTGTCTTTAAATCGTATCCAAGCAATTGGACTATAAATCAGCAGACATCAGTTAACAGGCTCAGTAGATAAAACTGAGAATTTCTTCTTGTTTCCTATTTTATCCTTTTATTTGCGCTGATTGTGCTGTTTCATGTTTCATATTGCTGACAGTCATCCCTGGGCTAATCCAGTGCGAATCACGTGCCAAGAGTGTGTGATATTATTCTCCAGTTGGTCAACTATCATCATTTTCTTGTTTGTCGACGACCAACATTGGCGGCACTCTTGGGCCCACCAAATAAATAAATAAGTAACATAAAATGATGAATATCAATTTGGGTTTCAGCTGAGTTTGGATTTGTATACGAACGGGAGAAAACTCACGTCTTTGCCTCTGTTGCCACCTACAGTTATCGCAGTACCAGAATGTACTTCTGCAGGTGAGATTGCGCCATTTAAAAAAAAAAAAATAGTTTTAAAATGGCCTGACGTTTCGACCCTAGCAGAGTCTTTCTCGAAGGCTAAGATTTTATTAATTTTGGTTTTTACCCATAAATACACCGATGTGTGTGAGAAAGACTTAGTTTGAAAAAGACTCTAATAGGGTTGAAACTTCAGGCCATTAACTATTTTCTGCATTTATATCATCAGTCAAACAGCTAATTCTATTTTCTCTTTTTTTGTCTTTTTTTTTTTTTTTTTACAGCAGAGGGAATTTTTACACAATGTAACAAAGGTCCCCACAATTTGGTCCCCCACGAGGGAGTGCACAAATGATTTTGTTTTTCTCGTTTAGATTCCTTTCAGTCAGTCTATTAAAACTCTTTGTTGATACCTTCTTTGGTTCAAAAGTTCTGAAAGTAGAAACACCAAGAGATACAAGAAAATGAAACTTAGAAAAAGGAGTTTAATTTTTAATTTTTTTTATTTTTTTATAACATACACCGGCACTTTTTTTCCAATGCTAATTTTAACCCTTTATGATGTTATTTATCAGGAAATAAGTTGTAAATACAAATAAAGATAGATTTTGGCATTTAAGTTTTAAAAAAACATACTTCTGAAAATGTCACCACTGTTGGCCTGTTTTGGTTTGTCTCATCATAATGATATTTCCCAAAAAGGAATCATTAAGCTAACGAGTCGTTAATAACCGGTTCTTTTCAGAACCAACACTACTCAAAAGAGATACTCCATTGGTGTTGCCATAAACCTCTCTTAGTTATACATCCACCATGCAAAGTTTCAACTCCTACTTATGTAACTTGATCGCAACATGTTAATAACCCAGAGCACTTTTCGAAAAAGAGAAGCGGTTCGCCCCGGTGTTCCTGGCTGTGGCTGCTGTATGCGCCGTAGCACCTTGTTAACCATTATACATGTAAGGTGCTAAATAATTGGGTCTCAAAATTCATCACTGCAATTTCCTATCTTTCTGAAAGTTTGTATATACTCAGCGCCTCGAGTACCTTGTTTGGTAGATACGTGCGCTATACAAGACTTTGATATTATTATATACTAACAGAAATGTTTATTGTTATGCAGCGAACAAATGTCAAGGTTATTTTGGCTAAAACAAAGAAATGTGGCCTTCTCACCATACTCTCACCTCCTCAGCCATCCTTCCCCACTCGTCTTACTATCACCTCCTCAGCCATCCTTCCCCACTCATCTTGCTCTCACCTCCTCAGCCATCCTTCCCCACTCATCTTGCTCTCACCTCCTCAGCCATCCTTCCCCACTCATCTTACTCTCACCTCCTCAGCCATCCTTCCCCACTCATCTTACTCTCACCTCCTCAGCCATCCTTCCCCACTCATCTTACTCTCACCTCCTCAGCCATCCTTCCCCACTCATCTTACTCTCACCTCCTCAGCCATCTTTCCCCACTCATCTTACTCTCACCTCCTCAGCCATCCTTCCCCACTCATCTTACTCTCATCTCCTCAGCCATCCTTCCCCACTCATCTTACTCTCACCTCCTCAGCCATCTTTCCCCACTCATCTTACTCTTACCTCCTCAGCCATCCTTCTCCACTCATCTTACTCTCATCTCCTCAGCCATCCTTCCCCTTTCATCTTACTCTCACCTCCTTAGCCGTCCTTCCCCACTCATCTTACTCTCACCTCCTCAGCCATCCTTCCCCACTCATCTTACTCTCACCTCCTCAGCCATCCTTCCCCACTCATCTTACTCTCACCTCCTCAGCCATCCTTCCCCACTCATCTTACTCTCATCTCCTCAGCCATCCTTCCCCACTCATCTTACTCTCACCTCCTTAGCCGTCCTTCCCCACTCATCTTACTCTCACCTCCTCAGCCATCCTTCCCCACTCATCTTACTCTCACCTCCTCAGCCATCCTTCCCCACTCATCTTACTCTCACCTCCTCAGCCATCCTTCCCCACTCATCTTACTCTCATCTCCTCAGCCATCCTTCCCCACTCATCTTACTCTCACCTCCTTAGCCGTCCTTCCCCACTCATCTTACTCTCATCTCCTCAGCCATCCTTCCCCACTCATCTTACTCTCACCTCCTTAGCCGTCCTTCCCCACTCATCTTACTCTCACCTCCTCAGCCATCCTTCCCCACTCATCTTACTCTCACCTCCTCAGCCATCCTTCCCCACTCATCTTAGCCAGCCTTCTACCCAATCCACGCTGACAATGATTAAATCTCCTTTTAAAAAAGTAACGCAGAAAGAGTAGAATTGGGGCGGGGGTGGTTGTAGCGTGTATGAGTGTTTTCACCCATTGGTCTTTCCCACCTACATGGCAGAGTATCCACAGCACAACATTGCGCATCATTGGCTAAGATTAGTTGTGAACAAATTATTTGTCAAATGTCAAGAAACGGACTGGCTTACAGAGCATTTGTGTTTTCAAACACAACTTTTTATTTGTTTTCTTGATCTTGTTTACTAGGTGCAGATAATCAGTGTATGCATATGCAAACTCTTGTCGAGTCGTTGGATCCGCCTCACAATTTCCAGTGTTTCAAGAATCCGGACTGTAAAGGTTTTAACTGTACAGGGGCTATCCAGATATCAGGTTTTGTAAGTTAACTTTCCTTTCTGTTTGTAACCGATTCATAATCAACAAATTGATTTCTCTCAAGGTCTTGGTTATGCAATAAAGGACCGAGCCCATGCTTTTATAGCGCGACCACGACCTTGCAAGATTTTAAAAGTCTGTTAAGTCTCTACTCTTTTATGTCCATTTATTAATGACCTTTTGTTAAAAAGCAAAAACATGTTACCTGTACAAGTAAGCCTATAGAGGGGGGGGGGGAACTATGTTTACACCCGAGTACAAATAGATTAAGCTCATGTAACAAAATAATAATAATATTAAGTTTTTATATAGCGCTTTTTCACTCCCGAAGGGTGTCCCAAAGTGCTTCAAATTATTACTCAGGGTCACTGGGCCTTAAATCATTCCTTAAACCATCTCAGCTCCCTCGGGAGTATACAGCCTCGTGCATCAAATGCACTTCTCGGCTAAATCAACAGCTATATATTGCATTCCGCATAAGTAAATTGGCGTAAATGAGCTTGGGCACCCAACCTATGAAAGCCAGCCAGTTTTTAACAGCTCCAGCTGTGTTTTTTTTTTATTTTTTATAATTTTTGTTGTTGTGCAAGTCGCCTAACACATGGCCTGAAGGCCACTTCAAGGTGTGGGCTACAATTATATTTTCTAGAGGCCGTTGCCACCTACTCCTAGGGCTGAAACAGGGTTACCCCTTTTACAGTCCATACAAATGTAGGCTGTGGTATCATCAATTCGAAGCCTGGCCGGTAGAGCAGAAAGCACTACCTCCCCAATTTTATGTAGCAAGTGTCACGACCTGTATCCGACCCCATACCCTGCTTTGTCAGCCGTTTGAACATCCCATCTCCACCGATTGGAATAGTGATTCGTTCTGGGGGTATTTATGTATGAAGCTTTACTGAATGTTTCTTTGTATTTCTACAGAATCTATATGCTACTGCTAAAGTGGTCATATTAAGCTGTACAAACCCTGTATCTTATGTGATCTCTGTTGGACCACCGAATAGCCCCCCTTCTGACACTGTAGTCTTTAGCTACTCCAAAAATGTCCAACTGGGTAAGTTTTCTTCAAAAAATCTTAACTCAGAGGTAAAAAAATGGGCGCCTAACTAATGTAACTCACTGCCATCATCAAAATAATTAATTAATAAATTAATAAATGTATGAACTAATTAATTAAAAGGGATTATATATCAACATTTTACAATTAATCTTCAGTCATGAGACAAACTAAATAAAGTTTTCCTACCTTTTTTCCATGGACCAAATCAAGACTGGATGATTGTCAACTGCTTTTGCTAATGTAACTTTCTTGCTACTTTTTTCTTCCAGCTCTTGAAGATTTGCCAGGAGTAACATCTGACTTAAATGTAACGATGATTCCATATACACAGGATATTGACTACATAAGAACTACAGTAAGTGTAACAACAAGTTTTAGCGACATGATATAGAGCACCACCAATAGTTTGCTCCTAAATGGTTATTTTAAAGGTACTAAACACTATTGGTAATTACTCAAAATAACTATTAGCATAAAAACTCACTTGGCAACAAGCAAGGGAGAGCTGTTGGTAGTATAAAACATTGTGAGAATCAACTCCTTCTGAAGTAACATAGTTTTTGAGAAAGAGGTAATTTCTTACTGGAATAATAAAGGGCTTCAGGCCTGAAGTCTCTTGATATTTATTAGGCATGTGAAAGCACACAAATTTGTGAAACAAGGGTGTTTTTTCTTTTATTATTCTCTTGCAACTTGGATGACCATTTGAAAAAACCCTATCTTGTCTTGAAATCGATTACCACCTTTAATTTGTCTTCTTGTTGTGTATTTTCAGATAGAGGTAGTTGTGTGTTATCCTGGTATAGATTGCATTAGAGATGTTTTCGTTGACAATGCTCTTGTACCGATTCCGCCCTGTGGTAAGTCTCGAAGGCTTATTGTTCTAGTAATTTCGATTGACTCGTCCTGTATACCACTTCGCTGCTGCTGGGGGCAGCACGCCTGTAGTGTTAATTATTTAAAAACAAATTTATTCAAGTTTCTTCAATGTACAAAGCTACACAAACTACTGGTAAAACCAACTACTTATAGAACGATACTAAGAGAGAAATGGCAAATTGCAAAAACAGGAAGTATATTTAAAATTTATATTGCGCCCCCTTACATACAAAATGATCAGAGGCGCAGAACACATGTTAAAAAGCACAGAGTGGAAGAAAAGACAAAGAGAAAAGACTGTAGGTCACCAGGCCAGTGCCCAAACAAAAGTATTTGGATACGTCTGTCCCGCTGGCAGAGAACTTATAGTTACTTATAACATTGGCCTAATCACTGCTGGCATCGGTAATGTTTTGACCTTTTGAGGAGACAGACGCCTCTAACCATGTTTAGATGTTTAATCAGGCAGAGAATGGAGCGTAACTTAAACATGATTTTTATTATAACTCAACTCCATGAAAACATAGCACAAGCGCAATAAGCATGGAAGTTTTATTTGTTAATAATATTTTACTTCCAGTTTTCAGTAACTAATTCATTTTTTTCTCTCCCCCCCCCCCCCCCCCCCCAGACAAGCCACTTCCAGTTCCAACTTCTGGCAGCATCACACCGATACCAGGTAATGAAGATGAATGCCTTACGATGACGGACATTGCTAAGGATATCCAGAATAACGAGTTCCTGGAACCAGACTCCATGTTTTGTCATCACAACGGGCCATGCGATGGAATTGAGTGCAGGATAAACACAAGTGTAAATACATGATTTATTTATTATATTTTAAATCTTTAGACATAAATAACAGTACACAACAAGCCATTAAGAGGTATGGTGGACACAATACTAGGACACTACACTATTGGACACTTTTGTTAATTGTCAAAGGTCTTCGCAGTTGGTGTATCTCAACATATAATGCATAAAATAACAAACCTGTGATGATTTGAGCTCAATCAGTCGTCGAAGTTACGAGATATTAATGAAAGAAAAAAAAAGCCCAACATGAATAAGCCCAAAGTAGTGTAGTGGTTAACCTGGAACTGTCTGGAACTCCAACATTGTTTAACGGTGTTTGAAGCTTTGCATGGTGTGAAGAATAAGAAATTACTATAAATACTAAATGGTAAACTTGCGGGTACAACCATGTATAATATCTCTTTTGAGGGAATGTTCGCTCTAAAAAGTGCCAGTGTGGTCTGGACGTTTTGAACAGTATACTTTGCTTGAAGTATTTTAGTATTCAGTATCATGTTT
Source organism: Asterias rubens (assembly GCF_902459465.1). Lineage (NCBI taxonomy): Eukaryota > Metazoa > Echinodermata > Asteroidea > Forcipulatida > Asteriidae > Asterias > Asterias rubens. The sequence continues at coordinate 1,318,300 of NC_047064.1, forward strand.
TGAGTATTCATTCTTGACCAAAGACGAGCAGAGTGTACTGTTCTAAACGTCAAGACCACACTGGCTCTTTTCAGAGCCGACACTCCCTCAAAAGAGATATTATACATGGTTGTACCCGCATGTTTATTTTTAGTGTTTATAGTTACTTCTTATCCAACATTGTTCTTTGCTCCCCTAAAAGATTAGTTTTCAAAATGTTCTGAGCAAAGTTAACACGCCCTTCAGTTTAATATCCAATTTTCCAGTGAGTATTTCTTAAAAGAAAGCATAAAACTAAAGCATTGACTGAATTCGTATTTTGTGTCTTTGATTTCCTCAGCCTGACTGGTACGATATTAGCATGACATTGCTTCATTGTGATGATCCTGTTCGGATCCTTGTTGTCATAAAGAGCAGCAGTGGCTTTAATCAAGAGAGATATGTCTACAATGATGATACACTTAGCATCAGTATGTTCACCTTTCACTTAAAAAAAAAAAACATTAAAAAAATCTTCAATATATGTTGTTTTTGCATCAGGGATCAGAAGAATATCATTTGTTTGTATCCTTACACCAGCAAGTGTTAAGCACTGTATACTCAACACTTCTACAGTTAGTACTGCAAGTTCTCTTCAATCTTTTGAAAAAAGCGAGTTCTCTTTTCACTTCAAAAAAACCAAAATGTTTTTACTAGATGTTGTTTTTGCATCAGGAATAAGGAATACAATTTATTTGTACCCTTACTCCAGTGTGTATCAATCACTGTATAGTACGTCTACAGTGCAATTAATACACATCTGTGTATGAATTTCTTTTAAATGACACAAAAAATAAAGGCAATGCAACTTTTTACTTCAATTGTCAAGGAAAATTGCATGAGAATTCCTTTCTGCCACTTCCCAGGTTGTATCATAAACTTAGGTGTGATCCCTGGCTACATGGCAGCTAACGGTTGTTATATGGCTTCTGACTGGCACCCAGGAACAAAGACATTGACAAAATTTGGAAACCAACAACATATGGCCAGGTAGCTTAGTTAGTAGAGCACCAGCTCATTAAACCAGAGGTCGTTGGTTCAAATCCTGCTCTAGTTAAATGTTCTTTGTTCAACCACAAGTTGTTTAAAAGTTTACCTTTCAGTTTCCCTTATAACTTCTATAGCTTGAGATAATGATAGTAATTACGTCTTCTAATGCGCAAAAAATGCTCGTTGCGCTTTCTCCAATAACAAAGTTCATCTTTATTCAGCGGTGCAAAGATCAAGAAATAAAAAAAAAATAAAAAAATTGAATGTCTATGGAATGTTACTGAAATATTTGTGAAAAGATGAGTGTTGAGGGTTGTTTTGATAACTTCTATTCTGAAGATTCCTTCCAGACCTTGGGTCATCAGTTTCCCCTTTCATAATTTCAGATGAAATCATAGATGACTCAACTCTGACGTTCCATATGGTGAAGGATGAAAGTGACGAAGTGGAGTTAGCGTTAATACTAAAGATACAAGCGTCTTCACCGTATGGACAGTCTGTGTATCTTATCCAAAATCATACTGTACCCGTTGGTCCATGTTGTAAGTTATAAGATCATGTTAGGTTTTTATTTATGAAAAAAAACAGCTATTTGAATTCTTGCTAAATATTTGCTACAAACTTACAAAGATTAATTATAGAAAAAGAAAAAAATGGTTCTGGTGGTATACTGCACTGTCTCCACATATTGGGATATAAATGAGTACATGTTTACTGGTGTAACGTAACAAAAGCAGTCCGTTGGAAACAGACAATAGAGATGAAAGCACACAGAGAAAGCAGGGGATGAACAAAGATGTGGTATGTTTTCTTGTGTTTGTTATGTTGAGGAAAATCTAGACTCCATATCTAACCCATCATGAAATTTATTAATTCTTTAAGTTCTTTTTGTTCAGCATCACCTACCCCAACAGGCAACCCGTCGGGCAACCCAACTTCAGCAACCACCCTGATGACCACCGAGGCAATGGCCCCGAAGACTGGACCACCCAAACCAAAAGGTACATGTATGTGAATACGTCACACTTCGAGGCTCATAAATAACGTCCAAGACCCTCCAAACTGGCGTGTACTTTCACCTTTGACCTTCATTCATTTCACATAGAGATACGCAGTCAACTTCTATTGCGGACGTGAAAGCAGTGTACCATTTGGGCATGGAAAACTCATGTCACTGCAAGTATCCAATCATTGTATCCAATGGAATCACTGGATCTGAGAGCAGGGACCTGTCTTTATCCTTGCGGATGAAGACAGGAGCCCAGTCTAGTCCTCACCTTGCAGTGGCCATCCAGCCTTGTGATGTTAGGTGATCCCCCATTAAAAAACAAAAATTCCCAACTTGTTAAAAATTAAAAAATAAGTTATAAAAAGTGTGTATAATAACATACTGCAAAATTAAATTTATTGAGTTATTTCACTAATTCTTATCCTATATTTTAATGAAACTTTGTTATTTTTCTTAACTCTGTATGTAGTGACAAAGAAACCAAACAAGGAGACCACAAAGGATCCCAAGAATTCTAAGAACGACGCTAAGAAAGTACACAACGGCCAACAATCAAATTCAGGTAAATCGGTTTATCACCTTTTCTTAAGATGAATGGCTGTGGCCTGCTGGGCCCAATTTCATTAAGCTGCTTAACGGCCGATGTTGTGCCTACTGAGTGATTTATCATTTCATGGCGCTGCTTATCGTAAACACGAAAAGGCCTGCTAACCTTCCAGTGCCTCGCATGAAAATAAATGTCTTCACAATCAAAGAGTAAACTGGACAAATGATAATAATACTGACAAAATTACCATGGGTGATGCACCAGGTGTTTTGGGTTGTGCCTCTGTACTGTCAAAGATAGAGGCAACCTAGCACCAGCGTGTATCAAAATATCAAAGATGGGGCCTTTCTCAAACCTCAGCTTGGGCTCCGTCTCCGACTTGGGCTCTGCGCACTGCGTTACGCAGTGGAAACACACCGAGTATGAACCAGCCTTCTGGCCTGTACATTTTTGGGGCAGTGTGTATTTTGCACGCAGTGATTCGAAAATCAGACATGAGCCTGGAGCCGGAGCGCAAGCCAAGGTTTGAGAAAGACCCCCTGCTTTCAAGAAAACATAATTTAAATTATTAATCTTCTTCAAACACAACCTTCAACTTAATGTGATAGATAAACTACATTACTTTTGTTTTCTTGCAGCGACCATCGGCATTGGGATTGGAATTGCCGCTTTGATCGCTGTAGTTGTGATCATTCTTGTTGGTGTGCGGTACTATCGTCGTAATCGCACATCCACTGACCATATGTCTTTAGTGGAGAACTCAACTGCACCCATTTAGATTTGGTACTACAGACAGCATAAGGAGGTCAGTAGAATCCTATATCTACCTTTTTAATCATTCCAACAATAGACAATTCTAAAAATCCTCTTCATGGAACTCTTAGGCACAGGACACTATTTGTAATTACTCAAAATATTTGATTTCTTTAAAAACTCACTTGGTAATGAGCAATGGAGAGCTGTTGATAGTTTAACATTGTGAGAAACAGCTCCATCTGAAGTAACATATTTGTTGAGAAAGAGGCTATTTCTCACCCGCTATAATAAAAGACTTCATGCCTGAAGCCTTTTTTAGACACCTGAAAGCACACAAATTTGTGCAACAAGGTTTTTTTCTTTTCTTTCATTATTTTCTTGCAACTTTGATGAACGATTGAGTCCAAATTTCATATTTTATTTGTTATTTGAGTCCAAAATTTGTTATTTTATGTATACATGTATGTTGGCATACACCAATTGAGACTACGGGTCTTCAGGCTGGTCTCTTTGACAATTGCCTAAGTTGTCCAGTGCCTTTAAGGACATAGCAGAAACAGATTCCGGCCAAAATGGCTTGTATTGTACACGTCTCGGGTCTGGTACCGCACTTTTTTTTCTAAGAAAATTAATCTGTTAAGCCCGGTTCATACTTCCTGCGAATTACATGCGAAGCTAATTTGACATGAATTTGACGTCACAACTATCCTTTCGCAGCGATATTCGCAAGTGAGTTGAGCAGAGCTGAACTGCTGCGAAATTCGTTGTGAATTTTGTGACGTCAACATTCGCTTCCCATTCCCATTCGCAAGAAGTATGAACCGGGCTTTAAGCAAGTTTTTCTGCTTAAACAGGAGTGATCATATCAGGGCCAAATTTCATTAAGCCTGTAGACACAAAAACTTGCTAAGCACAGATAAATATTGCTTAGCAGAAACTGGTTACCAGCCAAATGTCAATAAAGTTTACATTGTTGATTGGTGCCCACCCATCTTCTGCTTTGCATAGCAATTTGCTAAGCAGTATTTTCTGCTTAACAGCTTTCTGAAATTTGACCCTGTTCCTTTCCCTTTTTACCAACTTTGCGAGGTCAACTGGACCTTGGAAAACTCCATGATAGTACTTTTTTGTTTTTTGGTATAAATGTTCACCGACATCCATGTAAACGGAACATTTTAAAGAAAGTTTTTATGTATTGTAAGATTGTATTTTATATATATTTTGTTTATGGTCTTGCTATATATTTTACTATCGCAGAGTAGATTGTTCGGGAGACTTCTAAATTCTGAAAAGAACTGTCTTGCTTTTAACTTCTACCTGGGATTATGTTTTACTCAGTCGACCAATGTTTGTATATTTCTAATTGAACTGTTTTAAATTTCACAAGGATTTGGGAAGTTGGATTTATTTGCAACTATGACTTCATCAAAAATGAATCAATGTTTTGCCCAAGGTGACAATTGTCATGCAGCTTGGTTTATAAAACAAGGAAGGTAGTGGTAGGTGAATTGGATCAATAAAAATAATTTTGCAACATAAACCTCTTTTTAAATAGATGGTTCTTTTATCTTCAGTCTGGAGGATTTGTTGGCTTAATTGCTTGCAATATAAAGTTCTAAATATACCGTGATTATATAAATGTTAATTCAATTACACCATTTTATTGATTTGACTCACCATCATCATTGTGTAATAAAATGTCACAGATCATTGAAAGTACCTATTCATCAAAAAAGTGGCTGCAATAGCCGTAACTAAAGCCATTCCTAAAACTTGTTAGTAATTAGCAATTTTAAGCCAGCGTTATTTTTAAATAAAGATGTCTTCTGACACTTGTGTCTGTTTAGGCAAGTGTGGCTTTGTCCAAATTTCCAGCTGCGGCAGTCGCTAAGGGTGTTGCTAAGGGCAGATTAGGCTTCAACGCGCAGTAATTATGTGATCCAGCCACAGCCTTAACTGCAGCCACTAATCTGGGAATGGTTTCTACCCTTGAGTTTTTTCCAAACAGGCTTGGGCTCCGTCTCTGGCTCCAGCCGTTGATTCAACAAACTCTTCCTAATCAGGATTAATCGTAGGACTTAGAACGAGTTAAGTTCCGTAACCATAGGACACATTTAACACATCTTAAGTTAGGACGAGACAGAAATTGGTCGCAGGCTCTGTGTGATGTTTGAAAACATTTGTAAAATTTACAATTTGGTGCTGTAACTGGAGCCATAGCCCAAGCCGAGGTTTGAAAAAGGCTCCTGCCATAAACTTATCATTGTTATAGCCCCCTCTATTGTTTTAAAACAATCCAATGGGGTTATGGAAATACACATTGTCATGAAATATTTTGACCTCGGTCCATATCTGCACGATATAAGGGTTAGCACCATTGCCATTCCAGATTGTTTCCGTTTCAAGTTCAAATTATTTTGCAATTAGAAGAACTGCTTGCAATCGTTAGTACTGTAATATTTAGTGTATCAATTTGTTTACTCAGAACCCTTTAGTTTATTTTTTTGTATAAATTATTGAAAAGCTGTATCGGAAGTCGATTTAAAAAAGTATATTTTTAGTGCAGTATAATATTAATTATTTTATTCTTATGTAGCACTGTAGGAGTATAATTAATGAAAGTGATTTACATGTAACCAGAGCTATCCTCTATAACGTTGTTCATTATTTTTTTCATAATTTGATTGATTTAGTACTAACTTCTATACATGCTGGCCAGGTGTACCAATCTTTATATCAACGTTCAAGTGTCTGTTGTTGAATAAATAGAATTTTGAAGGATTGGGAAAATTACGGAAGATGGGAAGAACCAGGACTCTGCTGAATATGAAAATAGAGGACTTTGATGAATGTCAGAAGAGCAAGTTACCACACAAGCGCGAGTGGAATACGGAAAAATATAGCGCTTCTGCGTCCAATATCTAACTCGGCCTTCGGCCATGTTGGATATGGGACGCAGATGCGCGTTTTTTTTCCCAGTATTTCCGCGAGCGCTTGTGATAACATATTTATCTTCCAGCAAACTTGACGCGTGACATAGAACACACAAGACACAGGTAGTGATATGGGCCATGCAATATAGGTTTATATCACTACTCTGCAAATCTGCTTGGAGGATTAGTCTGTCTTGAAGATAATGAATATGGAAAGAGTAAGGATTTTGATGAATATGTGAGGAAGGTGATGAGGTACAGTAGTCTTGGAGAGAAGGCAAAAGTACTTTGGTTATATTAACAGTAGTTCAGATTTTATTTTAAACCTCACATTTAACTGTAAAACCTGTACAGGCAATTTCCTTATTTTTACTTGAGGGATCAGAAATAGTTTTTATGCAGGTCATAAGTTTCTGCCTTTAACAAAAGTTGCAGGGGAATATAAGGTTGTTCATGGTGTGGTTAAAATGTGTCTGAAGTAGCTTGTGTAAAAGCTATGTTGCTGTAAAAGATCATGGAGTTGTAGTATTTGTATTTTTGGGTTGCTTGCCTGGTGGTTATTTTGAACAATTTATCATTGAAATTAATAATATGTTTAGAGTTTATTCCAGAGGTTTTTTTTTCCCAGAGTAAACACATTTTGTTTTGAGTTTAGGAAAAGGGTCTTTAAAATTGCTTTGTGTTACTCAGTTAATCAAACAAGTATTATTCTTGTGGTATAACAACTTGCTTTAAGAATACTTGTTTTTAAGTTCAGAAATAGGGTCTTTAAACTTGCTGTTATTGTTACTAGTTCAATGTTTAATAAAACATTACCGTGTTTTTGTTGCACAACACCTTGCTTTAAGTAGACTATTGTATGTGGTGACGGGAAAGGAAAAGTTGGACAGTATACAATTGTTGCACGTTGTGACGGGGTCCATGGCATTTTGTACACCCGAGGGGGAAAATGGAACCCGAGGCGAAGCCGAGGGTGCCATTTTCCCTCGAGGGTGTACAAAACCCATGGACCCCAGTCACAACGTGCAACAATTGTTTTGTTATTCCTCTTCTCGAAGTTCTGTTGTCATCTTCAAACATTATTACGACGGACTATTCATTGTTTAATAAGCAGACGAACGAGAAACAACTTCCTCGAACCCGCGGTTGTTTCGTACACAGCGCAAAATCGACCAACGCTGGGAACGATCAAGGTGATGTACACCGGGTGTACATCACTTTTCATGTTACCCGGCGCGTCGCGAGCCATGTAACATGTGTTTTTGTTGCGTGTCACATGATTGGTTCTCACAATTTGCACAGAGGTATAACAAGCAGATTTGAAACCGTAATCATACGTTTTTGGAGTTGAATGTTGCACAAGTTGCCATGGCAACAAATTGTGGTTCTGTTTTGTAAAGCGACAAAAATTCTTCAGAGGACTTATGAAAGGAGAATGAAAGCTATGGGAGACTTAATCACACCTAGACACATGGCGATCTTTTTCCTTGTAAAACTACCCACACACAACTGTGACCTTTCTAAGTGACTCACTACCATACTGAGCCAGACTTTCCTTACGACCTTTCCACTCACAACTTTCTAGGGACAGTACTTCGCTACCTGGGTAAGTATTTTGATTGTTCTTTCTCAAACTAAACCAACATTTTCTGATTAGATTACTTATCTACATTTTATCTCTGAAATGTAGAGAATTAATCTCTGAGATGTAGTAGAAATTACAGTCTCTAATAAGAGAGTTAGAAGTGAAATTTGTTGACAACTGTTGTACATTTGTTACTAAAGGATTTGAGAGTAAACTGCGATGAGTCAGGGTGGTACGGGCAAACCATAACTGATATTGAGGTATCAATGGTTCATCGTGAATCATACAGTTATTATTGAGGATTTTAGTTGCACAATGTAATCAAAGCAATCAGAGCTTTATAATTATCAACTATCATTGTATTTTCTGTCATGAAAACACTCTTAGATAACCAAAACCTCCTTGGAGTTTGTTTGAAATAAAACTTTAATTTGGTAAGTTCCTGAATTTGTCCAATTCTTACAGCACTATACTCTTACTGTTAGAGCTGGTTGGTTGGGTGCTATGATTCAACTAGGGGATTAAAGGTTTGCCCAGTGGTTTCTTTCCCTGCATTTCACCTCTGTGGACCAAAGTTTGAATCCAGTTTTCAGTCCCAATATGATTGTGTGGGTGTTTCCCCATTTGGGGTTTTTCCTCCCACTTCTAAAAAGCTGAATATTTCTTCTCATTTCTTACTTATGCTGTTAGTGGCGCTAACATTGCTGTTGGATGTGTAATAATACAATTTATGAAAATGTAATTCAACCTCAGATTGATTCTTATGGATTTAACGTGGCGCTTTTTCTAACCACGGCTCTGGCTTAGGCTATGAAAATGGGTGCTTTCGGTACAGGAATTCAGAAAAACAGGCGTACAGTGCGTAAGCCTCGGCCAAAGACTATAAACTTTGGTGTCTAAAATTGCCTATGATTACAATTAATATTGTGCAGCCATCTGTTTTTATATCCACAGATTCTTGAATTACTTTCAAAGCCCAGTTCATACATGCGAATGCAAAAACAAATTATTTGTTGCGAATTTGTGACGTCAAAATTTGTATTGACTTTGCATTCATAGGAAGTATGAACCGGGCTTAAGGCTACCGTAAATTGAATTGTAACTTCTTATTGATGTTTCCTTCATGATTAACTCGACAGACTCATTGGATTAATCATCATCTTAAGACAGACTCTGTGGAATAATGTGAATTGATACAACAAAGGAATACAACGAGAGACAGATTGAAGCAACATCATGGCATCTCGGATTTCTTGCCAGTCGGTGTCAAGTATAAAATCATGGACTTTATTACTGATTGTTGGAGTCTACCTTACAGCGGTCATTCCAGTCTCAGGTTAGTCAAGCATTTATTGCTCATTTTAAATAAAAAATAACCTCTTTTTGTACTTTTATTCTCCTTTCAGGGCTCGAATTCGGGGGTGGGGGGATCCACAACACTGCAAGACTTGTAGCTCAAATACCAAAATGAGAAGAGACTAGAATCAAAATGAGAAGAGACTAGAATCAAAATGAGAAGAGACCAGAATCAAAATGAGAAGAGACTAGAATCAAAATGAGAAGAGACTAGAATCAAAATGAGAAGAGACTAGAATCAAAATGAGACGAGACTAGAATCAAAATGAGAAGAGACTAGAATCAAAATGAGAAGAGACTAGAATCAAAATGAGAAGAGACTAGAATCAAAATGAGAAGAGACTAGAATCAAAATGAGAAGAGACCAGAATCAAAATGAGAAGAGACTAGAATCAAAATGAGAAGAGACTAGAATCAAAATGAGAAGAGACTAGAATCAAAATGAGAAGAGACTAGAATCAAAATGAGAAGAGACTAGAATCAAAATGAGAAAAGACTAGAATCAAAATGAGAAGAGGCTAGAATCAAAATGAGAACACAGTTTTACTATCTAAACCTTTGTTTTTTATAAATTAGAACAAAACACTCAGAGAAGATTGTTCTCTTCTGTTTTACGGGTGATATTCAGCAGGATTTAGAGATATTTGTGAGATTCAAACTCAACATTTGAACATCATTCTGTTTAAGACTAAGATGTTGAATGAAAAAAAACAAAAAAACACCGGACTTGTCCTATCTTGAGTTTACTGGTCAGACACTGAAATCACTGGCCTCTGGTCGGCGGTCCAGTGTAAAACTCAAGCCATCTTTAAACTCTGTACAACTCTGTTCATTTGTAGGTTTACACATTTTCCACACACCTATCTTAAACCTCCATAAATAGTAGAAATTTTATTTCTCCCAGGATCTTTAAATTGACATATTAACAATATTTTGTAGTCTTCGTTTTTATAAGTGAGCATTAATATGTACTTGCCTGCATGTTACGGCCGAGTGGTCAAGAGCACTGGACTCAAGATCTGGTGTTTCTCATCAGCAGAGTGGGGTTCAAGGCCCGGTCATAAGACTTGTATCCTTGAGCGAGTTATCCTACCATAATTGCTTTGTCCTTTGGATGGGACATTAAAGCACATACTTCCTGCGAATGCGATACAAATTTTGGCGTCACAGGGCTGTTTGCAGTGAATGTTTCGCAGGAGTTCAACACAGTTCAACTGATACGAATTATTCATTGTGTATTTTTGGCGTCAATACTCGTATCGTATTTGCAATTGCAAGAAGTATGAACCAGGCTTTAGCCATATGTCCCGGTGTACTATGATTAGAAGTGCACATAAAATAACAACACTTCTCATGGAAGAGTAGGGGTAATGGGTAATTCTGGTTCAAATAGCAAGCACTCTTGTGAGCTTGTGAGCTTGGAATTAAGTCCACTTACAAGGTTTCATTACCCAAAATATTTAACAATAATAGTAATATTTGAATTTATAAGCCATTTGCGAGTTAGTTTTGAAAATATCTGGTACAAAGACTTGCTTAGTCACAATATTATTTTTATTGACTACTGTACTGAAATTTGAATTGCTCAGACTATAGAGACAGTTGCTTTGTGAAATGGGTTTGGGCAAGCAACCTCCAGATGAGCAGACCCTGGTAACATTGTGTCATACACATCCATTCAGAATTGTGTATGGGTGTTCACCGTGTCTCTTCCCTATACTACGCAAAAGCTTAGTGACATAGCAACTGTCTCAAATAGTTGTGAGTAATTCAAATTTAAGTGCTATTTGATCAAGCACGTCATTGTGGCTTATTGAGTTTTTGTCATTCTCTTTTCAGATTCTCAACCAGCCGCCGAGCCTCATTGCGTAGCATTAGATAATCTTATCGACCACATACTACGCAGTATGAGATCCATGCCAGCAGCTACGGTCATCTGTGCTAAGATTCCTGGCTGTACTGGCATCAGATGTTCCTTTAGCATACTGGTAAGACAGTCATCTGAAAAGAATAGGGCCCATCTCATGGCTCTGCTTACTGCAGAATTCTGCGCTTACATCACCATTCTCGCTTGCATGGCAAGCGCCGAATTTCTGCGCTAGCTTTTAAAGCGTAGACTGCCTATGTTCCTTGAGCATACTGGTAAGATAGTCATCTGAAAAGAACAGGGCCCATCTCATGGCTCTGCTTACTGCAGAATTCTGCGCTTACATCACCATTCTCGCTTGCATGGCAAGCGCTGAATTTCTGTGCTAGCTTTGATAGCGTAGAATGCCTAGTAACGGAGTATGCACACGCACAAGCCACAGTCTCATGAATTCCGAAAATCTACTCCGCGGTAGTATAATTTTATAAAGCAAGACAGTTTTCTGTAGAACAAAATCTACATGGCAAGTAGATACACACATGATGTTACCACAAACTGAATATTGATACAGTACCTTTCCACGCAATCCCGTTCAATATAAAAAATTGTTCAAATTTTTCAAACTTTTCGAATATGATGAACAAACTTTACCATGAAGTATTTAAGATGAATGGCCTTTATTGGGTGTTCTTTTGACATTTAGATGACTTTAAAAGAGATCTTACAAATGCTGAAAGTGGGCGGCTGAATTAAGACTGCATCCTGGTCTGAGGTCAAGCTTAAGGCCATTTGATATCTGTGCCACATATTTCTTATTTCTTAAATCATGTCTATTTTGATTGTTGATGTCATTATTTTAAATTCAATTCTTTCCTTTATTGCATCAGGCAAGTTGATTGTAGTTTTCCCTTTCATTGAAAAATAAACTAAAAAACTAAAAAGGAAAAAAATTACTTTCTAACTTCAGTATATGTCATGTATTTATAGAACAAAATATTTTATAACAGTTTTCATTAAGAGACTGTCAAAATTTGACTTTATATTATCCTCCTCTTACCAGTTTCACGGTATTATGCCTTTTTCTTTGAATTGGGAAAAAGATAATGATGCGATATATCAACCGATGCCCTAATTATCTTCATTTGTTAATATGAAGTATGCAAACATATATTAAAACTTGATGGACATTGAAATTTGCACACCACACACCGATCTTCGATGACTTCAACTGGCCCCATTTGTTTTGAGTTTTTCCTGTTTTCACGGCAAACGAGAAAGTATGGTTTCCTGGTGAAGCCATACATGGAAGAAACATCTACAGTGACTACAAGTGTTCTTTGAGACTCTGTGTATGACTCTATAGCCAGCAGTTATCTTCATTTTATTCAAAATATTTTTTTCTTAAATTTTAAAAATAAAAAAGTAATAAAAAATGTGAATAATTACTGGCTTTCAAATCTGATTTTTATTTAGTAATAATATATTTATAATAAAGCGTATAAATAAACAGTGATAGTTGAATCAACAAGCTGATGTTTAAATTTTAATATTAATAATAATATTGATATGAGGGTTAAAAAATAAAAATCTCAAAAAAATATTAGAAAATGATATAAGGCACATGGCTTCTTTAAGCCTCTGTATTCTTTTTTCCAGAATGCTCAGCAAAATATTCAGTCACATGATTTGATCACCATGAATTGTGAATTGAAATAGTGTTTGATGAAACTTTTTCGGTGGGCAAATATTTATTTTATGGCCTCAACATTATGACATATTTTAGTACCTTGTAGAAATGCCTAAAATACCAAATTTTTCGCATTTACAAGTGCAAATAACCAGTGGAGCCTTACGTGTTTCTAAGTTTTGGTCAAGGGAGAGGAGACTCTTTGCTTGGCAAATAAAACCACACAATTTTTATCTAGGGACTGTTTACATCGCGCACAGAGAGGTAAAAGATTTGCCACGATTTTAGGGACACCTCGAAAACAGGATCTCCTACGATATATGTGTTACACAATCACCCCCAAAAATTAAACTTGCAATTTTACATCGTTTTTCAGTTTATCTTTCATTATTTCAGTACAAAATATTTTGAGACTTTTTATTGCTGGAGACTCTCAAAATAGATCCTTCCCATGAAATATGCTAACTACACTCTCGCATGTGTACAAACCCTATTGGTTGGCAATTGCCATGTAGATGTGCACTTAGCAGATGCCCAATTTGATCTGCGTCACACCCCCGTTAGCCCCTATACAAAACAGCACGATTCTTATCTCAAATTGTTAGTGCGCACACATTACTTCATGGACAGGGTCTATCGGACAAATGTGTGACACAATCACCATGGGAAATGATAGAAACTAAACCGTTACAATATACTTCACAGCGACCCCTTAAGGTGAACATCAGGGCCAATGCGTCACTGGAAACCTATTTAAGGATTTCGCTTTTAATGAAGTAATTTCCTATGCCAGGCCGTCTCCTACAAACATTTCTCCACTGGGCTAAATAAGCCACTTCCTCTCTTTAAAATGGCCACTGTGTATGATTTCGTATGACACAGAATAATTCTTGATATCAAAACAACGATCTCTACTTGAACTTCTGTACTTCTGTTGTGGAATTTGTTTTATTCTAAATCTACTTTTACAGCAATGTGTTTAAAGACACTGAGGAGTTTGAATGTTTCAAGCATTTCATTTTCCTTAAATCATAATCAAAGGACAATAACAGAGAAACATCACAAAATCTGATAAAATAAAACTTAATTCCAAAATTTAAAGCCAATACTCAAAGCCAACCTGTTTTTCCCTTTTAGTTTGCAGCTACCTTTAAGTTTAGCTTGAACTCTTAGAAACCTTGACAATTACTGCAGTCTCTAATCCCAACTAATAATGGCCATTATCTCATTAACCCCAGGGCCAGAGTATAGGTATGAGTTTAAGGATGTACCCATGTGCCACTCCAGCCCAAATGAGAATCCGCATTTTTGTTCCTTCGAGTGGGATCAACTTTAGTCAGATGATTACACATGGAACTACTATTGCTTTACCTGGTAAGTTTCATCTATTCTATCGTGTGCTTTCTGAATGTAACTCTCTATTTATGAGTTTCCAATTAACTGCTTATGTTACACTTAGTTACCTGTTCATGTTTCACTTAGTTACCTGTTCATGTTTGTTGTGTTCTCATTTAGCCTTTAAGAAAGACTCTGCTAGGGTCAAAACATCAGGCCATTAACTGTTTTTTCAATTTATACCAGAGGTCATTTTGATTTGCGACACTAAACAGCTACATGTAGTTCTATTTTCTCTGGTCTACTTCTTAAAAATGTGGGAAGGGCGATTTTCAAAGTCGTAATAAACCACTTCCAAGTGCCACAAAAAGATCATTGTTTCATCATTTTTTATGGAATATGTCTTGGTAGAAAGGATGGGGGGGGGCACAATAACTGCCTTTTCGAAGGTGAGGAATGGGGGGAAATGGTCCCTCTGGCCTTGAATCCTCTGTGGAAGCCGGCCTGATCTTTGATTTGAAGTGTTCAATCATGGGGTCATCTCCAGTAAGGGATTTCTGCATAAAACTGAAATGTATTCCTTTTTTGTTTACACAATTTGGCAAGAAGTTGAGAAGGCATTAGGTTTTGTTTTCTCTTTTTTCAATACACCCTTGCATTGCCCATTGCTGAGGTCAAACAAGGGACAAGCATGCCTGTTTCGCGCTGTTCACAACTTTCATTAACCTCAAAGAGGGCACTGTTTGGGTCTTCTGACATCATATTCAAGCAAGGGGTCTGTATATTTTTGATTTTGATTTCCCCAAATCACTCTAAAAAATAAAAAGCCCAAACCCAAATCTCTTCTTTCACTTCTCCAGGGTTCCAGTACAGTCCCTTCCCAGGAATTAAGGTCCGAGCCCAGGCCGCTGTCCACTTTGACAAGGTACCTGAGGGACTTCGCATTGGGGTAAGATTCTGGTGCCTATTTTCTAATAACGAAATATTTCCCAATACATTTATTTATTTTTATACCAAAATGTTGGGATACTAATTGAAAATATATTTTATTTTGGGTGTTGAACAAAGAATTGACTATAGTGGGAATCGAACCAACGACCTCTGGATTAACTGGTGCTCTGCCAAATGAGCTATCCAGCCCTATGTTGGCGGTGTCCCTACTTTGTCAATATCTTTGTTCAGGGGTTGAAATTATGTTTGTTAGATCAAATTTAAACAATTATTTGCTGAATTTTCTGCTTCAAAGTTATCCATGTGGACTGGTTTGGCCTACCCTGGATAACACGAGTAAATAATTTATAAAAATTATATGTTAAGTTGTTGGATTATTGTTTAATTGATTGAAGTTTTAGCTGCAGTGTTGATTTATTTTCTATTTGACTGAGTTGGTTTACGACATGTTGGATGTAACTCTTGTTCTGCAATGTTTATGTAATTTCCAGCGATTCAACTGCTCAGCTTTCAACAACTCCATTTATCAATCTTAATATTTCTTAACATTTTTCCCAAGTAGAACACGTTTGATTAGCATCAAAGACCAGTATTCTCACTTAGCATATCCCAACATTGCATGAAATAAATTTGGACTCAATTTGTCATTGAAGTTGCAAGAAAATGATGAAAGAAAAAACACCTTAGTTGTACAAAATAGTTTGCTTTCAGAGAGGAATCAAAGGCTTCTGGCCAGAAGTCCTTTATTGTTTTAGTGAGAAATTACCTCTTTCTCAAAATCTTTTCTACTTCAGAGGGAACCTTTTCTCTCAATGTTTTATACTATCAATAAGCTCTCTGTTGCTCGTTACCAAGTAAGGTATATATTTTGATTACATGTAATTACCAAATGTGTACAGTGCCTTTAATGGTCAATCTGCTCTGATAAAGTGTTTTTTTTGGTATTTTTTGTTATTTCTGTTTAGATATTGTTCCAAGCCAGGGGTTTTGGTACAGGAATCAACTGGCCAGTTCTACCTGATTATACTGTTACCTTCCCACCTTGCTCTACAGGTAAGATTCTTATATCTGTGTTTATCCTAACACCAATATGTATTAACTGTGTACTTTTCACAGGCAAATCACCCTGGTGGGATTACCCACCACTAGACCATCGAGCTATAACCTGGGGCGGATTGCAATAAATCAGCAGTCTAAGACCAGTCAGTTATAGCCGGCTATCTGCCTTAGACGGTCTTAGCTTAGTCAGTCATTATAAGCCTGTTGCAATAAGCCGGTCTTAGATAAGTTGGCGAACAAATGTCCCATAATACTTAGCATTTCTTCAGGCACTGGCGGTATGGCATTGTTTTTACTCTTGGGAACATTATACATTTACGATACAATGATTCATCATCATAATGCCTCTCATGGGTGTAATCTATTTCTAAAATAAAATCTCATCTTAGAGCTCTTTGCATCAAATCATCTACAACAAACCAATGCAGCGCCATCTTTAAAAACCAAAACAAAGACCGATTATAGCCAGCTCAGAGCAGGCTTAAGATTTAAGACTGGATATAGTTATAGACCACGCTATTGCAATCGGTCTATAATTAAAGACTGTCTAAGCGCGTTTCAAGTTAGCCGGCTATAGTATAGACTGGTTTAAGACCGCTTGGTGCAATCCGCCCCTGGTCTTATAATTTGTTTTTACCCTTACATCAAAGTGTATTATTTAGCAATGTATACTCAGTACTTTCCACAGCCAAATCACTCAGGTGGGATTCTAACCCACCACTAGACCATCGAGCTAGCCCGATGGCTAGAGAAAGTTTGAATCCTCATGTTTTGGTATCCTACATTATGTCTTTACCATTAATGCTTTCTATTGCCCGCCCATCTGCTAAGAAAGAGAACCCTTGGAAATCCAAAACCATTCCATTTCCACCTCTTGTATTCTTATTAATTTTGGTTTTACCCTTACACACCGTTGTGTGTATACTTTGTACAGTGCTAACACTCATCTGTGTAAGGCTAAAACCAAAAATAATAATATTCTTTATCCGCAATGCAAATTTATCATCTCTTAAAATCTTGTGGTTTTTTTTGTATGCAAGTCGCCAGACATACCCTGAAGGCAACTTCAAGGTGTGAGCAATCCTGATTCGTTACTTTTTCGTTATGAGAAAAATCTTATTCACTATAAAAATGTTTGTTTTGTTCTTAGCAATTCCAGCAACGGAGCCCCCTCCTACCAGTCAGTGTGGTAAGATGGACGCCCTGCTAGCTGGCGTAGCAACCCCTCCTGGCTTCACCTGTACTGTCTACCCAGACTGTCTTGGTTTCCACTGCTTCGGGTCCATCAATGCCGTCATCCTGGTTTGTTACTTTTTCATTTTGAGAAATAAAATTCTGTTTTGAAACACTTTTGCTAAGTCCTTCTTCTTCTTTTTCTTTGTTTAATTTGGAACTACTTTACTTTAAATTTTAAAAACTACCAAAGCTGAAACAATGGTTTGATATGATATCATGTACTTGGAGTAGAATTCATATGTTTACTTCTTAAAAGAACTTACTTCTCGTTTTGTTATAAATCTACTGCAAACAATTTTTTCTTGATTTTAAGCAAATATCGGCTCTTTTTGCAAAAGCCAAACTTAAAGGGATCAGATTAAATATAAACAGATTGGGCTGAATGGAAAAAATGAATGAAGTTTCGAATTTTACTTCCTCTAGACATAATGTCTTTAAAAATAAACAGATGTATTTATTTCCTGATACAAAGAGGATATCGGCACTTGAAAGAGGAGTTGAACATTTGACAATTATTGTTGGGACTGAGTTGAAACTATAAATGAATTTGTAAAAAATTTTTTCTTTCAGACTTATTCAGTGAACATCTCTTTAACAATCAACAATTGCAACCAGCCCGTGTCCTACACAATAGCTCTCACTAACCCTGGGAGTCCATTAATATGGCAACACACATTCTTTCAAAGTGACACCGTGCCAGTGAGTAAGTACATCAGCATGAATGCCATTAGCCAAAGAGAGATCGTTGATTCATTGGCATCAGAGGAGGGGGGGGGCGGGGCTCTAGGTTTGACAATGACTGGGTGTCATTGTTTTGGTTCAAAACCTGTTAGATTAGTCATCGGAGTGTGGGTTCGAATTTCGGACGTGATACTTGTGTCCTTGAGACAATTCACTATAATTGCTTCTCTTCAATCAGGGGTATAAATAGGTACATGTACCTGCGAGGGTAGAGGTTGATATTGACTATGAAAAAGCCTTTGGAGCGCTACGGCAGCTCAGGGCTGTATCTCCCCAGGGAGCTGAGAAAGATTAAAGGAATGGTATTGCCCCAATGACCAGAGCACCAATGTGAAGCACATTGATACGTAATTGAAAAATGTGTTATACATGTATAAGAACTAATTATCGTTAAAAACCTTTCATATTTTAGTTGAAGAAATGAAGAAGAAAAACCAAAGATTTTTTGTTGTCCAATGTTTTGAGAAAACAACTATGACAAATTGTGTTTTGTTTTGTATTTTTACAGTAGCATCATTGCCAGGGAGAACTAAGGCCAATCTTACAGTATTGATGAGGCATTTCATTCCAGAAGGTTACATTGAAACATCAGTAAGTAATTATTAAAATACCAACTAGGAATGTCTACCTATTTCATCCTCATCAGACCATCTAGGAATGTCTACCCATTTCATCCTCATCAGCCCAATTAGCCTCATCAGACCATCTAGGAATGTCTACCCATTTCAGCCCCATCAGACCATCTAGGAATGTCTACCCATTTCAGCCTCATCAGACCAACTAGGAATATCTACCCATTTCAGCCTCATCAGACCATCTAGGAATGTCTACCCATTTCATCCTCATCAGACCAATCAGCCTCATCAGACCATCTAGGAATGCCTACCCATTTCATCCTCATCAGACCATCTAGGAATGTCTACCCATTTCATCCCCATCAGACCAATCAGCCTCATCAGACCATCTAGGAATGCCTACCCATTTCAGCCTCATCAGACCATCTAGGAATGTCTACCCATTTCATCCTCATCAGACCAATTAGCCCCATCAGACCATCTAGGAATGTCTACCCATTTCAGCCTCATCAGACCAATTAGCCCCATCAGACCATCTAGGAATGTCTACCCATTTCAGCCCCATCAGACCATCTAGGAATGTCTACCCATTTCATCCCCATCAGACCATCTAGGAATGTCTACCCATTCCACCTTCATCAGACCAACTGGGAGTGTATACCCAGCTTTTTTCACGGGTTAGCAGGGAATTTTTGTTTGATGTGTGCCTACTCCAAGTTACTTTGCATTCCTCGCTTACACAGCTAGAGCAGAAATTCGGCGCGTGATCGTAAGCGCAGATCGGCAGCTAGCAGAGCCATTAAATTGGGCCCTGTAGTGACAGTTAAACCACTAAACAATCAATCTAAGAACTACGATACTTGCTAGCTTTTTAAAATGTTACTCATTTATTTTATGAAGGTGGGAGTGCATTCTTGTATCCATTGTGTGCTTATATTACACTGTACTTTTATTACAATAGTTAATGGTCTTTTTATAACTTATTGGTTACTGACAAGTTACTGACAAGTTGCCACTTTATCAAAATGCAAAATGTGTGGAAAGAAATCTTTACATACTTTTGTTTTTCCACAGATCAAGGTGACCATATGTATCGGAGTCATTGGTTGTTTTGATATGCCTTTTATGAGTGCACAGAGAGTGCCTATTGCTCCATGTACTACAGGAACTGGTTAGTGTTTCAGTTTATGTAAATGAGTTGTAACTAGGAGTGGTTTTATTATTATTATTATTATTTATTCGGCCAAGATTTCAACAAACAGTACAAGATACAATATTGAAATATAAATAAAGAAATATAACAGTATAAGAAACAATGAATGTAAACTTATAACATCTAGAACAATTGTAAACCAATGATTGAATGAGACAGAGCACTGGCAATCAAGCAAGACAATTATAAAAACAGACAGGACAAGCCCATTCTAAGATGGCCAGGATTAATAAAAGTGAACCTAACCACTGTGACTCGAAAGCCTATTGGTTTGCAGTAACACCATGAGTTATATTGGTTCTGAAAAGAACCGGTGGTTGATAACTCAACTGAAGACAGATCATACTGATCGAAACATTGAGTTGTTAACCACCTACACTTCTCGTAACAGATTTTCACATGGTGTTACCGCAAACCTCTCCTAGTTCCAGATCCTACTTAAATGAGTCATGTTTGCAAATTCTATATGAGTCACTTGAGTTCTTTTCCTCAAAGATTTCAATAGTCTCCAGTATTTGTAATGCTTTATGGGTATGAAAAAGTACAAGAAATATTTTGGTTGACCAAAAAATCCCACAAGTGTATGCCTGCTGTGGTGCCGCGGAAGTAGTAAAAACTCTTGCAGTGGGTACACATTCGTGTGACGCAATGACTTTTAGGCTTTACCCGATTTGGGAGCTACAGCTACAACTGAGGACTTCCTATACTTAAAGAAATGATGAAGCCGTAGCCACAGTTACTTCTTCTGGTTTTCCAAAAAGGTTTGATGGATTCAGTACTGTGTAGTTAAACAAATCATTTCTTGTTCATGGTGGCCAGGACTACAGCCTCAGCGGTTCTCGGGTGATAGCGGTTCGTGGTTGATAGCGCGTTGGGGTGATAGTGCGCCCTCTTGTGACAGATCCAGGAGAGTCTTGAACCAAGACTACCTCATCCACCTTAGTCTTAAACCGCTTCTTCTCTTGTCATCACAGAACCACTACTGTTTCTTGAGTACATCTTACCAGAGCTTAGCCCAGTCCAATCATCAACACACCTGCATGCCAGGCATGGACCACTCCCCTTGCTTGAGTACCTTGACAAACCTTGTTGTTCAACCATTTATTCTCTTGTATCCACAGGACCACTACCGTTACTTGAGTACATTTTAACTGAGCCCAGTCCAATCATCAACACACCTGCATGTCAATCATGGAAACGAGTTGAGAATAGTCTTAAAGCTATGGGCATACCCGGTCTCACCTTCCCTTATTGCTTCATTGAAGCTCCTTTGTGTAATCACATCATGTGTACTGCTAGTTATCAGGTAAGATTGAAAATCATTTATGTTTCTGTTTCTTTGACTTTTTATTTGTTTGCTTGTTTGTTTCTTTTTTTTGTTTTATATCGCCTTTTTTTGGTCTTTTTTTCGCCGCATAGTTAACTTAATAATAAAACAAACATTAACCCTCTAAAAATGATTTGTTTCAAAACGGATTATAAATGGTTCGTATACAGATAACACAAAATTAACAAAAAACATGTGTTGTACTTCTTTTGTGTTTAATTTCTTCTTTGCCAAAAAGACACAATTCGATCCAACACAATTCGATTGGACACTCAACTTTTTGTCTGATTTGCCTCTTTTTCTTAGTTTCAAAAAAGAAAATTGAATGACACTGGACTGTCCTTTTTCAAAGTTCGTGCCAGTAGTGCGCATGCCCAGACCTACGCGTGCAGTACTGAGCATGTGCGCACATGCTCAGAGTCACGAAAAAAGACCTTTATGTCTGCTGCCGCCAGCATCTCAAAAGTCTCCCATTGTTAATTAAAGGCAGTAGACACTATTGGTAATTCATCAAAATAATTATCAGCATAAAACCTCACTTGGTAACAAGTAATGGGGAGAGGTTGATAATATAAAACATTGTGAGAAACGGCTCCCTCTGAAGTGACGTAGTTTTCAAGAAAAGCCTGTGAAAATTTGGGCTCAATTGGTCATCGAAGTTGCAAGAAAATGATAAAAGAAAAAACACCCTTGTTGGACGAACTTGTGTGCTTTCAGATAAGAATAAAAGACTTCTAGCTAGAATTCTTTTATTATTTTATTGAGAAATTACCTCTTTCTCGAAAACTACTTTACTTCAGAGGGAGTCGTTTCCCACAATGTTTTATATTATCAGCAGCTCTCCAATGCTCGTTACCAAGTAAGTTTTTAAGTAAATATTTATTTTGAGTAATTACCAAACGTGTACCTTCCCTTTAACACATTTCTTCGTCTTGATTGTTTTAGAGTTTGCAAGCAAACAATACCTACTCCATCTATGCTGAAGTGAAGCATTGTGCTCAACCCATGCATATGACGATTAGCATACAAGGAATCAATACTGTATTCTTCATAGAGCAGAGCATTTCCGCTGACAAAAACGTCACTCTCAACCGTAAGAATTCAAATAAATTTACTTACTTTTACAAAACTTAGTACTTGAAATTTTTGTTGTTGAAGCTTTTGCTTTTTTGATTGTCACTTTAAGCCATGCCTTTTAAACGTCATTTATTTTGCTAACTTGCACCAAAATTATCCTTTTTACAAAAGTAAGTACTTTCAGTATAGTCACTTAAGACCCTGAGACAAAATAATAACTTATAAATAAAAAAAATCATTTTTAGTAAAGTTAGTACTTTTTTTATTTTATTAGCTGTCTTATTTGTGGTTGTCACTCTAAATCCAAAGCAACAAAGTTACTAATTTATACAAACGTTTTTTACTTTTACAAAAGTTAGTACTTTTTTTTTTTTTATCTGTTGCCTTGTGGTAGTCATTTTCAAGCCACAGGTATCAAATTCACTAACTTCTACAAAAGTTAGTACTTAAATAAATTTCTGCTTCAGCGGTAGTCATATGCAGCCAAAGGACATAAAATTCAAACTTTTACAAAAGCAATATCCAGCCCCAAAAAAAACAAAATCAAACCTTTACGAAAGTAAGTTCCCCCAAAAAAATTGATGGTCACTTTCAATCCAAAGGCATCAAAATTCACTGACTTTTACAAAAGTTATTACTTTTCTTTTGTAAATAGCTTTTGCATTTGTGGTAGTCACTTCAAAAGTTTCTTACTTTGTTGGTTATTATTTGATACTTTTACATCATTGCCCAATTTTATAAAGCTGTTAAACATAAAATACTGCTCAGCAAATTTCTTTGCTAGTGAAAAATGGCTATGGCTCCAGTCACAACAATGTCAACCTTACGGACAATGGCTGGTAACCAGTATCTGCTAAGCAATATTTGTTTGTGCTTACATGCTTTATAAAATTGGGCCCAGTCTGGTGTACAATATTGCTCAGCCAGATAATCGTGTTTGGCCAAATTGTTTCAACCCAATTTTCTTTCACCCAACCCTGGCTTTATAACGTAATTTATGTAATTCTTCTTTTGGCAGAGAATGGAGTGATACTGACTGCTGACTTCCGCAGATTTGGTGAAGCAGTTATGCTAAGCGTAGCAGTGATGATTCCGAACATTGGGCCAGCCACAGGACCACTCAACGTACCACTCATAACCAATCAGATCATAGACCTACCCATTTGTGCAAGTAAGTATCCGTTGAATAGATGGAAATTTGTGTCGTAGATAAAGAATATTAAGTTTGGTTTTCCCCTTACACACCGATGTGTGTGCACTGTATACTCGGTACTTGCCTGCGTTCTGTGAAAAAAATCACACGCATATTACTGAGGTGGGATTCAACCCACGACCTTAGTCCAAAGCCAATACCTTGGTCCAAGATTTGTTACTCGACAGAACTCTATTCTAATTGTAACCGCTTTTATATATGTTTGATGTTCATGTTGGTATCAAGACGCTTTTTCACAAGCGACGCTTACTTTGTTGAAGTTCAATAAATTTGATTCTGATTTTCTTCTTAAAGCCTTTGGGCACTTTCTGTACAGAACAGAACAAAAATTAAAAGTTCACAGATTTACAAATAACTTACAGGGTTTACAGAAGGTAATGGTGAAAGACTTCCCTTGAAATATTAGTCCATGAAATGCTTTACTTTTTGAGAAAACATTAAAACAATTATCAATTCTCGATATTGAATATAACGGATTTTTTTTAAACACATGTCATGACACGGCGAAACATGCAGAAACAAGGGTGGGTTTTCCCGTTATTTTCTCCCGACTCCGATGACCGATTGAGCCTAAATTTTCGCAGGTTTGTTATTTTATATATAAGTTGTAATACACGAAGTGTGGGCCTTTGGACAATACTGTTTACCAATGTTGTGCAATTGCTTTAGGGCAGTTCTATGTTTTGTTTTTTGGGCCGTTTGATTGTTTTAATCCTATACAAATGTAGATGTTTACAACAAAACAACATGTGAAAATTTCATTTCCAAAAGCGTTTTTGTTTTTTTTTGTTTTTTTAGATATCGCTGAATATATTTTGAGCAAATATGTCCATGCAGGAAGAATAATCCCTAATAGAATTCATAATCTGAGAAATGTTAATACATTGTCTGCTTCTCAGATTCAAATTTGGGGACATAAACACAACCACATTACTTCAATTGAAATTAGGCACTTTGTATGCAGGTGTGAATCTTGAAGGATATGTTCTCTCATCATAAATTTATCGCCGTTTATTGTTTTCTGTCTTGCAGATGGCGGCGGTGCAGGACCTGAAACGCCAGTGGGGCCTCCACAATTTCCCCCAGAGTTTCCTGTTCCAGGAGCACCAAGGCCTGGAGCTGATCAACCCACCAATGGTGGAATAGGTAAACACCTGTTAAGAATTCTTATTTTAGTTTCCAAATATCAGGTTTTTACAAATTATGTGTTTATAAATAATTTAAACACTAGTTCATAATTCCTCTTTTAGTTTGGAAGGGGAGGGGCGTCCAAATATCAGGTTTTTAAAAATTAATTGCTGTTTATACATAATTTAATACTGATCGGGAGTGATGGTATATTCATTTGACATTGCTTTTTTTTGTTTAAAGGGACACATTGTCTTCGGATTGGGTGCTTGGAAGTATAAAAATCGGTCGAAAGATGTCATTGACTTTAATATGCAGGGCTCATATGGAAATCAGTTCTTTACACTGATTTGGCTCACCCTTGGTAAATAAAGGAAATAAATAAATAAATAAAAGTCACAACTTTGGCTCTTCAAAATGGTGGGCCATTTTAGGTTTAAGAAGTTAAAGGAAAGCCCAAAGCGCCCAATCGGAAGGCAAAGTGTCCCAGTATTTGTTTTCTTTTTTTTCTTTCTTTGTGGCGTTGGTTTTCCACCCTGGGTGTTGGATGGCATTTTGTAGCCCATTCATATTGGTTTAAATAGCAGTCAAAATGAGACAACAGTAAAGAAAGAAATCGAGCAACAAAACTTAAAAATTATCGAAGCAATGTACAGATTTTTTTGTTCTGAAATTAGTTACTGATTTTTAAAGATTATTGAAAAAGACCCACTGGAAACTATTTTGATCATTCTGGGCACATTCTCCAATCCCTTAGACATACTATCTTTTCCAGTGAATTTCCACTAACAAATAATCTTCATGGCTCTAAAATGGTCAACCTTATTATGGCTTAGCTGCTTAATGATTAGTACAGTAAGCATTTGATTTTTCATGATTTTTACAGTATTCAGTTCTCAAAAGAAGTAAAAGCAGACACTTAAGAAAGAACAAAAAAGTATACACACTGTGTTGTGTTCAAACCTGTAGTTTTAATTGTATTTCTAGCTATACACAGAATCTGTAAACCTTCTAAATTGTAACATCTGAGAGGTTCCAGTTTTAGAACAAAGACAAACCAATGCCACGTTTTAGGAATTTTCTGTTTCACCAAATCTTGATTTTGCAAAATCTTATATTTGTTGCAGGTGTAACACAAGAACCCAAGGTTACTAAACCAAAAAGGAAAAATCCCAATGGTAATGCAAAATCTACAAACAGTGCAGGTAAGCTCATAAATGACTTTTTAAATTTTTTTTTACTGTTCATCATTGATTCAGTGTAGTGAACTAAGGGGTGCCCCCCCCCTTAGTGGCCCCTCCCCCTTTTGAAATCTGAACTTTTAGAATTAGACATTTTTCAGAAGAAAATGTTAACGCCATAATTTCAATTTAAAAAAGAAAGAAAATTCCATATACACTCGGACAATGTATTTGTTTTCCCACTCTGCCAGATTCTCTTATGAAAAATAGTAAGTTACATTAAAAAGGCGTTGAAAAGGTGCTTGTTTAAGAAAAAGGGCAAACTGAACCTTGGCCAGAAGTTTAACTCCTAGAAATAAAGATGTGTCCCCCTAAAATTTAACCCTACTTACAGCGCTGCATTACTTTAAAAATTTGATTTTTAGTAATTTAAACAATCATCCTCTCTGAATGCTACTAACAAAAAAATTATGACGATTTTATTTAATACATTCTTCTGTTTTATCATGAAAAAGGGTAATGTTTTCATAGTTCGTCTTTTGATGTAAAATGGTAAGATTTGTCACCCTGTCAGCCAGAAAAATAATATGTTAAAAAAAAAAAAAAATCTTTCAGTCTTACAGAGAAACAATTTTTAAATATCTTTCCCAGATTTAAATAAAGTAAGCTTTTCAAGTCAAAAATTGATAGTTATATTTTGCTTCAAACAATCCATGAATTTTTGCTTGTCTTTGTGGCTAAAAAAAAACACCCACAATTTCTTATTTTCTTTTCTTCTATGCAGTACCCTTAGCCATAGGTCTTCTGTTCACCGTCTTAGCAATCATTGCAGCAGCTTTTGGGGTATTCTATTGGTATCGTCGACCGAGTACTCCACCAACGGAAGAAGCTGTTCTTGTGGATGAAGGGGAGCATGAAACGGTCAGATTCAGCATCGGAGCAAGATGATCAATTTATATCAAAGAAGAGTTGCTGGAAGAATATAATGAAAGATTAAAGATGTTAATAATTAGTAATAATTGATCAAATTGTGTCTTGACAGCTTATCATCTTGAAGATGCAGCACAATACAGTAAACAACGTTTTCAAAATTAAAAGAAATCTGCAAAAAATAGTTGTCGGCCTGAACTTTCAAATCTAGCAGGGTCTTTTGTTTTTTTATCCTTTAAGGTAGACTCTAGGGTCGAAATGCATTTGTTTTTTTGCATTTATACTATATTATTACTCTCATGTATGGATGCATCAACAAATCTTTGACTATAATTTAATTTTTTCCCCAAATATCTATTGTAAATATTTAGGTTTTTGTTGAACTACGCATTTCCAGAGAAAGTAAGATCTAGTGAAGCCTGTGACTTTACTTCTGGAAGAGACACAGACTTTTTTTCAAATATTTGTTTTTATGAAGAAAAACAAATATTTGAAAAAAAGTAAGTGAACTATTCAAAACTGTTAGCTGCGATTCAGAATTAATAAATCAGTTGCCTTTTGGTCTGCCATGAAAAATTTTCAGTGAATGATATTAATTTTAATTAATAATAATAAAAAACAATATCGCTTTATCAAAGGGTGTCTCAAAGCGCTTATTTTTATTTATTTATTTTTATTCTTCAATTATGAGACCCATTTATTAACTGCAAAAGTTATTGTAAAGTTAATCCATGCATCATCCACCATGTCAAAAAGTATAACTTTTTATAAAGTTAATGCCAAAAATAAGTAATGGCCTCAAATTTCATTTCTAGCAGAGTCTTTTCTCCAAGCCTGAAAGTTAATTATATAGTTTATCCGAGACATATTAACCATGAAAATCAAAGTATGACTCTAGTACAAGAAGTTCCTTGAGAAATGGCAGGGCATGTAACTTTGCTGCATGATTTGGAAGCCCCCAAATCCAGTTTGTGGTGTTCCGCTATTGTTCCATTATTCCCTTTCTAAAGAACGCTCTTGTGGGGTCCTACTTGAACAAAGAGTTCCCTTTTGTGGTATTGGTACCAAAAATACCCCACAAGAGCACTCATGTAAGCTCACAGCTCTGTGTTCCAGTCACTTGCTGTACACTAAAAGCCATTGGACACTTTCGGTAAACAGTATTGTCCAAGGCCCACACTTTGTGTATCACAACTTATATATAAAATAACAAACCTGTGAAAATTTAGGCTCAATCGGTCATCGGAGTCGGGTGAAAATAACGGGAAAACCCACCCTTGTTTCCGCATGTTTCCCCGTGTCATGATATATGTGTTTAAAATAAATCTGTGATTCTCGATATTGAGAATTGCTAATTGTTTTAATATTTTCTCAAAAAGTAAACCATTTCATGGAATAATATTTCAAGAGAAGTCTTTCACCATTACCTTCTGTAAACCCTGTAAGTTATTTGTAAATCTGTGAACTTTTAATGTTTTTTTCTGTCCAGAAAGTGTCCAATGGCTTTAATGAAAATCATATTCTTTAATGCTGTAAACAATATATACCGTATATATCCTTACATAGTGTGGATCTCTTGTTCTCAGCCTGTCCATTTTGGATTTGGATATAGTGTTCTCAAAGCTTTTACTAGAGCTAAATGAGAAGAGAGAAGACACTGAAGAGATTTCAGTTTGTATGTAGCATAAAAACATCTATTTCTTGTGATTAAAGCGCATGGATAACATTTTTAAAGACCAGTATCTGCACTTACTATTAAAGGCACTGGACACTATTGGTAATTACTCAAAATAATTATTAGCATAAAGCCTTGATAGTATTAAACATTGTGAGAAACAGCTCCCTCTGAAATGACATAGTTTTTGAGAAAGAAGTAATTTTCCACGAATTTGATTTCAAGACCTCAAGTCTAGAACTTGAGGTCTCGAAATCAACCATCTAAACGCACACAACTTCGTGTGACAAGGGTGTTTTTTTTCTTTCATTATTATCTCGCAAGTTCGATGACCGATTGAGCTCAAATTTTCACAGGTTTGTTATTTTATGCATATGTTGAGATACACCAACTGTGAAGGCTAGTCTTTGACAATTACCAATAGTGTCCACTGCCTTTAAAGGCACTGGACACTATTGGTAATTACTCAAAATAATTATTAGCATAAAGCCTTATGGTAACAAGTAATGAGGAAAGGTTGATAGTACAAAACATTGTGAGAAACAGCTCCCTCTGAAGTGACATAGTTTTTGAGAAAGAAGTAATTTTCCACAAATTTGATTTCGAGGTCTCAAAATCAAGCATCTGAAAGCACAATAACCTTGTGTGACAAGGTTGTTTTTTCTTTCACTATTATCTTGCAACTTTGACGACCAATTGAGCTAAAACTGTCACAGGTATGTTATTTTATGCATATGTTGAGATACACTAGGTGAGAAGACTGGTCTTTGACAATTACCAATAGTGTCAAGTGTCTTTTAACTCAATAATGTTGTGCACATGCTGACATAATTGGTACAGATTAAGTGTAGTTGATGTTACTTTTGTATGTGTATATAAAAATGTATGTAAAAGAGATTTGTTGAGCTGTATGATTCGTAACATTAGACGCATGGAAATTTAATCTAACAATTACTCATAACATTTAAGAAAAATAAATGCTTTGCCATCAGCGCAAACATTTTGTTGTGCTCCCAATTTTATTTATTTTTTTTTTGTGGTCTTTTAGTTACTTTTATAGGTCGCCTTGCTGCCTGATTGATAAATGAAGTTACCTGTGACACAAAAGATATGTATTAAATTTTTAAGAATAAGATTTATGTCCTACTATATTTTGGACATGTTGATAACTTTTTACACTTTTTTCCAGTTCTTTGACTTGATCTAAAACAATCATATTTTGTTTTATTCAGCAAGCTTTGTTTTAGAGTGTGACCAAAGAAAATGACAAACATTTCACCTAATAAATTATGTGCTTTACAAAATACGAGCACCAGTTTTCCTAAGACTTTTTTTTTTTTTTTACAACTTGGTCTTTTGAGAAATGTTAAAAGAAAATCTTGTCAAACCCCCATGGAAATTTTAGTAAAGTAAAGAGCCGTTGGGCAGCCCATTAGTTAATTGTTTGTTTTTCACAAGCTTTTGATCCGCTCTGGCATTTTATTTCCCAAGAGTGTTTTAAAATGAATGTTCATGCCAAAGTTTCCGTGTCCATCTTTCATTAAACTATGGCAGAACTGACTGAAGTTAGCCAGCAAACACGGTCCTGACTGCTGAAAAAAAACGTATGTTTATGTATGGGCTGGGGTGTAAAATTGACTCTATTGTTAATTAATAATTGATTAATAAACTGAATTGGGCAGGTGTCCCGTGGAAATCTGCCTGCCTGAGATTCTGTCCTCAATTTCTGTATAATATTTATGATGCGGACAATAAACTTTCTAATTCTAATATGTGAAATTAATTCGTTGGCTGAAGGAGAGTGTTTCAGAAGAAGATTATTTTATTGAAGGGCAGTTCAAATGGCATGGCAGGGACACACGTCCCGTCTCGATATGAACTAGGGCGACCTCTTGCGACGAAATTAGTTGGTGTCAAAATGGTATCCGGCAAATAGGAGGGCTACTTCCAACGTGAAGTAATGCGCTGCCGCCGTGAACCAGCCTGATACCGGTCATCGATTTACAAGATTTTACGTTGAGCTTTCCTTCCGATAACATAGTTTCTACGTCAAAATGAGCTGAAATCGTACTTTGTGAAAATGGCCGGTATCTTCGCCCGGTATAATGAGCAAAGAGACTTTGGGGTAAGTTATTTTAGCACCTTTTGCTCTACAAATGTGTTTAATTGGGTCTCAAACACCGTGTGGTGGTGTGTTCATTTTACAGAAAACAAACAACATGATGATGTGCGTGAGATGGGGTATGTACGCAAGTCTAGCGCAAGTTGAACGAAACCCAGTTGAACCCCGTTGCATTGCATACAACACAACGCCAACGGAGTCCAGATTGTGAACAGTGTTATAACAACTTTACCCTCCAAACATTTACCTATATTTTACCTGATGGAGGAAGCTGAAGCTTTGTTCACGTATATTCCTTTTAGTTTTACTTTTATTTAGTCCGGAACTTGGAAATAATTCTGCATCCATAAGGTTTATCGCGATTCAGAACCGCATTGCGTGTAGGGAAGGAATATGGGGCTGTTTCTATGCAGTTTCTACGACTCGCGCACGCAACGCCTATACCTTTGTGTAGGTTCAACAGTGCCCACTTTTGATATTTTGCTATTGGCGATAAACCTTATTGAATTGATCTGGCCACCACTTTTGATTATTTATAAATTAAAATTAAATTTAAAAAAGAGATTTATTTGATTGATGTTTTTAATTTAAATGCAAATGTCAAAATAATTTCCCCTTTTTAAATATTCCTCTTGTTGGGGATTTGGTTGCTCAAATACCTTAAAAAGGAAAGTTCAAATTAGAATTTGCGCAGTGAAGTTTGAGCTTGAATTTTCCTTTTTTAAATAAAGATCCGGACAGAATTCGCGCTGATAATCTCAGAATAGTCATAGCCAAAGAACTAAAAATGGAATGTAGCAACAATAAATGAGGGAGAAGCGCAGTCAAGACCACCATAGATCTAAAATTGTTTGTGTTTTTCCCCATTACTTAGTCCGCTTCTCTGTATATTTGTCAACTCTTCTGGACAGGCAATGATATAATTTGTTATAAATGAAGTCAAGGGAGATAAAGTGATGCTCACATACAGAATCTTTTACTGAGAATCTTAATTTATAGTACACTGTTGTGTAGACACTGCTTTTGTTATTGAACACATCATTTATTTTCTGCGTTTATTTATGGCAGGATCTGGATTGTGATGGATATGAAGATGGCGTTGGTGACATCCAGAGGGCTTCTGTGGATGTCCATATACCAGAGGTGAGTAGACAATCACAAACAAAGATGGCTAAAGCCCGGTCAATACTTCCTGCAAATGCAAATTATGCGAACTTTAATGTCACATGGATGTTTTCGCAGCGAGTGTTTTGCAGTAGTTAAACACAGTTCAACTATTTTTCATTGCGATATCGTGACTACAAAATTCGCTTCTCATTCACAGGAAGTATAAATCCTGATAAATTTTACAAAGTCATCATTTATTTATTTCTTGAAATGCCCAAGATTCTATCTGATGATTAGTGGATGATGAGAGCAGTGTAAGGGGGCTGTGTCTTCTTATCACAGCGAGTCTC
The DNA here is from genome assembly GCF_902459465.1 of Asterias rubens. Lineage (NCBI taxonomy): Eukaryota > Metazoa > Echinodermata > Asteroidea > Forcipulatida > Asteriidae > Asterias > Asterias rubens. The sequence goes on from NC_047064.1 coordinate 1,350,268, forward strand.
TGGTCAGACATTTAATGCTGAACTTCACCAACTGAGCTATTTAGACCTAATGTTGGTGGTCCCCTATTTTGTCAGTAGGGAGTTTTCGTTTTCGATGATGAATGGTTCTGCCACGGTAATGATGACATTTGGCGACATCTGCGCATGTGTCGGCTTTGAAGATGGTCGTCCCTCAATTTCTACAATGTTTAGTACTTTGGATTAATCCGCGCTGTGCTGAAATTGACGTTTGGCTGAAAACTACTCACTGTCGCAGAACCATCACTCGTCAAAACAAAAACTTCCTATTATCTTTGTTTGGGGTCAGTCATATTTCAAATCTCAATTTATAAATCACAAGGGAAACTAGGTTAAATTTATTTAATTTTGGGTTGAACAAAGACAAATTTATTAAAGTGGGGTTTGAACCAAACCTCTGGATTAAAATACCTGTACTCTTCCAACTGAGCTACCTAGCCCTAATGTTGGCAGTCTTCTTATTGTCGGTATCTTTGTTTGGGGCACCAGTCAGAAGCCAGTCAAGATGTTACTGCTGTATAGCCAGGGATCACACCCAAGTTTAAGATACAAGACAACCTAGGAAACAAGAGAGGGATCTCCTTAGGGGATGCCACTTTTTATTTCAAATACCTATTAATAAATATCAAGTGATTTATTAAAACTTGATATTTGATATACAAAGGTGCTATAGATCAAAGTCATATTTAACAGACCCTAATCATGATGTCATACTCATTTGGAAATTGTGCAGTAGCTGTTTATTAGTCATTTTCATGGTATGTTATTTCAACCCCCAAATCAGAACATGCACTAAAGCGTCAAATTGAAAAGAAATAAAATGATATGAAAATTTGATTCGCTTAATTATTTAATGTATCAGGTTCACACATAAAGAAAATTAAATATTACCTATAAAAAATAACTTGCTTTTTAATTTTAGCTTTAATTTCACTACCAGTAACAATTCAGTTCAACTCTTCTTGCCTTGACCCCATAACACAATTACAAGAGAAAGGGCTATAACAATATTGAATAAAGGGCCAGCCATAAAGCCAAGTCCCAACAAAGAACAAGGCCAGTTGGAGGATATAATAAAGCTTTCCCTACCAATACCCTGGATTTGTTTGGTGTTCATGAATTCAATTGAAGAGAGCAGGGACTTGGTCTTTGCATTGAGGTATTCCTACCTCCATCTCTTTGCAAAGGTTTTATTATTTACAGGCCAAGTACTTCACGGAGGCAGCGAAGGTGATTGCCTCCATGCTCCCTGGTCATTGCCCTGGTACCCTTGAAAAGCTCCAGTAGAAATTTAAAATTACCTCATAGGGTGCCCTTTACTGAGGAGAAAATGCCATGGTGCCCTTGCCCTTTCAAAAGTGAAGCATACATGCCTTTCTTGTTAAGTTTGTGTGAGAAGAAAAGCAGCTGGACTGGGCTTGGGTGTCCGGGAGGGTGCTGGGTCATTTCTCCAGTGATGGCATTTAAGATACATGTAGAGTGCAGTGTTGCTTGACTGGAGTTATTGAACCTGGATGCAACTTGATCATCCTCTATTGACCCATTGAGGATAATCCTGTTCCACTCAAAAGGCTTAGAGGAGTAACCCTGATTAAGAGAGATTAACCCCACCTGTCTGTACTTTTCAACAGGATCAAACAGATGCTCAGTGAGTGTTGATAAAGCATGCACGAGAGCTATGTTGCATTTTAGTTTGTCTCTGGAGGCCTTTGAAATATCTAAAAGAAAAACAGTTTGAAAAAAAATCCATATGAAATAAAGTCATACTAGAAGAGTAACTCTATGTTGTAAACTTGCAGAGTACAACCATGTGTGAATCTCTTTTGGGAGATTTAACCATGGTTGTACCATTGAGGAAGGAATTCCATGGTGTGATGCACAAGTTTACTACACGTATGTACAGTTGCCTTTTATTTTGCACACTGCCAAAGGTTCATACTTCACTTGAAATCATACTTCAAAAAAGAAAAGAGAAAAAAGAGAAACGAAAAGAACAACATCAGTTAAATTGCCTTTTATTGAGGTAAAACATAAACAAGGGAGTACAAAAATACCAATAAGTGAACATTTGATTGTTTTCATCATCATAATATTTTTGGGGCACAAACTTGCATCCGTGGCTGCCTCATCCTCAGAGTGTAATAGGGCGATTTGATAAACCATATTGATGTAATTGTTTCTTTTGTAATATAATTAATTTACATTCTGACCTTTCTTGCCATTCTCCAGGACAATGTAGGGTATCGTCTTCTCTGTAAGCAGGGATGGAAAGCTGGCCAGGGTCTTGGACGCTCCTCACAAGGTATTATATATCTTCCTAAACTCTTCTGCATTTGGTTTTGTGTTTCATGTTTTTGTTAATAATAAATGACACCATTGTTCTTTGTTCTCACTTGGTATGCCAAAGTGGTTGATTTTATAAATCGATTCCCGTTCTGTGTTTTGTTTGCTAGAGTTTATTGAGTGTAGTGAGAATGCATTGGCTGGTTTAAAAAGATGAATTAAACTTATCTTTGCTTTTGTAAAATGATAAAATTAGCGCATGGGTAGATCTTTGCTGGGATGTTGATGATATACTAATCATAGATTATTGTACCATACCCAAGTTTGTGTGGTTACAGTAGCAGGACTTTTGTATAGTTTCTATAATTTATAGATTTGTAGGAGTGATTTTAGGAATCGATACTTTATAAGTATTATGTTGATAACTTGACAGTTTTTAACATTTTGTAAATTAAAGAATTCAAACATGAAAGTTAAACATAAATTCTAAAACAGGAGTAGAGGAAACAAATAGAAATTCTTCAATATTATTGATTAAATAATATACATTGTTCAATTTGTTTCATTTAGTATAACAACTAACAGTTCAGTTAAACTTCAGGGGTTCATCCAACTGTTTCTGGTTCTCATAGTAGCGAGCATCATGTTTACAGGATTCCTGAGGCTTGCGAGCTACAGTGATTAAGTTCACTTATGAGGCATCCTTGGTTTCAATACCAGAAATATAATAACAACAATAACATGTATTTACTGGTTTGCACACCAATAATTTTAACACATTTTATAAAATAGACTCTCCACAAACTGAATAAGAGCATGAGCTACCTCCATGATAAGAGAGTAGTGGGAACAAGACTAAGGGTAAAATAAGGGTGTACAAATACAATCAATCATGTGATCACCTCTCAACCAATAAACATGGTTGTAGCTTCCCACACGGTGGAATGTTTTTAAAAACAAATATCTTTCTAAAAGTGAAAGTGGGAATTTACCTTAAGAGCTGCTGAGTCTATATTTACAGCGTGTTTTGACTTGACTAAAGCGATAGCGCACCTTTTCTGTAAGACAAATACACTTGTAAGACAAATACACTTGTAAGACAAATACACTTGATACTCCCCAGTTGTATAAATAGAATAACAAATTGTAAAGGTGGGAACTAAAGTTTATAAATAAACCAAAATATTGATCATTGAGAAGGATCAGGGTTCACATTTCACTGGATTGCCCTAGATTTATCACAAATACCTTTTCATAACATACTCCAACTAGAATGATGGAGAACAAGTTCTTTCTTTTCCTGAGAATGGAGATTATTCAGGGTATCTGAAACCTCTTTATCGAGGTATCAGGTTTTATCTTTGAGGGTGTTATTTTACAGCCCAACCCATGGTTGATGCAGACAGCAATTTGTTTGTCGGGTATTTTGTAAAAAGTAGACAACATTTTCAATAAGCTGTTATTGATTATACAATTATTGATGATTTTGCTTTGAGAGGCAATGGAGGCAATCACCTCCATGCCTCTGGTCACTGTCTTGATGCCCTTTGAGATGTTCCGAAACAAATTAAGAATTTGCTCATAGAGAGATGCCCTCTAGTTACCAAGAAGAAAACGCCTTGGTGCCATTGCCTTTTCACAACGCATCCATCAGGCCTTTTAATGTCAATCTATCTGCTACGTGTACACATGTACAATGTTGGTGCTTAACAAACACTGCATGCACACGTACTATGATTTACCTCATTGTACATACAGATTTATTCGTGTAGGCCGTGTCTTAAACCAGTGATTTGGGTTTAGTCATAATAAATGTACAGCAGGATTTCCCCATAACTCATCAGACTCAAGCCAATGGCACCAGTTAGTTTGTTAGACCTCAATTGTTTGGCATAGTCAATGTCTTGAATAAAAGTACACTGCAGGATTGGTGCAGCTGACAAACAAATCACAGACAGTGTTCATACTTTATGTGTCAGTCATAAAATTTGGGCTTAATCAGACAAAAAATTACTTAATGGTGTTTTTTATCCTCACCAATACTGTGAAGAACCTTTAATGTCCCTCCTCAATCCTCATCATTTTCACTCATACTTGACTTGAATTTAATGCCATTATAAATAGTCTGTGTATTCATTTTTTACATGTGTACATAAGTACAATGTAGCTTTATAAAAAAAACTTTGCCAGTCGGACCACTATGAGACAATTATTACTGGTCTGGCCATGCATTGTACTCACACAATGATTAACCTCATTGTACACTGTATTTAGCACAGACTTATTTATTTTTACATGCAGCTTTGTAAATAAAAACACAACTAGCCAGTTGGGCCAATTGATACTGGTGCTCAGGTGTTCAGTTGAGACATAACACTTTGTTACTCGTCAAGGCAAATTGGATCTTACCTTGTGATAATCTACAAGTAGGTCAGGTTCATCTTGATTTCCATAGGGTTGGAACAAATTCTATTGCACGTCTAAACCAAGGACTTTTTATTTAAACCTGAATGAAAAGGACTTTTTATTTAACCTGGAAAACGTTCCAAAAATATTGAGTAAATTATTTCTACTTACTGTTCTACTTGCTTTGTCAGTCTCAAGCTAAGTAAGTCTTGTCCTGTTGAAATGAATGTAATCTCAATCTGAGGCTTGGTTGGAAATTAGTCTGTTTTGCACAGTGAAAAAAATAGTCCTGCTTGTACGTTGGCAAATATTGTCAAGGCATCAAAGTTACTTCCAGAAAAATATCTGATGGAATTTTTTCCATCAAATTTATGATACCAATTCGGGTTACACGTGTACATGTCATGTATCTGTACCTAGGATAAATATGTTACACTGCTTTTTAAATCTGTTGAAATAAATCTAACCATTGTATAGACATGTTTAAAAGCATTGGGATTTGGAGCCAAGCAATTTGCTGTTTGATGACATTTTGGTTGAACTACTAAGCTACTGGTGAAACATAGTCCAAGGCCCTCAGGTGCAATTAGCGCATACACGCTATCCTTCTCGAATGAGTCTCGAATGACTTGCTGACAGGTGAAGAGAACCAATTATCAATCCAGTCGCTGAAGCTTCTTGATACAAGTTAAAGATGGAAACTGGATGGGAACAAACAATAACGATTCAGTCACTAAGTTGCTTGAGCTTTTGGGTAAACTAACGTTGTCAACTTTCTCGGACTCCTGAGGGTCCACTCGTGTCTTTGCTGCACCAATTTGTGAGAATGAGTGCTCAAGTTAAGGAGTGTTTTCATAGTAGTGACGACAAGGTCTTGCAAGATTGTCCGATTTGAAGTGATTTTTTCAAAAATCAACAACCCTTTTTTTAAACAAAAGAAAAAAAGATTGATGTTTTGCAAATTGTTTACTTCCATGTGTTAAAAACCCAACAAAATGAGCAGTATAACGGTTGAATTTTCATCAGTGTTCAATTGCTCACTGTGATGAATTTTCCAAGATGCAAAAAATGTAATCAAGAAGAAAAGCTGTCCCTAAGTTGACCTTACTTTAAGATATCAATTAATTAAGAGTGACATATGGATTAGTTGAACAGATATTCTATAAAGTAAAGTGCAACAACTGTTATTTATACATTCTAATGCCAGACAAAGGTAATTTAACTTTGATGATAAGAGTAACAGGTGAAGAGAAACAATGATCACCAAAGAAATATAATCACTGACAGTAAAATATCCAACCCTTTTAAAATCATTAGAGAAGAATGCTATACGAGAAGTTGTAAACAACATTGTCTGGAAGAAGGAAAAAAGGCTGAACAAATGTTACCTTGTAAAAATGTAATATGCAATGCCATACTTGTATATATGTACATCAGAGCAACAATACTCTATTTCAACATTGTTCAGGGGAGATGATTTTGACATTGTTAGATGAAAATTTCATGGTAAACTATGTATTTGTTTTATTACCTTATACCTAGACATGATGTTTTTCCTACTACAATTTGATTTTCTGATATTTTTTGCCCATGAAAAAAATCAGAAAAATGCAATTCAATAGCCTGAAAAGTCTATTAAAAAGCCTTCCCCTTGTGAATAAGTAGGTCAGCCTGTGTAATCAATAAAATATTCCTACTTTTTTGAAGTAGCCAAAGCCACATATTCAGATACAGCCTTCTGATCCCTAAACATTTTCCCTGAACTTGTACTCGGTCAGGTGCATAATGTCTTGACCTTAACTTAGTACTACTGTGACTGAAAACAATCTGTTCACATGCAAACTGCAGTTCTTAAAACACATTCTGAAGCTGTAGATGATTGTTTATTCTGAATTTTTATTTAGGGATATAAAATAGTTGAATCTCTCTCTCTAGTCGACCGAGGTCGGAATCATGTTGAGATTTGCCTGTTCTTGTTGAACTCACAGTGTGCTAGAAATCAAAATGACTTAAGTCACATTTATTGTACAGAGAGCCATAGGAACGTTGTAATATACATTCATGACTACTACTGGGTGACCTGAGTCTATCAATGTCCCAGATCTAGTCTTATTAGATTTCAGGAACCCTGCTGCCGTTCCAATCATTGATATAAGTAAAGGCCATGTCTTGGGAGAATACCAACGCAGGTGATGTGTCTTAAGATTCTACAATGCCAATTAAACTAGACTGATGTTGAATGAAGATCTATGCTTCCAATTAATCTCTGTGCATTGATCTGGTTCATAACTGCTGGGATAACTGATAATAATACAGACCCATGATAACCATCTGTGACCTTGGATAAGATTATTTGATACAACTAGAAACTGTGTCCTTTACATTTCTACCAGGGCTCAAATTTGAGTGAGAAATCCAAAAGACTGATTGGCTTGTCTTTGTACATGTAGCTCAAATCTTTCTACTGGGCCATAAATTTCCTTCTTACAAGACCATATCAAAAATTGGAAAACACTTTTTTTATTTGAACAAGCACTAAGAGAAGCTTTATCTCATTTGTCTTAAAAATCAACAGAATTTAAAGATATTTTTTGAACATCATTTTTAAAAGTTAAAGTTATTACACAGTGAGGTGTAATTTAAATAACACAGTAACCTTTGAATCTCTCAAAACTATCTCCATGGGGGTTTGAATGTACCCTGATTAGAGTCTTCTTCTCTCAAAACTATCCCCATTGGGATATGATTGTATCCTGATTCTAAAGAATCTTCTTCTCTCAAAACTATCCCCATTGGGATATGATTGTATCCTGATTCTAAAGAATCTTCTTCTCTCAAAACTATCCCCATCGGGATATGACTATATGATTGTATCCTGATTGGTTTCTTTTCCCAATAGGGATACATGCTAGTCAGAAGAGCACAGTATCACTCTTATAGAATAAACAAAAGCATAATCAACCAAACCTGCTGAGCACTGCCTACATGTATAAAGCTATTTACCTCATGCACAAAATGTCCGACATGACGCTAAGAGCTACATGCAAGGACTCTCTCAATTAATACATGGGAATCAATTTAAAGTAATTGAATTAGACATTTGCGTAATCGAATAGAACTTGCATTCCACATGTGACCCGAGTCTTGAGTTTAATTTGATTTCGGTTTAATGGATCTCGTCTCTCCGTCAACATTCTTATCCCCACTTGAAATCTTATCAATTGTAAAAAGGAATTTAGTATGCATGATGATTAGCACATTGCAATGTGCATTTCATGTCGACTGGGTGTTTGGCGCTCTTTTTTCAGGCAACTTTTTCATTTGGTTTAGTGTCATCAAATTACAAGAACAAAAAAATGATGTTTTTTTTGGGTGTGAATTTTAAAACCTACTCAATGCATCGTGCTCATGAAATAATTATGTAATCTCTTATTTTATGAAATCTTTTCCGTTGGATGGTATGGGTAGCTATAGCACTGACTCCAAACAGCCAAGAAAGTCTTGTTTCAAAAAGTCTGATCTCGATGTGAGCACAAATTCATGGACTAGGCAGAAGATTTTGCTTTTAAAATATTTTAACCAGTCGGAAACGGTGCCTGTGGCATGATATTTTGGCTGGTAATCTTTTTCTTGCAAGCATAAATTTGTTGTGGTTATGCTCAAGCAGCTCTGTACGATGTATTACATCGGTAATGGTGAAAGACTTCTCCTGAAATATTATTCCATGAAATGCTTTACTTTTTGAGAAAACATTAAAACAATATCAATTCTCGATAGCGAGAATTGCGGATTTATTTTAAACACATGTCATGACACGTTGGAACGTGCGGAAACAAGAGTGGGTTTTCCCGTTATTTTCTCCCGACTCCGATGACCGTTTGAGTCTAAATTTTCACAGGTTTGTTATTTTATGTATAAGTTGTGATACAGAAGTGTGGGACTTGGACAATACTGTTTACCGAAAGTGTCCAATGGCTTTAATGTTGGTGTAGCAGGTGCATTCAATCGCGGTAGATTGGAGTTGATTTTGATTCTAACTGGGCTATCTTTGCTATTGAGTGATTCAATAGGACATTTATGTCACAAATTGGCATGACTCTGAATATTCAACGTGCACTGTGCTTTCGCTTAGGTGCCCTTTGCGAAGTTCTATTACTAATCTAAATTCTCCCTCCCTTACCAGAGGGAAATTGCTGTACCCCTTCAAGAATTCAAGGCCTGTTACATGTACATTGAATACATAGTTGATGTAATGCATGGTATATAAATATTGTCACGTTTCTTAATTTTGAAATAGTATTCTATTAGGAATTAAAGCATGATTTTATTTTCCTATGTAACTTCATGTTGAGTTTCATTTGGTTACGCTAATCATAGACTCATGCAAAAGAACTGGTAATTAAACAGTCAATAACATTATGAAGGCATTTACTTGATACTTATGCCCTTTATGTTTATGGACCCCTCACAGACGCTGGGTCTGCCATTTCAAGGGATCAAAAAATCACAAGCTATAACAACGAAGTAGGTGGTGCACTGTGGTACACAACACTTGTCCGACATGTTTCTGCAGGAACTGCAGGCATGATGCAGGCAGGCATTAAATGCGCTCAGTAATTTTGACTCCCAATTTAGCATGTAGCCGATGACATTATTTGCAGGGTCTTTGTAAATAGATTCTTCAATCATCATCATCTACGTGTACATGTTCATGGATGTATTCCTTGCTCTTTGGTATACGCAATGCATAGGGTATGATTGATGATATTATTAGCAAGCAGAATCCATTATGCAGTCAGACACTTCATATAAAAGATTCTGAATCAATAATCAATTAAAGGATCCACTTACACACACTGGCTAGCATTTTGCCCTACACCAGGCTGAACACAATGAATTACATGTTAGCCTTTAAGCTGCAACACTACACAGGAAAACCCAGCAAGCTTAACTAATACTATTACTAGTATGGTATTCTTGTATTGTCCTAGAAGGACAGTTTGGATTACACATTTATACACTGATGGTGTACATGTATAGTACATGTATGGAAAACCATGGAGGAAGTTTTCCTGGTGGAATAAATGTGGAAGACCAGACTAGCTGCCAGTTTGATTCCATTAAACCTGAATTCACAGTATTTTTTAACCGCATGCGTGGGCAAACCAAATTTACATGAAGCGGAATGTCAAGTAAGACCAATGTATAAAAACCACTATTTCATTTCATTTAAAAATAAATAAGAAAGAGTGGATAAACTAGATTAACTTTTCCAAGGAGGAAAGAGTCAGACTAATGTCCTTGCTTCGTTGAAAAACAAAAACCTTCATAAATTTTGTCTTGTAACAGTTGAGCCTCATTATAACCTTGAGTGAAAAATCAAAATAACAAATTTATCAATATTTATCATTGAACCAGTTGTGCCTGTTAGTTCATGTGCACAATTCATATAGCATGGATAAGTGAACATGATGTACATTTACTGCAGGTTTTTTTAAGACTAAGTCTTGTACCTTGGAGTTGCTTGTACGTAGCAAACACAAAAAAACCCACACACAAACATTTCTATCACTCTTTGCAACTTCAATTTGTCCAAATATTAATGATTAAACTTAGGCGGACATGCTGACAAAAGGAGAATCAATACCTCTACTTAACATTTCAAATAAAACCATGCCCAAGGGTTTGTTTGAGAGTGTTCAACATTGTTATGGACTTATTCATATGTAAATATTCAGTTCAACTAAGTCAACATTAGTTTAGTCTGCTACACATAGTAATAAGTCGTGTGAGCATCGCTGTGGCTACATGCATGCTTTTCCAGCCAGGACAACTTTGGAAGAGTAGTTAGGTTAGGTACGACATAAATAAAGTGCAATCCACTTTGACAAAAAACCTTGATGGGCCTTCCAATCATTCATACATAATGTACGTAGAGATACCTATGATATTTTTTTTTCAGGCCTCAAAATCACCCAGGGCATCCACAGCAATTGCAGTGGTGCCATGGGTTTTTGCTGTGGTGCCCTTTGCAAATTTCCAATACAAATTGACATTTTCTTGAGGTCCTTGAGGGTACTGAGGTCAGTTTATACCTGTATGCTTGGTTTTTGAAAGGGCAAGGACACCAAGGCATTTTCTCCTCTGTAAAGGGGTATCCTATGAGGAAATTGTAACTTCTACGGTCGAGCATTTAAAGGCACCAAGGCAATGACCGCAGGGCTTGGAGGCAATCACCTTCGTTGCCTCCATGATGTATCAGGCCTGTCTGTTTCAGCTTATAATGTCATAAAGCAATGCCTCTAATGTCCTTATTCACTTTACAATTCATTGTAAAGGCTGCATTTTAATCGTGCTAAAAATATTTCAAAAATATTAACCAATCAGTCAAAAATTGATCACAATCTTTTCATTTATTTACTTTTTGCAAGACGTGGTCAGTAGACCATATCCCAATTTGCAAAGCATCCTTACAAATTAACTAAAAAATGTAAGTGTCCTTGTTGGGAAGTATTTTATCCTCATATTTCCATCATTAAAATTTTAAAAAGAAAAAAGTCTTGCTTGACCACAACAATCATCAGAGTCATTGTTTGGAGGCATTTAAGTCTTGAAGTGAATTAATTATGATCCTCGTTAGGAAGCCATAAAGGGTTTAATACCTCTAATTCACAGGCTTGATAATTTTTCGTTTGAGTTAGTTTTCTGATAATTTATTCATAACTAAGCAATTTCAGAATAAATTCCCAGGGTTGAGAGAGGTTTATAAGAATGGACTTAGGACTTCCAATCCAATTTTGAATTCCAATAGTATTCGTGTAGTTAAGACTATAAGAGCTTAAGTTCGCAATTAGTTAAAGGCAGTGGACACTATTGGTAATTACTCAAAATAATTATTAGCATAAAACCTTACTTGGTGACGATTAATGGGGAGAGATTGATGGTATAAAATATTGTGAGAAAAGGCTCCCTCTGAAGTGACATCGTTTTCGAGAAAGAAGTGATTTTCCACGAATTTGATTTAGAGACCTCAGATTTAGAATTTGAGGTCTCAAAATCAACCATCTCAACGCACACAACTTCGTGTGACAAGGCTGTTTTTTCTTCCATTATTATCTCGCTACTTCGACGACCAATTGAGCTGAAATCTTCACAGGTTTGTTATTTTATGTATATTGAGATACACCAAGAGAGAAGACTAGTCTTTGACAATTACCAATAGTGTCAAGTGTTTTTAAAGTGGCTGTTCAAAGTTGTCCATTTTTTTATAGTCATACAAAGAGTATAATACTGTCATTGATAGGGTAGGGCTGTGTACAACTTTAAAATGTACCCTGTGTAAATCCATTTAATAGTGTTATACGGGATTGGTGGAGCTGAACAAAATACGGACAGTATTCATGTTTGTGTGTTCTTGGTACTGTATCTATACATGAAATAACAAACCAGTGAAAATTTTGGGCTTACTCCGATTTTTGAGAAAATAGTGAAAATCATGCACCATTTTTAGCATGTAAACACATCCTCTTTATTTTTGGTCAGCTTACAAATTAGTCTCCATTAATGTGGGTTAAACTTTGATAGTTTAAACAGTCTGCAAAATGTCATGAGGAACTGAAAGTGATGCATGGTTTTGATAACTCCTAGGTTTATTAGGGACCATCATCCAAGGGTAGTTGAACCAATGATGTCCAGACTACCTACACTCATCACCTGCTAATGATTTCTCTAATTACTAGACCAGTCCCTGATATTAAACCCAGAAATGATATGCTGGTATATCATATGATATAAGATGTCTGTATGAAGCAGACATGATTAATCCCTGAGTGTGGAATGCACTTTATATACACACTTCCACATGTAGGTGATTTGCCTATGGCTGGTTGTGTATAGAACTTATAAGACTTTATTAGGAAACTACAGTATGGCATAAACCAAATCTGATGTATGATTACACGTTGTACTATAACTACCATGGTACTACTGAGCATAGAGCAAGATTGTTGGTTTAGAAACCATTTCAAGGGGTGCATAGTCTTTAAAAAAAATTTTGTTTCATAAGGCTTTGGGATGAGAGCATGGAGGAGGGAGGAGTGAGGGGGTGGGTTCATGACTGGCATGACATGCATACATGTACAGATGCAGTATATACAAGTGAACAATGTAAAGTGTATAAAAGAACAAAGGGAAATCTATGCTTCACACATAAGGGCCTATATGATGTTGTTCTGACTGATCTTATAATGTTGGTTTGAAAGCTATTCCAGGGGTGCATCTAGTTTTCTTTTAACAACATTCACAAGGCTTGGGGATGAGAGTGAGGGGATGGGATGGTGACTGACAATACATGCTGTTCATGTACAAATGAACATTGTACATGTTATCTGAATTTTAAGTTGTTTTCCAGTAATTGTAAACAACATGATGTACATGTACATGAATGTAGCCTACATGAATGTGCACATGTCATACTGTCATAGCTGTTATTTATAGCCTTACACATTTTATATTTCATTGCGGAAATGTGTTTGAAAAATTATAAGATAATATTTAAAACAATATCTCAGCATCATTACCACAACGAAGTAATTTCTTGCATTATCTATCACATTGCACTGTTAAAATACTTACTCATATGCAACTATGATTAAGAAGGTTATTTTTTAAATGTTATCAGCTGTTTTTTTGATGGTAGTAAATGTCAGGTGAACTTTGTGACGTCAGAAACGGTACACCAAACACATTTTGTTGTTAAGTTCTTTTAATTTTTTTGGCATAGCATATAATCGAGCACAGTCAGTCGTAATCAATTTTTGTCAATGAATTATTTTTTGGTGTTGAGATTTTTACCGACTGTTTTTCTGGGTTTGCGGCAAAAAGGACATTATTCACGGCCAGGGTTGTGCATCTATGTTTCTGTCTGATAAAAGCATGAATTTCATGTGACACATGTGCATTGCTTTTCCCGCATTATTAATGTTATTGTCTGCATATCTTCACCATTTTGTCATTCAAGTAATTTAAGAAATATTTGGTACAAGTTGCAATTTTTTTATTGTTTAGTTACTTTTTGTTCTGTTTTAAGTTAAATAACATGTAGTTTATTTCATTTGGCATTTTTATAATTTCAAATCTATTTGTTTGATTTCATTTGTGTTTTTATTGAGAATTCTTTCCAATGGTATTAATAGATGCTTGGGACTTTGTGATTCTTGTTTTTGCATGCATGTTTATTTCCTCCTCTGTATGTATTGTCTGTTATGCATGCTACCAAATAATGAAAGAGAGATGTTAATGTAGACAATGCCATACCCGAGACCAACCTCCTAAAACCCTGAAATCACTGAAACCTGAAAAATATGGTTTGAGGATTTGCGAGTGTGTTGTAGACCATCAGAGCTGGTAGTGTACAAGTGTTCTTCTAGGTCGCCATAATGTAAGATAGTTAATCTTGGGAGCAATCTTGTGAAGAAGATGGATGTTAAGGAGCAAACACTTTGCTTCTTATCCTGCCAAGAGAGGGCGCATTGCCATCTTCATGTATTGAAATTGAATCTCGAGAAAACGTTACTATAGCGTAAAAGGTCCAGCATGTACACAGGTGCATGCCCTTATGGTCAAGTGCTCACTTGAGGCACATTCATTAGAACTTACCTAATTGGTTGAGCTAGACAGCTGAACAACCAATTAATGAGAGTACATGAAAGTACCATGAAGGTAAGATTTAATGATTAGGGTCATGTTGACGAACAAATGTTGAAAATGAAGCAACTGAATTCTCTGGGATTCATTTCTCTGAGTGTGGAGGATTCCGGACTGTGGACAATGACATCATGAGCAGGGTAACATACTAACAGTAATGTCAACACAAAGTGATAAGTTTAGTACAATCACTCGGCGTAGTTTAAATATTTTTAGTTTGAAAATTTTACCAACTTGTCACGGGACGTAACTTTGTAATATTAATAATAACCCAAAGCAACAAACTTAAGATAATCTATGTAGCTTTATAGATGATTTATCTTTGGGTTAATGCTGGTAATTCCACTGTATGTTTGTCATCAACATTGGCATGAACATTTGTAGAATATAGTGAATAGTTATTTGTGATTATTAAGACAAAGGCTGTGGGTCTTGCAGGTTTTGGTAATAAACCTACGACTGTGTAGGCCTTGTGTCAGTGAAATAAGAGCACAATCTAAACCCCAGTTGTGTGTTTCTTTCACTTTTTTTTATTTCCATTGCAGCTAGCCGTTCGTGCCTCGTTTCACCCCTGCCCTCCCTGAGACCAGAGGGGTAGTTCCATAGGCACAAAGGTCACTCAAAATCTAGCCAACGTTTTATACTTTTTCAAACCGCCTTTCGTGTAACATGCCATCTGTTGCTTTTTGCCATTTCTTTCTCATGTTCCCTGCATAATTAATTCCTCAATTAGCAGTTTTTCACTCACATTTTTGATATCTAGGTATACTTCTCACAATCACTTTGTGTTTTTCCGTTTGTGCTTCCAGTGCTAGTTTACATAAACGTGTGTGTGACTGTGACGGCATGTCATTTTGGCAGGTTGAACTAAATCTAATCTTTAGAGACAAGGAATAAATGATTGTATACTAACAAACATATTGAGGTTGCTTCATTTCTGTTTTGGCGCTGTCTTTGCACAAAGCTTACACTGTAACATCTCTATCCATCGTTGCATCCTAACACCCGATCAGAAGTATGCACTTATCATGGTGACAGTTTTTACACTTGAGGTATTCTTAGGACTTAAACTCATCATCTTGAGGTGGCATTGTTTGGAAAGAACCTATTCATGCATTAAAGAAACTCAATTGATTGTCAAATTTAACATGTTCGTTATTGACGATTCTTTTGAGTAATTTTATTCGGGTCACAGACCAACGTCCATAATACTACTTAGAACAAGTGTGCAAACCAAGAATATTTGCTCAGAGTCTCATCACTGAAAAAGCACAACTTTTGAGGCAAGTTTGCGGGGACGTTCTTGAACACTGTAGGATCTTCTGCAGACAATTGTGATTGAAGCAACAGTAGTGGTGATGAACAATTTTGCTTTTCCAACCAATTTGTTCTTCAAATTGTGCGTCAATTTATATTGTTAAATTACTCTTTGAAAAACAGTGTTCGCAGCAATATCTTCCCCAATCGGTTGTTGACAGATTCTTGAAATTTTTGGAAATACTCTTTGAAAAGCACAACATTCGGTTTCCCAAAAATTTAAAATGCCAATAGTTTCATTCAAGAGTATGTAAAGTGTCATGGTTTATCAAAATGTTTTACTCTTCGATGGATATTGAAACATACAGTTACAAAACAAAGTAGGTCAGCTGAGGTTGTGTACTTGAACAAAAAAAAAACAAGTTAAACACAGTGCATGTTTCTGTGTTCTCACTTAATACATGACAGTTTTAATTGAAGTCAGTTTATTTTGTTGGATTTTTGTTTGTTTGTTTTTAAGACAGGAATTGCAGTATTAACTTGGCTGCCTCTGCATGTTTCCTTATTGTGAATGTTAAGCTACTTGTGCTTCACCATTATGGCATCGTGGGTGCTTTATTATTCAGCATTGCACTTCATCACTCTTTCTCCTATCTTTCCCTTCATCTTTGAACTTTTTGAAATCTACTAGAAATAATTTTTGGGGGTGAAATTTGTCCGAGTATTTTCAGCAGGCTCAATGATTACTGCTCTTTTTTCACAAAGTGCTTTTCTCAATCATCTATAAACGAAGGCAACATTATTTGTATACTTCATATTAACATAACATATTGAAGCCACATACAATGTACACTCATTACCATTGCTATTTTGGCATACAGTGTAGGTTGTGAATAGTCTATGGTTACCACAGTTCACTCTCTTACTTGACAGAATTGGAAAAACTAATTAGACTGAGTGTCACGCTTCATTACCCAGCATGACACACAGAGATGACAACCTAAAAATATGACAATACATTTCCTTTTTTGGTTCACAGTATTTGTATATTTACAGAGGAACTAATTACAAATAAGCAAATGACATTTTGTAATTAGCAATTGTCTTACCAATATCTGAAATTTTTTGCTCAACTCCAAGTAAATTGAGATTATAAAAGTAGAATTAGCTGATTGCAAACTGCTTACCAATCAAAAGGACCTATGGTATAGATGCAAAAAAAGAAAATAGTCACTATTTTTTCACTATAATTTGAGTCTTTCTCAAGTCTAAAAAGACAACTAAAAATCGCCTCGGATTGTAATACACTGGGTCCTTTTTATCAAAGCAATGTTTTTATCAGAGTAGTCAGAGTGTCTTTCACTTTGCCCCTTTTTACAACATTGACAAGTTTAATGCTTTGTAATAAAACTATTGACACCACTTATCACACGATGATCTCAAATAATCAACTGATTATCATTGACCTTGGTGTTCCCACTGACTTTTGGTAAATAAACAACAACAACAACGGTCATGTTGTATGTTTTTCAGTGCAGTTTAACACAAATTTGTTTCTGGCGACAATATTCCAGGAATTAATCCAATACTCATGGTAACATTTACAGCAAGTTGACCTTTAAAAACATGGCGGCACAACTGTGCAATGTTTGTACAGTGTAGAGACATTTTCCATCGTATTACAGGGTGGCATCTTTTTAAATGGTCAGACAGTAGGAGGGTTGACTGTGACATCATAATGCAGGGTGGCATAGTGTATCTATCATTCAAATCTACAGTGGATGATGTCGAATGGTCAGACAGTATGAAGGTTGACTGTGTGCATGTACTGTGTAGATGATTTCAACACAGCATACACAATGTATCTTTCAAACCAACAGTGAATGACATTGAATGATCAGATAGTAGGAGGGTTGACAGTGCACTGTGTTGATGCATTCACCAAAATTGCAGGCTGGCACAGTATACTATTATCAAAACCCACATCTATCAAAAATTCTCCAAGAAAGCTAAATAAAATTGCTATCGCTTTAAGAAGACGAGAAGTGTGATTAATATACCAGTGTTAATCCTTCACTTTAATTTCTCCCTTAACTTAACCTCGCTTACGTCACAAACTTGATTGGTGCACAGGGTTCATGTGTTACAATCATAAATAGTTTCCATAAACTGCATGCCTTCAATTTTCGAATCCTCCTCACCCTATACCCTCCCCTGGAGGTTGTTGTCTAATTAAAAGCAAAACCCTGCAGCCACTCCAGAAGTGGGCGACAATTTCATTTAATATTATGTTAACCTCGGAATATCTCCATGCCAACGTGTGGTGCTGTGCTGATTGGAAACGGTTGCCCCCCAGTTTCATTTAGTTTTTTTTAATGATATTGCTGTCGATCAGCAGTCTGGCTATTAACATGAACTGATCAATCATTTTTGATGAATACACAAATAAATTAATCCCTGCTTGCATTGCTTTTGCCAACGAATGCCCACAGATAAAATAAAAATAGATTCCTCATTTTTAATTGCATAATGCATGCCAGGCCGTGTGTATGTAAACTGCATTTTCCTTTCCTGCTTGGGTTCATCAATTTTACTTCACATTCTACATAAACGTTTTAGATGAGATCAGCTAAACCAAATAAATAAATAAATAGTTGTAGTCGGGGACTGTCTTAAATGTTTTCTTTCGTCGTGTGCCTGGAATAAGGATGTGATGAAAAGTTACAAGAGGAAGAGCATTCTAAGCAAATAATGTGCAAAATTGTCTTTCAAACGAAACTTTGATTGGAATTCTGCCATTTATAAACCGTTTTAGAAAGGTTAAATTCTGCACGGAAATGGGGAAACAAGTTTTTGTGGTAATACTTACAACAGAAATGACCAATTCATGAAACTTTTTTTTTTGGGGGGGGGGGGCAGGGACTATTTTATTGCTAATGGCCTTCCAGTACTGAGAAAGAGTACGCTTGTGTGCCTGAAAGAAAAGGCGTAGAGCCTTATACCTTTCATACGGGAATCAACAAATTGGTTACCAAAATTACTCCTACTTTTTAAGCAAGGACTTAAAACTAGCTCAGGATTTTTACTGTTTGTCACAAAGGTGGATGCCTTTTCTCTCTTGTTCACACGGATCACAGGCAGTAAAAATAATCTCATTTGGAGTGTATGCAACATTGTCATAATAATGCTTCTATACATTATTTGCAGTTATAACATCCTTGTATACATGTACATAGGTCACCCACATAATTAGTTTTCCAGTAGAATGAGGGTTTACTAAAATACAAGTCTGCTGTATTCTGTACAGAATAGACTAGTGCTGGGAGTGATAACAGTTTAACTGGTTAACCAACCTAAAAGTATACTAACCCAGTTAGATACATGTGTGTTAATCCAAAACCTAGTTTTATTTTCATTTGCAAAGGTATAAGAATAGAATTTGTTTTTGTTTTTGAAGGTATAGATTGAAACTAAACATCGGAAAGACCTGGGGTCGATTTCACAAAGAGTTAGGACTCGTCTTATCTCGAGTTAGGATGAGTAACTCGTCCTAACTTAGGATTAATTTTAAGGCCTGCATGCTACAGTGCAGGGTTGGAACTCGTCCTACGTCCTAAGATTAGTCTTAAGTTAGGAAGAGTTTGGTAAAATCGACGGCTGTTTGTTTTATTTTTGCTGTTAATTGTCCTGTTCTGTGTGATTGGAGGATTTTCATAGGATTTTGGTTAATCAGTTCACTTAACGTTAAGATGTTAACGAAACATGACTGCATTCACACCCAGCACTAGGACTAACCCAATGAAAACTCTGCACCTCCCCAACCTCCGGTCTTCTTTCATTCTTTCACTTGTAATTGGACAAATGATTGCTGTTATTGTTAATGTCATCAATAATTGACCAACCAAATGGAGATACTGTCATCATGAATATGCATGTTCTTTGTGAATAATTGACACTTGGGAGTGTCGACCTACTTTATGTTTAATGTGCTCTAAAAACACAAGTTAGATTCAACACTTGTGCTCAATTTGACCAGCATGCTTCAAGCCTCAATAACATGAAAAACCAAAACTTTGCTTCCAGAATATTTGGAAGTACATCAATCATTAAAAGACAGCTTATCAGGTCGTGCTAAAACAGTTTGCTTGGATAGTTTATACAGGTATCTGAGCCTGCTTAAAAGAGTGTTGAGGTTTGTGCAGGCTGGGCTCGTGCCAAGGCTTGTTGATTGGACAATTATAGTCTCTGAAAATAATTAGTACATAATGCCGCCACAAAAATAACAACTGAATGCTAGAGTATAGATTTCCAACAATAAGTAGTAAATACCTCTGTGAATAGTGTCTGCTACACACAAACAATGCATGATCTCTTGACTTTGTTTCCCATTCTTCACTATTGGACCAAGCACTTCAATACAACATGTAAGGGTATAGCAAAGAGGACACAGTCAAGCCCTTTTATCAAAGTTGACGATATTTATTTTACGAAAGAGAAGTTTCAGTTTCTGTGAACAGAGTGCGGACCAGTGAAACTCCACACGACAGATAAAAGCAGCTTTTATGTACAAAAGTTTGTGACAATCTTGGTGAAAAAGGATGGAGATGATATTTGCACTGACTTCATTGAGTTGGTGAAATTTAATATTAACTTTCGGGAAATTGCCTCAAAATATGGTTGTGGAAAGAAAAAAAACACCGCAGCGGGAAATTGTAAAGTATTTGATTGAGGAAGTCAAAGATCGAAATGAAGCAATTTATAGATTTGATTCCTTTGATCTTGGGAAGATTAAAGCATGGATTGATTTCACGCTGGTTGAAAATGAAATATCAAAAGTTCTTCGGAGTCTGACCTTAAATTTTTGGCAGGAAATGGGATTCGTAGAGGTTCTATCACCATGGTTATGACTGTCTTTGTTATACCTTTGCATTATATGGCTTGATTGAAAGCCTCATATAACACCATGTCTTGAAAATCGCCCTCCTCATCTAACTGCAAAGTGTCCACATTTCTCTTACAGGCTCGGCAAAGAGTCCAGAAAAGGCCAGAGACTTAAATTGGTTGTTTCATGTATGCTGCCATTTTTCTGTTGTTTATTTAAAATATAACGTAGTCATTTTTTATGAATGTAGTACTTGCTTGAGTTAGTTTCAATTTGACCCATTCCACTATTGGATTCTTCATTGGCTGTCAAGCATGATTTATCTTGTTGTTTGTCTTTAATTTAGCACCTCATTTCATCCACCCATCCATCCATCATATCCTTGCATACTGAATCCACCCATCCTTCCCTCTTTATTTCATTATCATCCTCTTCCCATCATCAAATCTGTTGAGCACAAATATTCACTGATCCCTTTTTCTGTGTAACTGTCAAAACTTGAAACTTTGTAACCTAAATGTAACCTCAAACCTTCCCAAATCCATCCTCATAATGTGATACGATCGAGCAAAATGAGTCTTTTGTCGGAAATACCAGTATGGAGAAACAAGCCAAAACAAGCCAAAAAAGAAATTTGTTTTAAAAATTTGCCAAGGTATATCTTATTTTATATTGGAAACTTCCTTCCTGATAAATAAAATTGACATTGAAATAAAATGATGTACTTTCAATAAACAACTCCACTTTAATCCCCCTTTGGTCAGCTTTTATCTCTCGCCTTTCTTGGTGTTGCTACTTTCACCAACTTTTAAACCAAAGGTGGTACAGTTTCAAAATTCAAATATACAAAAAAGAAAAATTACCTGGGTTGACAAACTACTCATTTTGCTTGATCGGTTTACATCTGTTTGGCACCAAAGCTTTTTAGATACTGGTCATGTTGGCTCTTTGATTAAGTTTAGGCAAAACAAGGCATGAGTTTCTTAACCTGGGTTGGGATAGTTCTTCGTTGCAATAGGAAGCTAGCACATTTCAGTGAGATGTCTTTGAAGTGCGTCACATCTTAATAAACGTTGTGAGATTTTAGTCGCACTGTTTGTTGATGCAGTCACATTGATTCCTCCAGACTTTTACACTCGATGAGAAGTAAATTATAAACTTTCTATCAACAAAAACTTAATTCCTCGTTTTCATATTAAATAACGAAGTTTTCATCCAAAAATCATTCAACAAATACAAAATTGCTGGCTATTTTAATGGTAATTTTCTTGAAAATTCCAAATAGACATTCTAGCTTAAATTCAAAACACTTTGCAAGCAAGAACTCAATCAAATATAAATAGAGAAATTATATAAATAATAATTTGTTCACCCTATCAAGTTTTACGACTGGTTTTGTGTTTAGCCATTATTATATCATAAAAGATTCATGCATGTATACTGAACATTCATGCATGTATACTGAACATGCCCAAAAGTGCATACCTCCCACGTATATGATTTTCCCTTCAGCTGTAAGGCCACATAAGTCGTAACTTAATACTGGCGCTATATATGGACAATTATACCATAATACTCTATGATAGTTCATTCTAGTGTAGGATTGGAATAACATCTGCATTCATGTAACTCTTCCTCTTTGTTATCACCCAGTCTGTTTCATCCCCCCCCCCCACACACACACACACACACATCAAGATAATCAAAAGGGAGTTATACTTAACCAAGTTTCATTCCTTTAAAATTATAGAGTTATTTTCCTTTCAAAACACATTTTGTTGGGAAAGTTGCAAACATTTGATGCAAACAAAATTATAAACTTTGATACCCCTATAGAGGCTATTCATAACTGTATAATACTCACAATTTGCCATGACCTGACGTTCAGTTAAAGTATTTGGAAACAAACATTCTAAGAATGGATTTGGTTTTGTTTTATAAATTCATACATTATGTTGACATGGGAAGCATTGGAAATATCAAATCAGGGCATGACCTTTGTTATGACTTTTTTGTTTGAGCGTAGTAAGTTAAATCTTGTGTCGGCCTGTTGTGGCCACGCACTATGGGCATTTTGGTAGAAGCCACTCACAGCCACAATGGTATTGTGCTATAATCCATTTGCGGCTGCAATTGGTACATGTATTTTTGGATACGCCATATGCAGCCACTTTGGCTATTTTTGTACCCGCTGTTTGTGTGCGTCTATGGGCATTTTAGTAAACACTCTCAAGGTATGAAAGACACATATACCCATCATTTTAAAAAAAACATTTTCTCGGACCATACACTAAAACTTAGTTCCCGGATTGAGAATACAGATGACGTTTTGAGGATTTGAAATAACCCACCGCACCCACAGCAGTTGCTGTGGTGCTCTGTGCTTTTGCTGTGGTGACTTTTGCATAGTTGCAATTCAGAAATGTCCTTACATAATTATAGAAGCGCCCTTAACCAGAAGAAATATACTATGCTCCTTCAAGAAACAAAATTCAAGGCCAGCATTGTTGCCTTTCTCTGAATAAATAGAGCTTTCCTTCAAATGCTTAGGCAAACATCTGAGGTTTATGTGCGCTTGATTCAAGACTTGAACTGTTGCCAACAGCTAAAAGAATAAACATCAGATACATTCGGGTATATTTCACTTTCACGTTCATGTATCTGGTTGAGTGCACTACATGGAAACAGTTTATTACCTAAGATCCGTGTAACATACTGTACTCGTTTGAATGTACATCATGTTTGACTCAATAATGCTTGGCTTCGTAATTAATCTATTCATGACTCATGTACCTTACATTTCATCTTTTGGGGGCGGATCCAGAGTAATAAAGAAGGGGGTGAAATGTCATTACCTTTTTGGTCATTATGTGTTCAGTCAAAAGCGTTTCAAAATTAAACCTGTTTGCTTCGATTTTACAACACCCCCTTTCAAAAAAGAAAGATAATTCCAGGAGTTTGTTCATATTTACAAATAATGAGAAAGCTAACAATTTCATGAAAATGGCATCAACAAATAAAGTTATCTTCTGGAAACAAAAATGTAGCAAAAAAAAAAAAAAGCAGGGATAGAAAATGATGCCAATCCACCAAAAAAAAACATCAAGTTTTCTCTGTAATGATAAATGAGATAAATAATTTCATTGACATTTATTCCCTTCTTTTTCTCCTGGATTAACCATTGTCATCTTGCTCACACACCAACACAACTGTAACACCCCACCCCTCTGACCCCCTCTTTCCCTTGAAACAAAAACCCAGCCATACCCCCTATCCACCACTACTAACCACGGTTTGCTGCATTTTGCTTTATAATGGAGGTATAAACATATAGTCTGCATGCTAACAAACTCATATAAACATCGCTCCTGTACTCAAAATAAAACTTATAGGTTTTTCTCTATATCCCTGATCAGATTTTTGTTTCTGCATTTTCTTGTATTGCCCACAGTAACTTCATGCCAGAAGCCGCATTGCTGCAGGTACTTGTTTTAAAGGGAATATTATCTCCTTTCTTGTTCTCGGACGCTTTTAATGATTTTTTGAGAATTGATAGTGATCTTTTTCTATCATGTGTGTTTTCCTTGTGGGGTTTTTGAGTAAATTGATGAGTAAAATGCACTAGAATCAGATTGACTTATTAGAATGATTTTTGGCTCAATGCATTTTTTGTTTGTGCATGAACTTCTAATTGATGTTTTTAATTTAGTTATTTTTTATTTGTTCATTTATTTTCACATTATTCATACAGTGAAGGGAAGATGTGGGTAATTGTTGGGAGAGTCAGGTCGTGAGTTTTAACTTCAAAAATGCTGTATTTCATAATCAAAAAGTGGTGGTGGCTTGCTGTTTTTGCAGAGAATATATTTTTATTGTAACACTACCTGAGGGTTATTGTGGTATAAGTAGTGTATTCCCATAGAGCGATCAGGGTTTGGCCAGAGAACACGCCCAAGGTTTCATCCTCATGCCTGGCCCATTTTAAGCAATGAATTCTAAAATTCATGGAATCTGTAGGCCTGTATGCTTCATTTTTTGAAAGGGCAAGGGCACCAAGGCATTTTCTCCTTGGTAAAGAGCATCCTGTTAGGATATTGTAAATTTTCGCTGAAGCCTTTTGAGGGCACCAAGGCAGTACCCTGGGGGCACGGAGGCAATCGCCTTCGTTGCCTCTGTGAAGTATAAGGCCTTATGCTGCCATGACAGCTTTGATGCATTTGCTAAGCGTTTCAGGCACAGGAATGGTTGTCAAGAGGCCGAGGTAAACCTAGGATTGGCAGACCAGATCGATCTATGATAGACCTTTGTCATAGGGCAGTCATCTTTCACAATTTCCCAAACAAAGCCACGTGTGAAAACAGGCGGAAACCTTTCACTGATCCATCAACAGCACTTTAAAACGTTAATTGCGTACGGGAAACCAGACCGATGTAATGGCTGCAGTGTGACAAAGGTGTAATGTATGGGTGTTTTGTATTTATATCCGTAGACTGAAAAAGCTATTCAGGAAATCTATCAGCAGGGACTTTATGAAATACATTTAGAAAATTTGCTTTGTCTTCTCACTAAGAATTATTATACTGTAACGTATGCTTAACAACCCCATTGAGTTTTCCAACATGCGTAGGTCTCTGATGCAATAGCTTTGTATACACTAGTTTGTGCGGATGTATGTGTACTTTGTAGAATCCAAGGACTTGTACCAAAATGGAATAATATTTACTCAGTTGAACGGTGTGCACCAACCATAGAGGGTATGCCTGGAATAAATATAGAGGAAGGAAGATGGGGAACGAAATAGCGGGATAGTCCTCAGTTTGTACTTGAAGTTTGTGTGTGGATGTGAGTGTGTTGGCAAAGCATGTGATCATGTGACACATCATTTGATGTCTGTGATTTGGTGATTTCATGCTCAAACCGTCGTCGCATGAAGTGAATGTCCTGTCTGTCTTGTCAGTCTGTCTGTCTGTCTGTTTGTTTGTTTGTTTGTTTGTCGTACTATTTGTTTGTTTGTCGTACTATCTTCTGTTTTTTTTACCTTCCTTCTCCCAATTAACTGTTGGCTGACAACACTTTTGACTTTCAGACGATTGGATCATCACAATTGCTCGTTATGGATGAGGTAAAAACTGCCCAGACATTTACCATTGCACTTCGTAAACATGTAACATTTTTTATTGCCTCAACACACTTTTTCCAAATGTTGACTTTATAGTTATTACATACAAAAGTTACTGTTTTTAGTACTTTTTTTAATAAAAAAGGGATATTTTTTAAGAGGAAATCGGAATTGTTTCAAGTGAAGACTGTTGTAGTATTCACAATTGAAGGTTCAATTGTGAGACAGAATTCCATGTCATTTTCAACCCAGCAAGAGATGCTGGGTGAGGGGCAAGCAAAATGAGAGTATCTTTACAAAACTTAAAATAGGAAAAACTGGTAATTTGGATAATAATTAGAGGTTATTATGAATCAATCTGCACCTCCCGCTGGCTTGTTGCTATGTAGATTAACTGAGTCTAAACCGTTTCCAGATGGTTGTTTGCTATGAATCTTGTTATGCTGAGTTGAGAGGGCAACTAATTGACAGTGACGTTTTCCAAACACGGGGTACTGTGGGTTGCTCCGTCTTTTTACTTTGCTTGGATATAGCTCCCCCTTAATAGTGGCAGTGCATGGTCAGGGGGAAATCTAGGAGCAATCCACACTGCCCTACTGAATGAACTCATTTGTGTTATTTATAAAGACAAAAAACCATGGCAACGTATCCTCAAAACAACCGGAACTTGATAATAACAGCTGCTTACAGTGAAACGTTTGTCAAAAATAATTTTTTGAAATCGATAGGTCTTGATTATGAGAGGTCTATATTGAAAAATTGTATGGATTGTTTTTCAATATGTTGTGCAAATTGACTTCACAAGTTACATGAATATTCATTTTAATTAGAGATACTAATATTCATTTTGGAGATATGTTTACATCAACCTTTGTACACATACACTCTAAACGTACTTCACATTGTAAGCGCAGCTGCGTTATCGATTTTATGCTAATGAGAGTTCAGTTTACGTGATGAAGAGCTTTCCAAATTTATTTCAATCCAGATGCCAAATTGGTTGCATTAATGAACAACCAGAACTGGAGGAAGGAAACAGAAAACACTGTGCAGCTGTTCTTATCAAAGGGTTTGCTGCCGAGATAAACCGATAGAACAACCCTCTTTGAAATAATTGAAGAGAGCAATCAGTAGTTTTGATCAATACCTTCATTAAACACTTAACGGTGAGCGATGTTGTTTGGGGGAAATTTTGCCATGGTTTTTTAAAACAAATTTGTGATAGAGAGCGTAAGCCACCCTATCATGCATGCAACATCTTCATCAACTCTTTTTACGATTGTACTGCCGAGTGGTTTAATATCGTGTGTATCCCCCAGGAGTTTTGAATTTTGTTTATTTCATTATTTCTAGCTTTTTTAATTTAATGAATCTCGGCAGTCATTCACTAACCCATATACCCCTTCCCCCCTCCCCCTCCTGCTTTATACTCATCCCTCTCTCAAAAAAAGAAGAAGAAAAAAAACCCCCAAAACATTGCGTCTTTGTTTTTCCCCAAGGTGTGGTTGCTTGTTTGTGTTCTCTTGTTGTGCTTTGAAAATGTTGTTTTTGTTCTTAATGATTATAACTGTATAATGATGGCGTGTAGCTCTTTACAGATGATTGTGGTACGCTGGTAGTTGATCAACATACTCTCTTTAGATTTTAACAATTCACTATTCACATGGCACTTTTAACTCACCTCCAAAGATTGTCACTTCATCCTTACCAAAACACTATTTCTGTGAGGGTTGGTTCGACAACAACAACAACAACAACGCTAATCAACCGTTAAAACTCCCATCAGCTATCTCAACAGAATTCCCCTCATTTCTATCATCTCGTTGAGTCATCACTCCCAACTAAAGACAAAATTCAGTTTGGTTCTTGCACAACAAAACACAGGATTTTTAACGTCACTTGGATGTGAGAAGAAAAAAGTTTAATGATTATTTTTTATTAGTCTAAAAGTAGCGCTGTCCTAAATTCTGTTTGTCTTCTACACAAGCTTTTTGTTTTAATTAAACTGCACGGCAATCTATATGGTGCTTGATTTGAAATTTACACTGTACAAACCCCAACTAGCTTGTTTGCGGTTTATTATTGTTAACATGTGCTGGGTTTATCAATTAGAACTTCCAGTAGTAGCTTTCCAGGGTCGCATTCACATACAAGTACCTCATCTTAAATGTTTGGGGCACTCTTTTTGTTTTAGACTGACGTCAAAATTACTCCTGAAAAAAGGCATTTGTAGATTGGTACATTGTTAGTACATGAATACAGTCGTACTGCCCCTCAAAAAAGGAGTGGAAAAAAGGAAACAAAGTTTCATTTGGAAAACAAAAACCCCAAAACCACAATGTACTTTGTATCTATGATTTCCCCTTTTATAAATTTTCTCTTCTCTCAGAACTCAGTTGAGCTTTTTTGTCGCCGATGTCAGTCTAAAAACGATATGTTTTTCAAATACATGTGATAAGTACTTGTATGTGGATATGCCTGTTTACTATATGTAGGGGACCAAAACTTATACACATAAATACATGTACTAAAATATAATGGTAAGTATATGTTAAAATCATACATATTTTTTAAAGAAGACTGCAAGCATTTTTTCCAGATTTGTGTCATCTCTGTGTTCGCGGGTTTCCCTTTACAACATTTTAAGCAAATGTGCGGTAATGTGGAATTCTATATATTTCTTTTCCGCATTTGCTGATTCTTTATTTGCAGGATCGTTTGAGAAATAATGCCAACTTATAAAAAAATAGATTTGAATATTTAGTCCATTGGTCCCTGTCCACATTCATCTACTCACACCATCTTAAACCACATTTATTCAAAATGGCATTTTGTATTAGTCTGGTGGCGTGTAGATGTGTGTCTGTGCACTGCTGCTGAAGGCGAGGTACAAGTGTCTCGCCTTGGCACTGCACTCAATTCATCCCATGGGGTTAAGGTGTGATATTCCATGAATCTTTAAGATGGATTCAATATTTGGTTAAGGAGAGAAAAAACACCTCAAACCAACAAGCATAATAAACTGATCAGAGGTATTTGCTTTGCTACTGTCAAGCTGCTATATTTAAAAGAGGATTCAGGATTAACAGTGTCTGTAGAAATTGTTTAACCAAAATCCAGATTCACATTTCACATGCAAACTCAGTTATTCGATAACCAGAATAATTTAAAAACGTTTTGCTTGGAGTGTTAAATTCAGCAGCTGTGTACAACTTTTGCTTATGATTTGGTTAGTTGGCTTAATAACAGCCCTGCAGTATGCCATCTAATTTGTATCTGTCCAGTATCTACCCTAGGTAAATAAACCAAACCAATACGGGATTTAATCTAGGCGGGGCCATGCAATGAAAACAGTTACCACCGGAACGGTGCCTGTGCACAATTATAATAATAGTCTTCATTTACAAATAATTATGTATGCTGATTATTCGAGGTGTATGCATGGCTAGTCAACCTCAACGTTGAGTCTATGTGTAACAAAACAAAAACCAACAACAGCTAGTTAGAAAGAAGACAAAAAATCACCCAACCATTCTCTGTCGACTCTGTGTTGATTTTCACATCTTAATTTTTCTTCCTGTTGTACTCCACAGTAAACTTAATACCAGAGACGTAAACTCACGGTAAACTGTGCACACGTATCAGTCATTTTAAAAATATTTATTTGTCTCTCTTCGCACTTTTTAATATAACATCATTCCCTCTTTTTTTTTCAACTATTGAAATGAACCAATAACAGTGCTTGAGTAGTCCCAAAATGTTGTTACAAATTGTTGTTTTGAGACCAGTGAGTGCATTTTTTCCCGAAGGGAGCTTGTACTGTCCCATCATTTTGGTGTTTATTGATTCTTGTCTGTAGTTTGGTTTAAACTGTGTTGTGTGCAACATTGGGATAATCTTATATAATCTTATACGTGTCTGAGATGTAGATTAAGAAAGAGCGGGAAATGTCTTACTCCCCTTTGGACATTAACTGTAGCTTTCCTGTTTTGCCATGCTGCTTGGCGTCTTCTAGATGCTATCTCTGTCTGTCTTTAATGGCTATCACTAGAGGGCACTGCTGCATTTTAAATCAAATAAATTTCCTTCAAAAGACATGAACAATTCTTAAAGCTCCTTGATATTCACCAGTTTTCCAAACCAACAGATTTTTTTGACAGGCAAAAAGAACGCCTAATTTAAGATTTGAATCTGTAAACAAAAACCTTATTTTTAAAATATATTGTTGAATGCAGGAACCTTTTGCAAGCATGTCACCGATTTGTTTTTATAAAAAAATATGCTTTGATCATAGACATTGTAGACAGACAGACATTTATCTACTGTGAAAAAATGCGAAACAATTTTGTTGCAATAGTAAATGATCAACAAAAAGTGTGTTTTGAAACGGTGGATGGTTCCACGGGTTGGATTCTGAATGTGTGTCAGAAATGTTTGGAGTTGTAAGTCTCCAAAATTTCAAGTCATATGGTGAGATAAATTTTCTGATATCTTGCCTGGAATCACTTCTTGATTTAGATCGGAATCAAACTCTTTGACGAATCAGTGAAGTCATTCATTGCGATCAAACGGATCTTCTCTTCCACTTTGGAGTGAATCAGATACTGACAGGTCTTTGTGGGTAGAGATTTTAGAGTTATAAATTACTCCAAAGTGTCTGCCCTACAAAAAAAATCTGTCCAGTTTTTTATTTTGTAGAGTTTGATTCCTTTCAGAGAGTTATTGTCAAAGCTGACTTCTCTACTGGGCAGACATCATAGAGTAGCTAAGCAACATTTCCACTGCCCAGCAAAACAGAAGACTAGATATATTTTTTAATGAAACAAATTTGATTGTTTCTAAGGTAGGTGCTTGGGTGGTTTACATGCCTAGCGACTCAATGATGTTTGTCCATGAAGAGATCGTCTGAACTCTTGTGGATGGTCATTCCAAAGAAATAAGTTTTTTTCTTAAAAGACTTGTTTCAAATCTCAGGGAACTTTTTATAATTGCTTTTAAAAAAGTAAATATAACCAGTATTTCTCATCGGGTCGTGGTTTGAAATCTCATACTTTTCTCTCATTCTAATATTGGAGTCCCCTTAACACTCGCTTGGTCTAGCCCAGTTTCAAGTCGAAGAAACGACCAGTTTTGACTAAAACTTTAAAGTATTTGGAGCTGAATTTGTTGGCATGGCTTTCTACCTACATTGAGATATAGACACCCTGACTATTTATGTCTGTTTGGTGCTTGCTCTTTTGTCCATTAGGTTGTACTGAGCCGCTACAAATTATCATCAAGTCCGATGGATTGGGCATGGGGCGTATGGAGATGGAGGTAAGACATTTTCTAATTCATATACTTTATCTTAAAAATTGAATTTAATAAAATAATTTTTTTTTTTTCATCATCATGGTTTGAAGTAAAGTTGTATTTGCCCATACAGATATTAGGCCTGATTTTTGCAGACTGACTCAAATATTTAGAAAAATTAAGAAAAATTTAGAAAATTTATTTAGATCTATATTTTATATAGCTATGTTTACCAACGAGATTTCATTTAACAAAGTGCACAAAAACATCTGCCAATTATAGTGTAAGTAATAGTTATTTAAAAAGTATCTACACGTATTATCAGGTCACATTGGGTGGCGGATCCTTTCCATCGGCTGCCCACAAACTATGGAATGAACTGCCATCTGACATTCAACACTCTCAATCCATCAATATTTTTAAGCAAAAAGTGAAGACTTCTCTTATTAAAATATCAACCATGTACATTATGCATTTTGAAATTGGCCATTGCATATGTCAAATATTTGTACATTTTGTCGTGTTGAAATATCTATACAGAAAAATTCTTTGACAAGAATGTCTTTTGGCGAAAATTGGGCTATGACAATAATAATAATAAATAAAAAATTGTAAAGCACATTTTCCAGAGATACAATGTGCTGCTATATAGAAGAAAACCCCCAAAAAGGGCATGTTGGCTGCAAGCTCTCGCCAAATGAAAACTTGTTTTTCTCTTGTCGGTGGAGGTAGATTTTGGTGGTGGGGATCTTAAATCTTTCTTAGTTGGTGGTCCTCACCAAGACTTTTGTTCAAAACTTCACTGCTTCATTAGTTTAAATACTTATTTTCAGCTGGAGCAAGCGGAGGAGGTCACAGTTCACCGACGTAAGATGGAGGTGGAAAAAGAAGACACGGAAGAGTTGAGACAGAAATACAAGGTGTGTTTCTCAACTTGTACCTTCTCATTACAAATTCTCCTGACCCCACCCTCAAATTCTAGCGTATCATTACAAACTTTCCTCCTCCGTTGACACTTTTCTCTTTTGCCCTTTTTACTCCCTTTCTCTAAAGCCTGCTTCATACTGCCTGCGAATGCTTCGTGCGAAGTGAATATCAATGCGTCACATTCGGAATAGCGTGCCGATTATTGCATCATATAAATTCGCTTCGCATTTGCAGGAAGTATGAACAGGGCTTTATCCACCGTGAACGCAGCCCAGGGAAGGCCCCAGGAATTGTTTATTTACCCCTTGGTCAACCCGGCCCTGACTAGGTCCCTATTTAACAGGGTTCAGGCTGCACAATTCAAGATCATCCCCAGGGGTTTCACCGCTTACCTCTACCTCAGAGCAGGGGTGGCTATTCCTACGTGTATGCCCATAAGCTGAGGCAGGCCGGGGGTAAAGAAATCATAGTGTGAAAAAGGCCGGCCCGTTGTTTTTCTGGGAAACCCCAGGAAATAGACAAGTGTGAAAAAGGCTCTATACTGGCATTGAATTCTTAATTCTCTTTAAAACTTTAAGACATTTGTTGTAATTTCAGGAGAATGCCGAGAAGGAGAAGGCAAAAGATGATGCTCTGTCTGAGATGAAAGCAAGCTACTTCTGTGAGCTGTGTAACAAACAATATAAGAAGCACACAGAGTATGAGAATCACATCAACTCCTATGACCACCACCATAAGCAGGTAATTTATCTTTACTCTTCTTTAACTTTCCTTCAAGTCACTTTCTGAAGAACAAATTTTCAGATTTTAACATTTAAAGATTAAAAGGCAAAAAAATTAAAAACAATTAATGTTTTGTTCGATCATTCACAACATGAAATACAAACGTGTAAATAAAAGTTTTGCTCTTTGATGTACTTCCCTACCACTGAGGATACAAATAGCTTCTTTGATCTATAACTCAAGGGGTTATCAAAAAGTGGAAATGCCATCAGTCTTCTATTCCTATCTGAAAGCACCCAATTTTGTCCAACAAGGGTGTTTTTTCTTTCATAATTTTTTTTGCAACTTTGATGACCAATTTAGCCCAAATTTTTACAGGCTTGTTATTTTATGCTTATGATTGAATACACCAAGTGAGAACACTGGTCTTTCACAATAACCAAACGTGAACAGTGCCTTAAACTTTATGATATTCTACTGGACCTCCCCTTTGTTTGTGAGGAAGTTGCTTGCTCCTTGGCAGTAGTTTGAAGATGATAAACCAAGCGAAATTCCATGAGGGCAGTGGAACCAATCATGTTTTTTCTTTGTTGATTTATATGAACAGCGTTTGAAGGACTTGAAGGCACGTGAGTTTGGCCGTACAGTTGGATCCAAGGTGAAGAAGGAAGAAAAGAAGAGGCAGAAAGAACTGAAGAAACTTCATGAGATGGCACAGCAGAGGGTACAGTCTACTGACAAGAGGTACGAAGATATTGTACAAAGACATCGGGTTGTTACATCCAAGTATTATACTTTGTTTCCTGTTAAAATATTTTTAAATTTTTTATAATAATAACAAAACCATAATTATAAAATGCATAACACTGTGGGGTCCCTGTGCACTGTCGTGAATTAAATGGTTCTACAAATTGATCAGATATGCTTTAACCCCAGTTTGAATTTGATGTTTTGGTCGGTTTGAAAACTAGTACTGAATTGTTCCATAACTGAATAGCAGCAGATTGGAAAGAACAGGAACCATGTAACTTAGTTTTAAATAACGAGGAACCAAAAGAGACTATTAGTAAAACACAGACTTCTAGCTGGTTCGAACTCCTGAAGTAAACTTTCAGGATAAACAGGCGCTATACCAATGACACATTGTTATGCGAGAACCAAAACTGTGTTCTTTCAATATAAAAAGAGCAGAATGAATAAAAGTTGCTCTGTAAATTTTTTGCGAGTTCAGAAACTGCCTCGCCCAGCTTGCAAGTGTATATAAGGTTTATATTATGAAGTTCTCCATATTTTGTTGTGTTTCAGTGTTGGCAACGGCAGTCACAAAAACGCCAAGAAGGGTAAAGGAGACGAGCTTGCGACACCTTGCGAGTCTAGAGGTGGATGGAACACTGTCCCTCCCCCAAACATCTATGACCCTCAGCCAAAAGTAGACGGTGGAGGAGACAGCAAGTCACCACGAGGGCGTGGTAAGGAGAAACCAAAGGATATCAACGACAAGAAGGGTGATGCTTCAAATACCAGGGAAACACGCGGGCAGGCCCTGGCTCGGAAACGTCTTATGGAGAATGACCAGCAGCAGAAACTCTCTTCGAGTCAACAGGAAGAAGCAGACAGCAAGAGGAATAGTTTATCTTTCAGCTTCTCCAAGACATCTGTGTCGAAGGTATCGCAGTCTTCTGTCTTTGGAGGAGATCAAGGAAATGCTGCAGTTGAAAACAACGCTGAGAGCATAACGGAAGGTTCCTCTGTGGAGGAGAGTCCAACAAAGAACACCAGGAAGTCTAGAAAGGTTAAGATAAATCGTAGCTTTGGAGGAGATCAAACCAACCAGTCCCAAGCAAACAGCAAATCAAAGACAAGCCCAAATTTGATAACATTTGTCAAGGCGGCAAGCGATTCATCAGACACAGTTCAGAATGAAACCAAGATTACCAAAGAGAGTAATGGTGAGGTTCAAATAAAAGAGGTGGAAAACGCCTCCAAAAATGGACCCAGTTTGAGAAATAACTCTGATGTGAAACCATCCAACAAAAATGAGAAACCCAAAAGCAATAAGCCAAGCAATGTTAAGAAAAGAGACTCTGCAGAAGGAGGAAGTGATATCAACACTGAAATTACAATTTGCAATACTCCACCCCAACCACAAAGAACTCAAACGGAAACCAAGACTAACCAAACCAAGGAAGTCGCTCCTGACACCCCCCAACAGAAGCAAAACTCAAAGGAAACGGTTAAAGCTGAGGTGAATCATGAACAGTCATCTCAGAAAGAGAATGACACAAACATCAATTCAGAGCCTGGCAAGGAAAGTGATGTTCTTTCAACAATAAAGAAAGAACCAGCGAGTCAAGAACCTCAAACTGAGAAAAAGGAGAGCGATGGTGGCGCATTGGAGTGTATTGGAGGCTGTGGAATTGATAAAGGAACTAATCCAAAGATCTCTGAAAAGGGTGCAGTTGAAGCTTCCTCTAGTGCATCACTTCCTGAGACTGTACCCTCCAGTAATCCTCCAGTACTTGCTAAGGTTGACACTGGATACCTGGCAGTATTGGGAAAGGATGACACAACAACGTTACCATGGCCTATGGAGATGATATGCTACACCGCTGCAGAACCAAGGATATCATTCAGTGTTAACCCTTTGCATTTCGAGTTTCGCAAGCTCATCAGTAAAGACGACGGTGACTCAATTGATAAAGCGGGAAAGTCCACTGAAAGTGCTGAGGGGAAGACTGAACCAGGACTTTCAAGTAGCCAAAATCCTGATACTGCTGCAACTGCTAAAACCTCATCTGTGGCTAATGTGGAAAGTTCCAAAGATTCCTCAGATCGAGGACGTACAAAGAAGAGGAAGAAACGGAAAAGAAAACGAAGACGATCCACCAGATCAGGCCACTCTCGTGGGTCTGACCGATCAGATGATGACAGAAAGAAGCGGCATCGATCAGGGAGCTCACATCGACGTGGTCGATCCTACTCACCAAGAGGCTCCAATGACGAAGGCAACAAATCTGGTAGCTCTAGCAGGAAGCACAAACGTAGACGCAGTAAGCATTCTGCAAGTGATTATAGTTCTGATGACGATTACCACAAAAGCAGTAGACGTAGGAAGCGGTCTCACAGCTACAGTGATGATTCAAATTATGATTCTGATCATGATAGACACAGAAAGTCTGACAGAAGGGACTCAAGTCGCAGGTCTCGCAGCCGCTCCAAATCCTACAGTGATGACGATCGCTCATCTCGGAAATCATCACATAGAAGAAGAAGCCATAGCAGGCACAGGGATAGTGATAGCGATTCTGACTATCAAAGATCAAGAAGGCATTCTAGAAGCAGACATAGTAGATCAAGGTCTCGTTCAAGGTCTTGGTCAAGCTCTCCCAGAAGGCATTCCTCGGATTACAGATCTAGTAGATACTCTCGCTCAAGAAGTCGGTCGCCTTTACACCGCAGGTCACCAGTATCAAGTAGAACAAGCATAAGGTCTTCTCTCTTAGACAAACGTAAAGAAGATCTGTCAAAAGGAAGAAAAATTGAAGAATCTGCAGCAAGTAAGATCTCATCAGGATGCTCTAATTTGAAAGAAAGAGTCCGCAAAGCATTGAAGGAGAGTATTGCTTCTGAACCAAGTCTTAAGACTGAAAAGCTTTCATCAGGAATAAGCATCAAGTCAAAGGAGAAGATTTCTGATCTATTGCAGAATTTGGCTAACTTAGAAGACCAGACACAACTGACAAAGGGAGGAGGACTAGTAATAGAGAGCACAGGGACTGGTACTCAAAAGCTTCCGAAAGTGTCTACCGCTGGAAAAAGTCAGGAAGCATCGACAGGAAAGACTAAAGCTGATGATAGTATTACGACAGTTGAAGACAGCGATCCTGAAACACAAGGTGCTAAATCAGCGAATGGAACTTTGTTTAAAGTACCGTCTGTACCAGCCCCAAAACAAACCAAGAAAAATCTGCCAGATGGGAAAACTGGAAATGAATCGCCAACTAAAACCATAACCAGAAAGGAGGACAGCGGTGTCAAAATGGAGCGGAAATCTCCTTCACCTCCACCTCAGGCAAAGGATAACTTGTCAATTCCTCCAGAAGAAATGGAAAAGTATCGTGAATTGCAAGAGCAGGCCAGGCTACATGTGCAACAAAAGATGATGCAGTCACAAGGACAAGTTCCAATGCAACAAGGCTCTCAACATCAACAGGAAGAGCAGCAGCTACCTCATGGGATGCAGATGATGCCACTGACTCAGGGCGAAGGTGATGGTCAACATGTCCACTCTGCCGAGCAATTTATGAACCCTGCTGGACACCCAGCCCTGCATCCTGAGCTTCATGGAACTCCTCAACCCATTCCAGGCAGTGAAGGAATGTCACTTCAAGCTCTAACCCAAGGTCAGGTGTTAGCCCATGATCCCAATCATCCTGCTGGTCAATTACAGCTGTTACCGCATCGTCCTGGTCAGGTTATGATCCGCCCTCCTGGTCCGGCTATGGGCCCACGTCCAGGACAGCTTATTGATGCACGCACTGGTCAAATACTAGTTCCTCGCCATGTCCAAGTATTACCTCCTCGTTCGGGCCAAGTATTACTTGCACCTGGCCAGCCTTTACCACAACCTGGCAAAGTTTTAGTCACATCTACTGGTCAAATGTTTTTGCCACCTCATGGACAAGAGGTTTCTCTCAGTCCTAGTCAACAGCAAATATTGGTTTCAGAGTCTGGCCAAGTTTTCCCAACAAGACCTGCATTGTCTCCTTCTCCCGCACTAGTTCGTGCACAAGCCCTAACACCAGGATCATCCCCATCTCCTGGTCAGGTCATTGGACCAGCTCTTACCCGAATGCATGGCTTGACACCTGGTGCAGTTCTGGCTCAACGTCCTGGCCTACTTCCTGGTCAAATGCTCGTACGAACTCCACAGTTGGCCCCTGGTCAGATGTTGGCCGCCGGCCAGATGTTAGCCCCCGGTCAGATGTTGGCCCCCGGTCAGATGTTGGCCCCCAGTCGGATGTTGGCCCCCGGTCAGATGTTGGCCCCCGGTCAGATGTTGGCCCCTGGTCAGATGTTGCCCCCAAGACCTCAGTTGGTTAGAGTAGTGCCTGGTCAACCTCCAATGTTGATTCGAGGTGCAGAACAAATGATTGGAGTGCCTCGGTCTCCAAGCCCAATCCATCCTGCTGGTCAGCCTGTAAGATTGCAAGTTCGTTCACCATTTTTACAGGTTCAAACACAGCCAGGGCCGGCTCTTCAAGAGACACCTGAGCATTTCAACCCTTCAATTAGTCCCCGACCTGAGGACGGCACCCCACCACCTTCTCATTCACCATCTAGTCCTCTTCTTCAAAGGGCCAGTCCTAGTCCAAGCCCCTTCCCAATTCGAAGCCCATTACCTTTTGCTGGGTCTCCTACTGGTATTCCTATGAATGCTATGCGGATTCAGTCTCCAATGCGGATACCATCTCCAATGCAAGTTCCTTCACCAATACCTGTCCTTTCACCATTACATGGGCTTCAATCTCCTCTCCAAGCTGTCCATGGAAATATACCAGGGATGATGGCTGGAAGTCCGAACTCTCTACCGCCTGGAGTAACCCTCGTTAGAATGCCTGGTGGTCCTGGTATGCCTGTACAGAATATGATTCGTATTGCCCACCCATCTTCAGCTGCAGCTGTTTCTAATGCTTTGGGTAATTTACCTCAAGGGGCTGTCCGTTTCACACTTGCCCCAGGGATGAGTCCTTTAGGTATGGCGTCTCCACGGTTAGCTGTTCCAGCAGGTTCTCCTGTTCCAGGCACATTTGCTCTTCCCGGTGGTGGTATTGGTTTATCTGCTGCTTCACCAGGTGGTTCTCCAATCCCTGCTTTACCAAGAATGGCTGTTCCTGCAGGGATGGTAGCGACTTCCGGAGGAATGGCTTTTCCAGGTGGTGTTGCTTTACCTGGTGGTGGTGTGGCGGTTCCAGGTGGTGTAGCTTTTCCAAGAGGAATGGTTGTTCCTGGTGGATTATCAGTTCCAGGGGGAATGCCTATGCCTGGTGGAATAAATGTTCCCAGACATATGGCCCTTCCAGGGGGTGTAGCTGTTCCAAGGGGAATGGCCGTTCCAGGTAGTGTAGGTGTTCCTGCTGGTCTTGGTGTCCCAGGAGGTGTAGCCGTTTCCAGTGGAATGGCTTTTCCTAGAGGAATGGCACTACCAGCTGGAATGGCTGTTCCTGGTGGTGTATCCCTTCCAGGTGGTGTTTCTGTTGCAGGTAGACTTGCTGTTCCAGGGGGAGTTTCTGTTCCTGGGGGAGTTGCTCTTCCCAGAGGAATGGCTTTACCAGGTGGTATGGCTGTTCCAGGTGGTATGGCTGTTCGGGGTGGTATGGCTGTTCCAGGCGGTATGGCTCTTCCGGGTGGTATGGCTCTTCCGGGTGGTATGGCTCTTCCGGGTGGTATGGCTCTTCAGGGTGGCATGGCTGTTCCGGGTGGCATGGCTGTTCCGGCTGGTATGGCTGTTCAAGGTGGTATGGCTGTTCCGTGTGGCATGGCTCTCCCCAGGGGAATGGCTGTTCCAGGCGGTATGGCTCTTCCTAGAGGAATGGCTCTACCAGCTGGAATGGCTGTTCCTGGTGGTGTACCTCTTCCTCGTGGTATGCAACTTCCCGGTGGAGTTTCCATGGTTCCGAGAATGGTCTCCGTTCCAGCAGGAATGCGGCAGATGCTTCCTCAAGGCGTTCAAGTCCCTCCAGAAAATGCAACCATGATGGTTGGTCAGAGACCGATGCTAATGGCTGGCCAGAGACCCATGATGATGGCTGGTCAACGACCTGTGATGATGGCCTCTCCAGCCGGTTTGAGGCCACCTCAAAATGCTGCGGCTTCCTTATTAGGGAAGCCTCTCTTCAAGCAACAGCCAGGCATGAGACACCCGGGACCTCCTCCATCTCCTGGTCCAGCTTGAAGACACTCCAAGTACTTGGGTTTTTCATGCTCAGTCAAATAGTAACGTATTTTTACCTATGGGAGACTTTTGGATGGTCCTTTTTCATAGTTCTTGCCAGAAGTGCGCGTGCTCAGACCTATGTGCGTAATACTTAGCATGTGCACGAACGTTTAGAGCCGCAAGAAAGGACCGTTATGTCTGCTGCCACCAGTCTCTCAAAAGTCTCCCACAGACTGATCATTCAAATTGCTTTGTATGTTTATGGAACTATGTAATAGCGTGCAATACTTGAGGAAACCATTGTTACAAAACACTTGAAATAAATGTGTGCACAAAGACTTATTTAAGTATTTGAATAGACAGCAGCCTTTAATCAAATGGTTAGTCTACCAGGCTGGTAAGTTATCCGTTTTCTGTAGATTAGAGTAAGTTGCAGAGCTCAGAAAGAGTAATTTAGAAATTCAGAAAAGTCATATTCACCTTCAGTTTGTATCCTAATCTAACTACTAAAATACAAAATTCTGGTACTAAAAAACTTCCAAGATGAAAGTGAAAAGACCTACTCAGATGAAGTCCCTCTTTTATCGCTCGCTAGTTGGAGTACTCTTCATACTATGCACACTCAACCGGAACTACAGGAACATGTGCGGCAAAGCGCATCAATTGATGGCACTAAGCGCAGGCCGTGAGTTAACCCACGGCACCAAAAGCAATTGCTGTGGTGCCCTTTGCAAAGTTCCAATGCAATTTTTTTTTTAAGTGCCGCATACCAGAGAAAAACAGCCATGTCCCTTCATGAAGGAAATTCAGCGCCTGCAAGTGTGTGACTCTTATTTAGTGCAATTTCTAAAAGTGATCATTGTGCTTTGAACATTATCACCACTGGGCCATTTATTTCTTTCCTTCAACAATCTCAGCTCCCTTGTGCATACATGTGCATAGTAGTATACATGTGCATAGTACTCCAGTATGACAGATCTCCTGCGTTGCTATAGAAATGTGACATCAGTGAGTAGGCAAGTCCTGGTTCCAAATTCATAGAGCTGCTTAAGCAGAAAATGTTGCTTAACAATTGTCTGCTAAGCAGAAATGAGCAGGATACCAGTTACAAATTGTTCATATGAAATGTTAGTTTAGCTGGTAACCTCATTCTGGTAAGCATAACTTTGATATGCTTAGCTACTTCTTGTGCTTAAGCAGTTCAATGAAATTGGGCCCTGTCATAAGCTTTCCAAACTAAAATGTCATAAAATTCTTCCGTTTGGCAGAGTTTAGGCAATGAAAAACAAGCTTTGTTTTGTTTTGTCGTTTTTAAGGGGCAATGAGTAGATCTATCTTTGTGAAGTTATATTTTGCCTACCGGTATATGTGATTGAGGCATAGCCTTGTTTACAGTGTGTATACATGTATATATCAGTACAAGCGACTCTTTGAGTTGTATTTATTATCATAGAAAACTAAGCTGCTGTTTGACATGACAGGTTCATTTTGTTGTAATAATTTTAACACCTGTTGTGCTGGAATGTGAGGGAGGAAACAAGAGTGTGTAATAATTAATAATTGTGGTTCAAGTAGAAAAGACATTGCATCTTTTTTTTTTTTATTCAGAGTTTTGGGGGAAAAAGGGTCCTTTTTGAAGACTACTGTAATATGCTTGTGGTAATTTTGGGGGGGCAGTCTCTTCCTTTCTGTTTTTTTAGGCTACAGAGTTTTTTGGGAACTGTCTTTTTTGTCGTAGTCTTACTTTTATTATTTACTTGCGTAGTCTTCTATTTACTTAAAGATGCTATGTCAGATTTTTGGCCCCAAACATTAAAAAAAGTATTTTTTTGAGTGAATGGTATTTCAAAGAGTATCACCCGCTGAACAAAAAAAGTTTAACTTTTACTTTTAATGGTCAGGAACCATGACAAAAATTTAAAACGTTTCTTATAAAACACATTAGAATTGGTCAAGTGATATAATTATTGTCGAGATCCCGACACAAACTAATTTTGAGCACTTTATTTCACTGCTACTAATAATTGGTGGACTTTTTCGAGCAATGGCTCAAATGAAAGCTTGTAACTTTCTCGACCCCCATCAAAATACCTATTGAATTTTAAATCAGAACTTTTGGGTCAAATCGGCCAAAAATCTGACATAGTATCTTTTAGTACACTTCATACGTTTATTCTGCATAAAGTATATTATAGATTTTCCCTACTTGACAATTCATGTTAATTCAGCCATCTTTATGGGCAATGAAAATCTGCATAAACACTGAATGCGACACTAGGAAGTTGGGTATATTCCTGGTGTGATTGGTCAGTGAATCACTTGGCTGCCAAAACCCAAGTCAAAAGCCAAAACCCAAGTAGCCTGTGAAGATGATGGTCATCAGGAACGGGCCGAACCGTATATATGGTCAAGCTTTGTCTCGGTGCTTTATGTTTCAAATCACATCATTCGTTTGATCATGTAAGAAGAATTCTTTGAAAATGTACAACTATAAACAAAGGCTTGAAGAACTCATTGGTGAAATTTGTGTTGATAGGGTTGCATTGAAACAATATTTACAGGCACCGCTTACAGTGGAGAGAATTTCTAAATTTTCCTCACTGAAAACAAAACTTGCTGTATGATTGATAATCATGAAGCCTAAAACCTGGTCATGCTTCACACGAAAGTGAATGCAAAGCGAATAATGTTATACAAAATAATCATGTATGTGATGTTTTTCCAATTGTGACAAGAGGAAAGTTGCTTCGCTTTCGCAATTTGTTTGAAATATGAACCGACTTAAAGATGCTATGTCAGATTTTTGGCCCTTAACATTAAAAAATAGATTTTTTTTGAGTGAATGGTATTAAAAAAAAAAAAATGGTATTACGAAAAAAAAGTTAAACTTTTACTTTTAATGGTCAGGAACCATGACAAAAATTTTAAACAGTTCATATAAAACACATAAGCATTGGTCAAGTGATATATTGTTGGGATTCGACACAAACTAATTTTGAGCACTTTATTTCACTGCCACTAATAATTGGCTGACTTTTTCGAGCAATGGCTCAAATAAAAGCTTGTTACTTTCTCAACCCCCATCAAAATACCTAATGAATTTTAAATCAAAATTTTTTTGTCAAATCGACCAAAAATCTGACATAGCATCTTTAACTGCGTGAAGTTATAAAGATTTATGGTGTTAACTCTTGCATATGCTCCCATCTCTAAGGATAGTCATTGGAAACACACATTCTTTTTAGCCATTGCATTTATTAGCTACCGAGAAGTAGTCCTTGGGATTTCAGAGACGGGGCTGTTTTACTTTGTGATGTTACATACAAGAGTTCTGTTTGCATGGAAAATTATTATTTTTTGTTAGATAAATTTACATTTCCGTTGCCCAAATTTGAGGCAAACATTGCTTTCTCGTTATTGTAGTGATTTTGTTGAGTTTACTGACATTCAGATTCATAGAACAACCTTGTTTTGAGAGATAATTTAGATATTAGTTTTTGTATTTTTAGCAGGCAAAGCAGTATCACAAGTATTAAAATCAAGGTATGTTGGTAAAACTTATCAGGAAAATAGGTTATGTATTCTAATAACTCTCATGACTCAAGAGCACTTTTTGTTATTCAACATTTCATTATTAAATCTAGCTCGAGAGACAGGTTTTTTTTTTTGTGATTAAGTATATAAAAATTGTCCTCGGCGGAGTGCTGCAATTGTCCTATTTTTATGCATTTGATGTAGCATAGATTTATACTCTGTGTGGCATGGAGAGACAAATTCTACCAGTTGATTGTAGAACTAGACAGAAAAGAGTTGTTTTTCTCTTTACTTTTTTAGATAGTAAAATTAGAATCGCTAGATAAGGGATTGATGTATATACTATCATTACTTATGTACATTCAGAGTCATGTGAAGTGCATTACTCAGGAATGCAAGTACAAATAAATTGCCTGTGCAAATTCAATGAAAACCATAATTTTTTGTTTCTGTTACAGGAAGACTGTCGTATTAGTGACCATAGCAGGCTTGTGGTCGTACATGGAATTGAACTCTTACCTAGTTTGTTGTTACATCACATTAGGGAGCTTTCGTTTTCGATGGCGGATGTTCCTGAGACGTTGTGTAGTTTTCAGCCAAACGTTGCCGTTTTCAGCACAACACAGATTCATCCCAAGTACCGTCGTAGAAATTGAG
Source organism: Asterias rubens (assembly GCF_902459465.1). NCBI lineage: Eukaryota > Metazoa > Echinodermata > Asteroidea > Forcipulatida > Asteriidae > Asterias > Asterias rubens. Next base: position 1,394,008 of record NC_047064.1, read on the forward strand.
GGACGACCGTTCTCAACGCCGACGCATGCGCACATGACCCCAAACTTCATTGTTACCGTCGCAGAACCATCCGTTGTCCAAAACGAAAGCTCCCTAATATAAAAATGATGGCATCCTTCGTGATGTGATGGCCAGCATGTGAGCTGCAACTGGGTTTGTTTAGTTCATAATTCATAATTCCATGTACAGTCACAGGATGTACAGTCACAGGGCTGCCATGATCATAAAGATAGTTTCCAATTAAATTTACAAGTTCAACTTTGGGAGTCAATTTCTTCCAATACTTTTTGCCAAGTTTTGACAAAAATTATCTAATCAGGTTTGAGCCAAGATCCAACAAAAATGCAAGGCTTACTTACAAAAATCACAAGGGTAATACCCCTTGTGATTTTTATCTGATTTCAGCAAAATTTCAACAAAACTGCAAGGTTTTCTCCCGTGTGATTTTATCCGATTTTAGGCAAATTTCAACAAAAATGCAAGACTTACCCCTTGTGTTTTTATCTGATTTTAGGCAAATTTCAACAAAGATGCAAGGCTTACCCCTTGTGTTTTTATCTGATTTTAGGCAAATTTCAACAAAGATGCAAGGCTTACCCCTTGTGTTTTTATCTGATTTTAGGCAAATTTCAACAAAGATGCAAGGCTTACCCCTTGTGTTTTTATCTGATTTTAGGCAAATTTCAACAAAGATGCAAGGCTTACCCCTTGTGTTTTTATCTGATTTTAGGCAAATTTCAACAAAGATGCAAGGCTTACCCCTTGTGTTTTTATCTGATTTTAGGCAAATTTCAACAAAGATGCAAGGCTTACCCCTTGTGTTTTTATCTGATTTTAGGCAAATTTCAACAAAGATGCAAGGCTTACCCCTTGTGTTTTTATCTGATTTTAGGCAAATTTCAACAAAAATGCAAGGCTTACCCCTTGTGATTTTATCTGATTTTAGCAAAATTTCAACAAAAATGCAAGGTTTACCCCCTTGTGAGTTTATCTGATTTTAGGCAGATTTCCACAAAAATGCAAGGCTTACCCCTTGTGATTTTATCTGATTTTAGCAAAATTTCAACAAAAATGCAAGGTTTACCCCCTTGTGAGTTTATCTGATTTTAGGCAGATTTCCACAAAAATGCAAGGCTTACCCCTTGTGATTTTATCTGATTTTAGCCAAACTCCAACAAAGATGCAAGGCTTACCCCTTGTGATTTTATCTGATTTTAGGCAAATTTCAACAAAAATGCAAGGCTTACCCCTTGGGATTTTATCTGATTTTAGGCAAATTTCAACAAAAATGCAAGGTTTACCCCCTTGTGAGTTTATCTGATTTTAGGCAGATTTCCACAAAAATGCAAGGCTTACCCCTTGTGATTTTATCTGATTTTAGCAAAATTTCAACAAAAATGCAAGGTTTACCCCCTTGTGATTTTATCTGATTTTAGGCAAATTTCAACAAAAATGCAAGGTTTACCCCTTGTGATTTTATCTGATTTTAGGCAAATTTCAACAAAAATGCAAGGCTTACCCCTTGTGATTTTATCTGATTTTAGCAAAATTTCAACAAAAATGCAAGGCTTACCCCCTTGTGATTTTATCTGATTTTAGGCAAATTTCAACAAAAATGCAAGGTTTACCCCTTGTGATTTTATCTGATTTTAGGCAAATTTCAACAAAAATGCAAGGCTTACCCCTTGTGATTTTATCTGATTTTAGCAAAATTTCAACAAAAATGCAAGGTTTACCCCCTTGTGAGTTTATCTGATTTTAGGCAGATTTCCACAAAAATGCAAGGCTTACCCCTTGTAATTTTTATCTGATTTTAGGCAAATTTCAACAAAAATGCAAGGCTTACCCCTTGTGATTTTAGCTGAATTCAGAAAAATTTCAACAAAAATGCAAGGCTAATTTTACCCCTTGTGATTTTATCTGATTTTAGCCAAACTCCAACAAAGATGCAAGGCTTACCCCTTGTGATTTTATCTGATTTTAGGCAAATTTCAACAAAAATGCAAGGCTTACCCCTTGGGATTTTATCTGATTTTAGGCAAATTTCAACAAAAATGCAAGGTTTACCCCTTGTGATTTTATATGATTTTATGCAAATTTCAACAAAAATGCAAGGCTAACTAACCCCTTGTGATTTTATCTGATTTTAGCAAAATTTCAACAAAAATGCAAGGCTTACCCCTTGTGAGTTTATCTGATTTTAGGCAGATTTCCACAAAAATGCAAGGCTTACCCCTTGTAATTTTATCTGATTTTAGGCAAATTTCAACAAAAATGCAAGGCTTACCCCTTGTGATTTTAGCTGAATTCAGCAAAATTTCAACAAAAATGCAAGGCTAATTTTACCCCTTGTGATTTTATCTGATTTTAGCCAAACTCCAACAAAGATGCAAGGCTTACCCCTTGTGATTTTATCTGATTTTAGCCAAACTCAAACAAAAATGCAAGGCTTACCCCTTGGGATTTCATCTGATTTTAGTCAAATTTCAACAAAAATGCAAGGCTTACCCCTTGTGATTTTATCTGATTTTAGGCAAATTTCAACAAAAATGCAAGGCTTACCCCTTGTGATTTTATCTGATTTTAGGCAAATTTCAACAAAAATGCAAGGCTTACCCCTTGTGATTTTATCTGATTTTAGGCAAATTTCAACAAAAATGCAAGGCTTACCCCTTGTGATTTTATCTGATTTTAGTCAAATTTCAACAAAAATGCAAGGCTTACCCCTTGTGATTTTGTCTGATTTAAGGCACATTTCAAGTAAAATGCAAGGCTTACCCCTTGTGATTTTATCTGATTTTAGCAAAATTTCAACAAAAATGCAAGGTTTACCCCATGTGAGTTTATTTATTAAGGCTTTATTATCCCTTGTGAATTTATCAGATTTTGGCAAAAATGTTGACAAAAATGCAAGGCTACCCCTTGTTACTTATCAGATTGTTGCCCAGTTATGACAAAAATGCTAGGGTTTACCCCTTGTGATCATATTTTAGCCTAGTTTTGACAAAAATCCTTACCCCTTGTAATTTTATCAGATTTTTTCAAAATTTCTGGGCTCAAATTTGGTAAATCATTTTCGTTGGATGTGGGCTCAAATCTGATACAATCACAAGGGGTTAAAAACATTTCTATAATTTTGTTCAAGAAGGTCTTAAAGTAACAAGGCCAAGTTGTGAAAACATCAAAACATTTCTTTAACAAAAATACTAAAGTCTAGTTTATTTTTTGAAATACAATAACTTTTCTTTATCAATAACAAAAAATAAATAATGTCATAAGTAAATAATGTCATAATATTGATCAATAAATATATGTCATAATTGATTTTTAAGATTTACGCAACTGCATCATTTGACCTTATTTGGCTTGTGGCTCGGACCTATGAAATTGAGTCCTTTTGATCAGGCCCATTGCCTTGATGCATGTCTGCCATCGACAAGGCAAGGGCACTGGGCACGCGTGAAGTATGCTCTGACTGGGATAAATAGACAAATTACAAATTAGAGAAATTAATATAGGGAATGATGGATATATTTAAACTCCAAAAAGAACATTTCATGAATGATAAGTAGGCCTGCATCAAATTGCATGCTGGTAATCAAACTAACCTACACACCAGTGACCATTAATTGGTACACGATAGCTTATACATGGCACTGCAGAAATACTTGCCAATATACACTGTAGTACAGGTGCAAATTCAAGCAAGTCAACTTCAATAGTATAAATCTCTTAATTTGTGCATTAAGTTGATGCATGGCCCCGACTGCTTATTAAATTAAAGCTACACTAAATAATGTGCGACTTGACTTGTGAGTTGCTCTGTGAGTTTAGACCACTTGACTTGTGGCATGGCATTGACTTGCGAACAAATTACTTGTGGCTTGACTTGTGACTGGCCAATATGACTAGTGATTTGACTTGTGACTGGCCAATATGACTAGTGATTTGATTTGTGACTGGCCAATATGACTAGTGATTTGACTTGTGACGCCAATATGACTAGTAATTCGACTTGTGACTGGCCAATATGACTTGTGACTTGCCAAATGAATAGTGATTTGACTTGTGACTGGCCAATATGACTAGTGATTTGACTTGTGATGCCAATATGACTAGTGATTCGACTTGTGACTGGCCAATATGACTTGTGACTTGCCAAATGAATAGTGATTTGACTTGTGACTGGCCAATATGACTAGTGATTTGACTTGTGACTGGCCAATATGACTAGTGATTTGACTTGTGACTGGCCAATATGACTAGTGATTTGACTTGGACTTGCAAATAATGACTTGCTGCCATTCCAAGTGATGATGATGTGCTATCCAACCATCTGCAAAGCCGTAACAGCCAATGGGAGACTTTTGGGAACACTCGGTGGCAGCAGACTTGCCAGTCGTGCTTTTTTGCGGTCATTACAAAAATTCGCAGTGAGTTAAGTTGTGCTCAACTCTCTTGCGAATATGGCATCAAAAACAGAGTTTTGACATCAAGTCACGTCACATTCGCATTGCATTAGCAGGAAGTATGAACCGGGCTTTAATCTGTTTAATAATGTCTATGTCTATATTATGAATTGCACACATCAGAAAATTAAGAATTACCTTAATAATTATTTGTGAAGTCAAATCATTGTGAAATCAGCGGTTACTTTGGTAGGATTCGAACCCACATCATTAGGTTCCAGCACTCTGGTTCAAGAAGGGTTAACAAGCTAACAAGGTTAGTTTGTATGTTTAGAAGATCATCCCGTCAAAGGGACTCGGCAAACTCCCACAAGGGGATATAAACACTTAGCTGGCAACACCTAATAATCTACAATTATGAATTGCACACATCAAGAAATTAAGATTCAGAACATAGACGTCAATACTTATTCTAGTCATTGGTGCAATAATTGTATAGCTTGATAGGATTCAAACTCGCAACCTTATGATTGCAAGTCGAGCGGTCTAACTACAGTGACCCATGTGGAGACACTTCATGATGCAGAATGTTGCAGATATTTTCTCAGAGTAGCAGGCAGCGGTAGTTCATTGAGTGAAGAGAGTCTTTTGACACCTAGGCTGCTACGGATCGCTGAACGACAGAGGGTCTCGAGGCTGCGAGGTGCTAGAAGAAAGATGAGGTAAGGGATTGTAAGTAAACAAATAAAGTATTACTGCGTTGAGATTGAGGGGAGGAAAACTGAAAGAAGTTTTCTCAGAATAATTCAATCTGATGTTTTGGATACTGGCAAATTTTACACTTGAAGTCGAGAACACTGTAACGTGAGGTTAGAGATTTTTATTTTTTTTTCCAATAACATGCAGACTCTATCTATTGGAAAATAAAGATCAACTTTTCCGTTCCTCTTAAAGCCATTATACACTTTCGGAACAGAAAGAAAAAAAAAAGTTCACAGATTTACAAATAACTTACAGGGTTTACAGAAGGTAATGGTGAAAGACTTCTCTTGAAATATTATTTCATGAAACGCTTTACTTTTTGAAAAAACATTAAAACAAACTCAATTCTCAATATAACGAGAATTACAGATATTTTATTTTAAACACACGCCATGACACAGCGAAACATGCGGAAACAAGGGTGGGTTTTCCCGTTATTTTCTCCCGACTCCGATGACCGATTGAGCCTAAATTTTCACAGGTTCATTGTTTTATATATAAGTTGTGATACACGAAGAGTGGGCCTTTGGACAACACTGTTTACCGAAAGTGTCCAATGGCTTAAATGATGAATATCAAGCCTTTTCTCTTTAGCTGCACCACGCATCTGGAACTCTCTACTACCTAATCTTAGATCTTGTCATTGTACCACAAAATTAAAATCTCTTCTCAAAACTTATAAATCTTATGTCACAGGTTTTCAAGGGCTAACTTGGTTGTGTCTGTTTTCTTTTGTTTGTTTTTGGTTTACTGCACCTTGAACACCCAGCAATGTGCGCATTACAAGTCTTTATTATTATCATTTAATAGTAGTGCTTTGTGAAATTAATAAACATGCCATTCCCTGACAAAGTCAAGATGTAACTTACTTTTCATGTAGGTGACGTAAGCATCAAGTTCACGGTTCTCCTCCGACCTCAGATTTTGATCAAAACATTTGGATTTCCATCTCCTGCTGTTGTTTGTCATCTTTCCTCCAAACTCAAACAACAACTTCACAAAATAAATATCACCCCAGTGAATAGCAGCATCTAACAGAGATGGGTTAGACTCCAAGTCCTTATCGGTGAGTCGGCAGTTTGGATCTGCTCCTCCGAACAGGAGCATACGAAAGCATTTCTGGTGACGGTAGGTGAAGCTCACTTGAAGAGGAGTGTTGTTTCCCCACTGTCCCTTTGTTAAGGAACAGTTAACGTCAGCTCCAGCTTGTAGCAGTAGCTCTAAGCACTCGTCAAGTCCCTGCATAGCAGCGATGTAAACTGGGGTGCTCAGACACTTTGGACTGCCATTCGGGTCTGCACTCTTGCTTAGCAGAGCCTCAACACACCTTGGGTGGTTGTTTTTGACGGCAACAAATAGCGGAGTTTGTCCTTTGATGTCGGGGATATTCACATCTGCTCCTAATGCGATGAGAAAAATGACACAGGCTTCCTCGCCTGATGTTGCAGCGAGACGGAGCGGTGAGCAACCAAGATGGTTTAATTGGTTGATGTTCTTTCGATTCTCAGGGATGGCAAGAATTGATTGGATATTGATGTAGTCGCCAATATATGCTGATTGATGTAAAGGCGAGTTGGAGACTGTGTCTCTACGTGGAGTTTGATGTCTTACCATCTTCATTTAAGGCTACATGGACGACTTGGTAAAAAACATGAAAGTGTTCTGTTGTAAATGTTTGTGTCACGAAACCTCGATACCACAGTCTAGTAAAAATATCAGTTATAAACTTACTTCTGGTATAATTCTAAAAGGTAAAGGTACTTGATGTTGTTCGTCACTTCACTCCACTGCCTACTTCTACTCTAGAAACCATTGACCCTCACGGGGGAGCCTTATAGTTTCTAGAAGTATCCACTGCCCTGCCACATTTTCAATAATTATAGTAAGGCGCTGAGTCAATTCAACCTGCCAAAATACAACACAAGAAACGGAAAATGGAATAAGTTTTGATAACGGTACACAACAAATAAATGATTGATTGATCGAGCTACAACAAGCCCATATATTTGTTTCTATTGATGTGTTAGCATAAACATTTTTATCTTCAAGTACGCGCTAATCCTCCAATCAGATTCGCAGAATGGAGTGGTGATAAAAACCTGTATTGCACGGCTAATATCACTACCTGCGTCTTGTGTGTTCTATGACACGCGCCAAGTTTGCTTGAAGATAAATATGTTATCACATGCGCGCTCTTGGAAATGGGGAAAATATAGCGCGTCTGCGTCCCATATCCACCGAGGCCGAAGGCCTCATTGGATATGGGACGCAGAAGCACTAAATATTTTTCCGTATTCCACTCGCGCTTGTGTGATGTGATAACTTATAATATCACATGTAAATTGAACTCAGCAGAGTAGTCAGGACTTGGTATTTAAGTAGTTGGCATCAGGGGCCTGATTTTTGGATAAGGCCCTTTGCTTAGGGCTTGAACTCTGAAGGGAGGGGGGACGAGCCCTGGGGATCTAGCCTACTCAGCTAGTACTAGAACTTTGAGGTTCGTTCCGCTCTGGAGTAGTATTTGCGATAAACCCTCCTCCCGGCGGCGAAGCCGTCGGGAGGAGGGTTACGTTTTCGCAACTACGGCAAGCTCGGCTTAAAATAGAACTTGGGGGGGGGGGGGGGGGGGGGGGTGGTGGGTGGATAATACTTCCCTAAAAATAAAATTACAAATGTTTTAAGTTCTTTACAACTCACAGACTTAATGATGACGGGTTTAAACCCTTTTAAAGTTATGGAAAAGTTATGTATCACCCCTCTAGCCAAATAGCAATAAATAGCTACGATTGTCTAGAGACGTAGAATGATTTCTTCAGTTCAGATTTTTGTTGAATCATGGAGGTAGAATTGTTGAATCATAATTCATATTCATCCATATATTTTAAAATAATAATCAAATTCAAATGAACCTTTCTTTCATGACTGTTATTCAACAAATAAGTACCACAAGTTACAACCATTTGCCTTCAAAATAATGTATGACTTACCCTTATGTAACATTTCTTCCAGAATGATCTGCGATAATGTTCCCGTTTTCTGAGATGTCAATATATGCTGTTCTGCTGTTTTTTGCCATCCCAGTGTCGTGAACAAGTAAACATAGTAGGGCGCCCTCTTCTGACAAAATTATTTGGCGAGCGGAGCGGTCGCATGAAGTGGGCGTGTCCACAGTTTTGTTTTTATAGAATAACTTCTTTTTACCAAAAGCACTTTCTTTAAAATTTTCAATTGGAGATAATTCGGGCCATTTTTGTTATCACTTTCTGGCAATCAAATCTAGGATGACGGTACCTAATAATTCTTGTTGCAGGTTTTTGCTGAGGTTTTGTAGTTTCCGACTGAATTTTGACAGGTGCTGCTGCTTCATAACATACAAAATTTAATATTCTCACAAAATGCATGGAAGATTAAAATTTTTTTGAACATGTCTGCTGAAAGTGATTTTATGTCGGTTAGGATTAGCATTTAGCATTATTGGCATGGTAATGTGGCAAATAACATTCCTTTGATCTTTCTCAGCTCCCAGTGACCATATTTACAGCCTAGGGCTGACGTGACGCTCCAATATCAACCTCTATCCTCGCAGGTAACTATTTTTCCCCTCGGAGGAGAGAAGCAATTGTAGTAAAGCTTCTTGCTTAATAATACAAAGTGTCGTGGCCAGGATTCGAACCCACACCCCAATGACTTAACCCAGAACTTAAACTTGATGCTCTTAACCACTCGACCATGACACTACACAAGCAGGGTGAAACAATGTGGCTCGTTTGCATTGTCCAACAAATTCTTCCACAACAAAAGACTACTTTGCTTTTAACAAAATCATGACCATAAAGCCTAATTCTGTTATCAATATTTTTTACCTTTAATACTTAATACATATTTCTAGTACCTTTACAATCACATAAACATAAAATATATACCACATTTAAAAAAATTCCAATTAATTTTGAAGAAGTTTCAAAACCTGAAACCTTACACATAGTTTACTGTCCCTTTTCATTTACCTGGAATGTCTCAAATCATCTACTCATCAAATGAACAAATGCAGAAAATTTATTTTAAATGTATGATTTAAATTAATGATTTTCACTCAAGTAGCACTTCAGGAGACAATAAATAAACCAAAAATATTGAAGACGTCTATCTTGTGATTCTATTTTTAAAGTATTTGGGTACTTTTTGTAACACAAAACACAAAGTCCACAGATTTACATTAAACTTACACCGTTTGAAGATAATGATAGTATAAAGCGTACCTTAAAATATTAGTTGCCGAGGTGCTGTTGTTTTTGAGAAATGAGTAAAACAATGTCATGAAAATACGTTTTTGCATGCGAAAATAATTTTCGTCTCATAATCTTTGAGATTCCAAATTCTTCATAAGCTTCCAATTGACTTAAAGATTTTCCAATAGAAGTGCACTTTGCAAAATGAAAGTGGCCTTGCCCTTCGAACATTTTCAAAGACAGATATTGAGTTGGTATTACTTTTTAGAATGATATTACTCCATTTGTTAAATTGTGTCAGTCTCCAGACCAAGAGTTATTGCAATCTAATGTTACTTCATCTGAAGTCCTCCGCACTGAACATTCCCTGCAAAGAGAGAAAGAAACAAACATACTAACTTAACTGATGTGGTCGCCTTCCCATGTGGTCATCTTATTTATTTAGCTCAGTCTCAAACCTCGTGATCTCATCATTTGGGATAGATTCTGCTGGGGTCAAAAACGAGGCAGAGGGGCCCTAAAAATACGTGTCATTTATACCACTCATCATTTTGGTTGGTAAGCGGGTTTGCAACATCTAGTTCCCCTCTGGTATGTTTGACAAAAATCGTTGCCATACTTAGCCTCAAAACTTAATCTATCGTCTACAGTAGTGTTATAAGACATTTCATTGGGGTGGGGGAGGGAGGGGGGAGGGAGGGGGGAAAGCAGGGGCAAAGACATAATTCGGGAAGGCACAGGGGCCTATTTAATGATCAAACCATTCAGTTTTGCATTTTTCTAATCACATTTGGGGGCCAAGAAAGTTGGGGGGGGGGGGGCAAAACAGGGGTACCAAAACTACCAGCGATTGCAGTTTGGGTGAAGGGGGTCTGAAGCTGCGGAACGTCTACCAACCTTAGCTCTTCTTAGTATGGAGTCTTTACTTGGATCATAGGGGCTGTCCTTCGAAGGGATTTCCAAAACAGCGGGAACCGGTTCCGTGTGAGCATCTAGAAGATGTCTTATAAGCTCTGCATAGTTCTGATTAATGAGAATAATCGCAATGTCTGATCGGGTGGAAAAACTCTTGAAGCTTTCTTCGATGTCATGGACGCTTGTATCTATTGGATGAACGAACAGGATTAAAAGCATTTAATTTTAAATAAACAAACAGCCGTGCAAGAAAAGGTCGTGCAACAACAACAATAACACTTTTGAATGTAAAAAGGCTATGAAAAGCCACCTCCCTCCATTGCTACAAGGGCTAATTGGCCCCAAATTATTATTAAAATAAAAAATATGAAAACTAATAATTTTACAAAAGACAAGACATTTTCATTGTTACTTATTTGAATTTAGTCAAATTATCTGATTCCAAGAGGAACTCTTTCTTTCCTTTTTTAATTTAAAAAAAAGTGAATATTTTTTATTTATTTTATGTTTTGCAGCACTAAAAAATGTAAATGTAAACAATACAATACAATTTTTCTAATCTAAAAGGAAAACTTAAAATAAATTAATTTGCCTACCTTTTTCAACAACCATAAAGTTAGGTTGTCTCTTGTTGTTCAATTCACCAATTCCTCCAAGTAAAAATCCTGTGCATGTATCCTGAGATCGGAAAACAAAAATTGTATATCAACCTTGCAGCACTGATGAAAAAAGGCTGTGTCTGACTCACACTTCCTTTAATTTGATAAACTACCATATATCTCTGATGTGATCTATGTGCACATCAGGGATGCCAGTGACTCTTTCCCTCAGAGCCTGAACAAAAATTGCCCCCCCCCCCCACCGCTCAGAAGCAAAAACATAACAGCGATTTTTTTAATATTAAACATAAAGGAAAAGCCAATTCTGAAAACTGGCATCCCTGGTACATTCTGTCAGGCCTTGAACTTTGAACTTTGCTCTTAAAGGGGTACTACAACTCTCATATGGTGAAGGGGTACTTCTATAAGGAAAATGTAAGTTTGTTTTGGAACCCTGCAATGGCAACACAGCAACTGTTGTGGGTTGTGGGTTTATTTCAAGGCCTGCTCTGTTAGACCAAGTAACTGGGGCACTGTGCACCCAGACAAACGTTTGTGTCTCCACTGTGTTTCGGTACTTTGCTATTCTGTTAGACCAAGTAACTGTGGGGCGCTGTGCACCTTTATAGCGCCCCAAACAAACTTTCGTGTCTCCACCGTGTTTGGGTGCTTTGCTATTCTGTTAGACCAAGTAACTGTGGGGCACTGTGCACCTTTATAGCGCCCCAGACAAATTTTCGTGTCTCCACCATGTTTCGGTGCTTTGCTATCTATGATATAAAATTTTCAACCATGTGCCAAAATGACCATTTACATTTAAATAAACAGTTGTTGATGTAGTTGCGATAACATAACCCTCTTTCCGACTGCCAAATTCGAATGTAATGGGCGAAATGGTCAAACATGTACAATTTCGACAGCTAGTCAACAGATTTGCTCCATTTTTACCCCTTTCGAAAATTATGGCACAAATTGTATGAACACGAACTTAATCCTCAATGTCTAATGAATAACACTCAAAACACCATTGAGAAAATATTTTGAAAAAAAAGGCAAAAACTTACCAGATCCCGGAGCACAGTCACAAATGTCCCAGGTTGATATGTCGCATCGCACGTGTTTTGACTTCTCAATATTATGCTTAACGCTTTATTTTTTTGGTCACCAAGTGCTGAACCGCGGGTACCAGCCTATTGGATTGAAGAACTGCTGAGCTGCGGCCGAGGTAGACTAAACCATTCTGTGAAAGAGGTGTTCATGCAAGCTATATGCGTGAACAGCGGGTATTGTAATCGGACAGCGCCCACGCACTGCCACACTGCCTTGTAACACCCCTTTACAAAATAGTTCAGTCTGACTCGGCCGCGTCTCGGCAGTTTGTCGATCTAGTAGCCTGTTGCCCGCGTGAATACTAGCGCTTGGTGACCAAAAATATAAAGCGTTATAAAAAGAGCATATTAAGAAGTCAAAAAACGTGCGATGAGGCAGAAAAACAACAGTGAGTACCGAGCAGAAAATTGCATTTTTTTAAGATGTTTTGTCATTTCACCCAACAATTGAGTGTGTGGGGAAAGTTTTGGTTGTGTAGGTCAAAGGAAACTTCAGTTATTGGTGGCTAACGGTCTTCTATCAACGCCGATTTTAAAAACATATAGCGTTAGCCAAAAATTAGACCCCTGTATAAGGCTCACGGGGGAGCCTTATAGTTTCTAGAAGTACTGTTCCCCCACATGTCAAATCACTGCGTGTTTATTTTATAAATATAGAGTGGATTTACTTTCCATATCATCATGGTGACACCACCTTTTTCACCACCTTTTCACTCAAGAAATCAAGAAAAAAATTAGATACTATATTTTATCACATCGAATGAAAAAGTGGTGGCGCCATACGGAAACTTTTCCCACCACAGTCCAGATGCACAGGTCACAACATTAACAGAGTCCAGCGGCCACCGGCTCAATCACCCCCGAGAATATCCACTCACCACCGGCAGCCCTCTCGCTCCATCCAACGCCCTGCCCCCGTAGTAGAGTGGTGAGACGGGTCGGATCGGAGTGAAAACAGAAGAACTGTCTAAACGCGATCATTTTCAATCAATTCAACAACACAATTGTTCTTACCTCGTCACCTATAACAGCAATGAGCTTTCCTTTACTGCTATGAGCCATTCTGATGAAATTATGCAGCTCTAAAATAAATTTATCAGGCAATTTGTAGAGAAAGTTTTCGGTCCTTTCTGACTCAATAGGCAGAAAGACTCTTTTCTGTATAGCATATCATGTGATTTGGTTGTGGACGAAAACAAAATATGGGGGTAAAGTTTAAATAGTTATACAGCTGATGTACTTCTTGGGTTATAATACGAACTTTATTCAAATTACAATTTACCCAATTGATATAAAGTACGCTATTTATTTGAGAAAAAAAAATAAGGATCATTTGTTTTTATTTCAAGGAAGATAGTTTACAAGTAAAGAACTCCCCCCCCGTAAAAAATGGACTTTTCTGATAAAATGTAACAATCTGGTACCCTACTTGGTTCAACACCAGGCTGAAGTGAGCACCATGTTTGGGCCCAACACCAAATCGGGCCCAGCACCGAAATTATCCTCAGCACCGAAATAATAAAATTCCGCAAACGACCGTCATTACAAGTCGAAACCATCAGGGATGCATTATCAACACAAAGACGGTTCTTGCTACATGTATAGGTGTACCAGGGGTTGTGTCACCTTTAAATTATGAAATTGCGAAATTTTTCTTCGGATATCTGTTTGATAAATCCCTGACAATATCCTCTGGGCGGAAAAATAATCTCAGATTACTTATTAGCTCAGCCCAACTAATTAAAGATTGACTCTAATTAGAAGCGTTTATAGCCAAACAAAGTACTAAGTGCGGGTGACGAACATAACTTTGACGAAATTTGTGTTACCTTTAAAGTATGAAATTTTAATATTTTCTTTCATAGATATGTTTGTTATAACCCTGACCATATCTCCTTGGCGGAAAAATAATCTCAGATTACTAATTAGCTCAGCCCAACTAATTAAACATTGTCTCAAATTAGCGCGTTATAGCCAAATTAGGTACAAAGTGCGGGTAACATACCTAACTTTGACGAAATGTGTGTCACCTTTAATTTATGATATTTTAAGTTTTTTCTTTCATAGATATGTTTTCTACATCCCTGACCATATCTCTTAGTCGGAAAAATAATCTCAGATCACTAATTAGCTCAGCCCAACTAATTAAACATTGTCTCAAATTAGCATGTGTATAGCCACTTAATGTACGTACAACGTGCGGGTAACATACCTAACTTTGACGAAGTTTGTGTCACCTTTAATTTATGAAATTTTATTATTTTCTTTCATACATATCTTTAATACATCCCTGACCACATCTCCTAGGCGGAAAAATAATCTCAGATCACTAATTAGCTCAGCCCAACTAATTAAACATTGTCTCAAATTAGCGCGTGTATATAGCCTATAATGTACAAAGTTCGGGTACATACCTAACTTTGACGAAATTTGTGTCACCTTTAATTTATGAAATTTTAATATTTTCTTTTATACATATCTTTAATACATCCCTGACCACATCTCCTAGGCGGAAAAATAATCTCAGATCACTAATTAGCTCAGCCCAACTAATTAAAGATTGTCTTAAATTAGCGCTTGTATAAAGCCACATAGTGTATACAAAGTGCGTGTATAGACATACCTAACTTTGACGAAATTTGTGTCACCTTTAATTTATGAAATTTTAATATTTTTTTTCATAGATGTGTTTGTTACATCCCTGACCATATCTCCTAGGCGGAAAAATAATCTCAGATCACTAATCAGCTCAGCCCAACTAATTAAACATTGTCTCAAATTAGCGTGTGTATAATAGCCACATAGTGTATACAAAGTGCGTGTATAGACATACCTAACTTTAACGAAATTTGTGTCACCTTTAATTTATGAAATTTTGATATTTTCTTTCATAGATATGTTTGTTATATCCCTGACCATATCTCCTGGGCGGAAAAATAATCTCAGATCACTAATTAGCTCAGCCCAACTAATTAAACATTGTCTCAAATTAGCGCGTGTATAAAGCCTATAATGTACAAAGTTCGGGTACATACCTAACTTTGACGAAATTTGTGTCACCTTTAATTTATGAAATTTTAATATTTTCTTTTATACATATCTATAATACATCCCTGACCACATCTCCTAGGCGGAAAAATAATCTCAGATCACTAATTAGCTCAGCCCAACTAATTAAAGATTGTCTCAAATTAGCGCTTGTATAAAGCCACATAGTGTATACAAAGTGCGTGTATAGACATACCTAACTTTGACGAAATTTGTGTCACCTTTAATTTATGAAATTTTAATATTTTCTTTCATAGATATGTTTGTTACATCCCTGACCACATCTCCTCGGCGGAAAAATAATTTCATATTACTAATTAGCTCAGCCCAACTAATTAAAGATTGTCTCAAATTAGCGCTTGTATATAGCCACATGGTGTATACAGAGTGCGTGTATAATAGACATACCTAACTTTAACGAAATTTGTGTCACTTTTAATTTATGAAATTTTGATATTTTCTTTCATAGATATGTTTGTTACATCCCTGACCATATCTCCTAGGCGGAAAAATAATCTCAGATTACTAATTAGCTCAGCCCAACTAATTAAAGATTGTCTCAAATTAGCGCTTGTATATAGCCACATGGTGTATACAAAGTGCGTGTATAGACATACCTAACTTTAACGAAATTTGTGTCACCTTTAATTTATGAAATTTTGATATTTTCTTTCATAGATATGTTTGTTACATCCCTGACCATATCTCCTAGGCGGAAAAATAATCTCAGATCACTAATTAGCTCAGCCCAACTAATTAAACATTGTCTCAAATTAGCGCGTGTATATAGCCTATAATGTACAAAGTGCGTGTATAAACATACCTAACTTTAACGAAATTTGTGTCACCTTTAATTTATGAAATTTTGATATTTCTTTCATAGATATGTTTGTTACATCCCTGACAACATCTCCTAGGCGGAAAAATAATCTCAGATCACTAATTAGCTCAGCCCAACTAATTAAAGATTGTCTCAAATAAGCGCATGTATAGCCTATAATGTACAAAGTGCGTGTATAAACATACCTAACTTTAACGAAATTTGTGTCACTTTTAATTTATGAAATTTTGATATTTTCTTTCATAGATATGTTTGTTACATCCCTGACCACGTCTCCTAGGCGGAAAAATAATCTCAGATCACTAATTAGCTCAGCCCAACTAATTAAACATTGTCTCAAATTAGCGCGTGTATAATAGCCACATAGTGTATACAAAGTGCGTGTATAGACATACCTAACTTTAACGAAATTTGTGTCACCTTTAATTTATGAAATTTTAATATTTTCTTTCATAGATATGTTTGTTACATCCCTGACCATATCTCCTAGGCGGAAAAATAATTTCAGATTACTAATTAGCTCAGCCCAACTAATTAAAGATTGTCTCAAATTAGCGCGTGTATATAGCCTATAATGTACAAAGTGCGTGTATAAACATACCTAACTTTAACGAAATTTGTGTCACTTTTAATTTATGAAATTTTGATATTTTCTTTCATAGATATGTTTGTTACATCCCTGACAACATCTCCTAGGCGGAAAAATAATCTCAGATCACTAACTAGCTCAGCCCAACTAATTAAACATTGTCTCAAATTAGCGCTTGTATAAAGCCACATGGTGTATACAGAGTGCGTGTATATAGACATACCTAACTTTAACGAAATTTGTGTCACTTTTAATTTATGAAATTTTGATATTTTCTTTCATAGATATGTTTGTTACATCCTGACAACATCTCCTAGGCGGAAAAATAATCTCAGATCACTAACTAGCTCAGCCCAACTAATTAAACATTGTCTCAAATTAGCGCTTGTATAAAGCCACATGGTGTATACAGAGTGCGTGTATATAGACATACCTAACTTTGACGAAATTTGTGTCACCTTTAATGATATTTTAAGTTTTTTCTTTCATAGATATGTTTTCTACATCCCTAC